>NC_056728.1:632167855-632487855 GCF_019279795.1 Protopterus annectens | reverse complement strand
AGTCCAACAAATTATGCCTAAGAATAGGAATCTCTGTTTATTAACAATGATAAAAGGTAACCACTAAGAAGAGAAGTTCAGTGAGTGCCTAGGAACAAATGTTTTTAAATACTAGCAAATACAAAATGTCTTGCTCAGGATTAAATGTCACTCTACACTGATTAGGAAATAAATACTTGAAAAAATAAAAACACTGTACATAGTGTTACACAAATGAGTTGTTAGAGGACCAGAGGAATAAACTGGTGTTATGTTAGAGGTCATCTTCTTACTTCCAGCAAATCTACTGATTTCATTTCAAAATCTTCTAGAATTTCAAACCAGATTGACTTGTCTGTTTCTATGGTACAAATATTTATACCTCTTGGCTGCCTTTTAAGGTAGTTTCAGTGTTATAAGATAGATAAGTGGTGCCCCAATAAACCAGTTTGCTTCACTTGCTGGCAGAGCCCCTACCCATGCAGATATTAGGATGGGAAGACAGAGTATATGTTCACATAGCTGGTTAATGCTGAAATCTCCCTGTACTATATGCTTTATTTAAGCAATAACCGATGCCATGGTGTGGTATACTGAAGATTTATCCACAGCTGGTGTGGTTTAATCATGAGGGCGAAGCCCGAGTGATTAAATAACGCTAACTATGGGTAAATTTCAATATACCACAACAACGGAGTCAGTTATTGATATTATACAATGACATTATTTTAGAAAAAAAAATACTTACATTTCTTAAATAATGTCTTTGTATAATGCCTCCGTGCTGCTCTTCCATGTTTCTGCGGTATCCTGGGGCTTTTTCTGATGTACTACGCATGCGTATGGGACTTGTGTTCCCACACTTATGCAGTACATCAGTGCTGTCCAAAGGAAGCAATGGAGAAAGGAAGCTCTCCGGTGTTGTTTTGTATTGTTTTGTTTTTACTGAAAGCAAAACAAAAAAGAAACTGGGAGACTTTTAACAAATGAGAGAGAGCCGGGACAGACAAAATAAAAGGATAATCAGGTACGTTTCTATAGTTTTGCAGAATTATCCTTTTATTTTTGTCTGCACCATCTCCCTTGTTCATTAAAAGTCTCCTGGTTTCTGTTTTTGTTTTCAATAAATAAAAAAAGAAAGAAAAGTAAAACACTCACGAGATATACTAATGGAAAACAGTCCAGGTGACCGGACCTTTTTCCATTTGTATATTCTCGGACTTACAACGGGCATACTGGTTGGGCTGATAAGCGTGCTCGTTTTTTAATATTAATGGCCAGTCACGGTATAATCACTGTTAAATACAAACAGTAAAGAAACTAACCGATACCATTTCCTACCAACTATTCTCAGAAACTAAAAAGCAGCTATTAAATGAGAACCTTTGAACCACTGATGGGCCCACTATTTACATCTGTACAGATCAAAACATAGCTTTTGCTCGCTTCTTGGAAACTTTGAGCCAAATTCAAAACTCCATCTTCTCAACTGCAAGAAAAGGAGGTTAAGGAGGCAGAAATGCCCTTGGCTTTCTCAGCAACTAAGCCAACTACTTCAATTCAGGGTTTCAGAGTGAATAAAATGGAAACAACATCCCTCAAACAACTAATTACATGAAAGATAAAAACCATCCCAAGAAAAGGGCCAGAACTGCTACAAGTGCAGCAAAGGCTTCATTTGTTAGAGAAAGACAGACTTTACTATCCTCTAGCCAAAATCCCTCCTGATAAGAAATAAATCTGTAATGTGCAGCATCACTGACTCCACACAGTCAGCCAGTAAGAAAATGAAGAAGCCCTAACTTTGTTAAACACTGCAGTTACTTCCTAACACACACCATTAATGTCTTAACCAAAGACTAAGCTCATGTTCAGACCCGCCCCACCAACTGACAATACTATACAACACAAGACTACCAGATTCACTCCTCCCAACAATACATCCTAGATGCTTATAGCCCAACATTTTACTTTAGACAACTCACTATTAAAGAATTCAAAATGGATCTTCTCAACATAAATGAAAATGCCAGCTCTAAGCTCTCCAAACTGTACCCCAGCTTCATGAGAATGTAAGTTCATTTCATATCACCACCTCTCACACATATTCAGTCTCTCCTTAACTGCTTCTATTTTCCCCACAGGATTTAAGCACTCATTCCCTCCCTGTAAAAAGCAAACAATAAGGAATACAAAGGCTATAGACCTATAGCAAATTTGTGCCCTATAACAAAAAGCTTTGAAAAACTTAACATACACAAACAGTTCTGGGCTCACATAATCAAGTATGGACTTGTTTGTGATAAACAGCACTGTTCCAGAAATACTTCCAATACCATGACGGCATTACACACAGTCAATGACACCATTTACAACAATAGCAATGGTTCAAAACTAACAAGGGGTCTGTTTATTGATATAACTACAGTATGTAAAACAGCAAATCATATCCAGGTCCAATATGATGTGTTCAAAGTTATCTCCAAAACAGAACATTCCAAGAACACTTAAGAACCTGCCTTTTGACTGAAGGCACTATTGACATAGGAGTTCTACAAGGACCCCCCTTGGTCCATTGTTATTTTCCCTGTTCATCAATTTATTCTGGAGAGCTCCCCTTCCTTAACTTTGTCATTTATTCACTATCAATCACATAAGAACACCTTGACCTTCAGCAGAAACTACAAACTAACTTTACAGATTTATATTACTGGATGAATAAAAATGTGCTCCTAATCAATCCTCGGAAGTTTAACATCGTGATATTTGGCATCCCACAAAAACTCTGTAAATTCTCAAATCTAATTATTACTGATTACAGGCAGCACTCATAACGTAACAGAAGTACCTAAAGATCACCTTGGACCCTACTATTTCACTGGCCAAGCATACTGAGAATATATCACTAAAACTCTCCACCAACTAAAAGTTTTGCTCTAGAATTATATACCTCCTCATCCCAACAGCTAGTAATGTCTTAGCTAAGAATGTGCTTATCCCTAAAACTGGATATGTGCTACCTCTTGTAACCTTACATTCCATTTCAAACACATGTAAAATACAATCTACTATAAACAAATTCTGCAGATTTGATCTTTCTGCAGAACCCCAAACTTGTCACTGCCATCCTCTGCAGTGGTGTAGCTGGCTTCATAGAAATGACACAGCAAGATTTCTGTTTTAGCTGTTACATTTACAAGCTGTTAAAATGTGATACTGTCCCACCCTGAAAACAAAATTACAAATCAAGAAGCCTAACTACACAATAAGAGGCAGTCGAGATGACAGCACTACCCTCATTAGACCTCATTTTAAAACCTCCACAGGAGAAAGAGGTTTCTCTAGGCTAGGCCCAGCTGTTTGTAACTGACTACCTCCAGAAGTGAGGCAGCAAGAGACAGTTCAATGACTTAGAAACAAACTAAAAGAAGTAACTGTTTAAGGACAATAAATGCTCTTGCTTCCAAGACCATGGCTAGTCCTTGCAACAGACATTCTACTCATATCTTTCTTGTAAAGATACACTTTTATGAAATGACCACTTGTTGATTTGCCTACCTTAACTGTACATACTGTAAATAACAGTACTATCTCTTACAGTAATAATTGTAAATAGAATTCATGTGTATTGTTCCTACTTTGTTACTATACTATATACAACTTTGTATTCTTTACTCTCTGCATGATTTTCTGTTTGTGTCTTGTTTAGATCATGTCTGAAAAGGGTCTATCAACTACTCCACCTTCCTGGCTATCAAATTGAAATAAATAAAACAAAAATAAACAGTAATTTAATAGATGTTTTATGCAATCTAACTCAACAAGATGGGATGGAGGAGTACCTGCTAATTCAAGCTTATTGATTTATCAACTGTGTATTCCAGTTGTACACTGGGCCCACTCTGATCATCTGAAGGAGACAGAATTTCATACATAGCAGGCTAGCTGTGACTCGATGAGAAGAATACAACTGATCTATACAGAAGCGTAGCTAGGACAGGGTGAAACGGGCAACTGTCATGGGGGCAAAGTGTCAGGGCACTTGGTTGACCAATTCCAATCAATTTTTAACGCATACCAGCTTTTAAAAGCCAGTACTGCATTTGTGTTCAAACCAAAGTGCTACAGCACTCCCTGTGTGGTCTAAACTGTAACAACTGCTTGCTACATTTTAAAATATTTTTTTACTAAAAGCTGAGCTTTGTAGCACTCTGTGCAGCATCTGAACTGCAACTGCTTGTTACATTGTAGCAATCAGTTTGCTACCATTTAGAAGAAACATTTTTTTTATTAACGTGAGGAAGGAGGAGGGTTGAGGACAGGGTGCAGAAATGGGACCCAACTGGCTCCTGGGGCAGGAGGTGGGGACATCATAGGACTGGCACAGGGTATTAGTTGAAATAGCTATACCTCTGTATCTACATGTCTGTTCTGGCTTGATGAAGACAATTAAATCTTAAACAATATGGACAGGAAATGGGATTTTGGCTAGATCCATGACTCAGATCTAAAACACCTGTATAATGAGGTATACTGCAAGCTTGAAGTTTGATAGCTTTGCTTGCTTCATTCCCTACACTAAAAACTGTTAGCTCAAGACTGGTAATATAAAAAAACAGAGTTTGTTTCTCTACTTTCTCTAAGCAGAAACAGAATGAAACGTGGAAAGGGCTTTAGAAAGCATATGAAATAGGAGTATGTCTAGTGACATAGGCTATAAACTATATATAAATGTACAGTAAAACTTTCAAGAACGTTGGAAACACAACTTATTAGTTAATGATCTGAGAAGAAAGACTACAAGGTTAAGTGTTGATGTGGTGAAAAGATGTATACATTAAAGTCTTATAAATAACTGTATAAATATGAATACAAATAATGTATTTCTGCATCTGAAGTGCTCAGAAATGTTTCCTTTGGATATGGAATGATGATGATGTAGCAAAAACCCTAGAGTAATTTTTCAGAGTTAGATTTTGAAAAAAATACTGGGGTACAGTGAAATCAGCATCTATAGAGTTAAGTCAGACTTTATGCCTGCAGAAAATGGCAAAGAAGCAGCATCTCTTTAATTATTTTAAATTTCTTCATCTAGCGCAAAGGTTGGCTTACAGTCTGAAATGGCTTAAAATTTGAAATGTATTGTGTCAGTTTGTAAACTACTGAGCTGTGGATTTGGATGCTGAGAAACATAAATAGCTCTGTTGAGCATTTCTATGTCTATGTTTTGTAGCTGTTACACAGCCTTTGATTTAAATCATGGCAGCATGTCTTTGTCTGATAAACTAGTGTTTAATAATATTTGTTTAAGATGAAGAAAAACTTTCATTATTTGCATATTTTGAACTGGAAGTGTGAGAAGTGCTCCAGATGCATGTCTTTGAAATGTGGGAGGAAACCGGAGCACACGGATAAAACCCATGCAAATGCAGGGAGGACATGCAGACTATTCACAGAAGGCACCCCAGCCGAGACCTGAACTGGAGAACCTCTTGCTGTGAGGTGATGCTGCAGTGACCCATACCTCTCAACCTCTTAAGAGCAAGAAATCTGGGCAAAGCCAAAAATAATGGGGTGATGAAGGCCCAAAAATAGGGACACTTTTTAAATATTGCTATTACAAACTTAGAAAGTTGATAGAATAACAGGTTTTGCATTAGCAAGAATTTTCTGAAGGGTATGATGTCTGAAATTCAAATTTCTATTTTCTGACTTCAACCCTCAATGATTTGCCAAAAAACCACAATTTTTTGAGAAACAGACCAAAAATATGAGGCAAAAATCTAAACATTCTGCGAAAATCTGTACAGTTGAGAGGTATGTGCTGCACCACTGTGCAGCCCATTTGCAAGCTTTTGCTGTTGAGATGCATCCTACTGCTCAGCAGTCCTTTGTACATCTGTCACCATCCACAGTTTACTTACTTATTGGTTATAAAAGTGAATGAAGACAATTCATAAAGTTCTAACACATTTCTTGAAAGTGAAATCTTTGAAAGGTTCAGCAACATACTGTGAACTCACAAAAGACTACACAGACGTTATGAAGTTACCAACTGAACAACAGAAGCAGCATTTGATCATTATGTACGTGCTTGTCAACTTTTCTACACAAGCTTGCAGTCATTGTTCATGTAACAGTTCTTCTGATCATTGTCGTTTTACACAAAATGGCTTCCCTACACAAGCTCAAGGAGAAAATTGCATGAGGGTCAGTAGCCCGCAGAAAAAAAAATGAATGGCATAACGCCAAATGCTTTTTCCCAAAGGAAATCATTGCTGTTGTGATTTCTAGGTGTGTGCTGGCAATGTTTCACTTTTTTTGGATTTTTCTCCCTTCTTTGGGTTAGTGCAACCATGGCGAGTTAGTATATATAAGTTCGGGAAGTGAGGGGGGACTCTCCCCTGTAAAAAATGAGAAGAAAGGAGTTTTTCACCTTTTTGTTGTTTTGGCTTTTTTTTCATTATTTTGAAATGTCTACTTTCAGGATGTCAGCACTTCATAGTAGAACCAAAGAAATAGCTCATGATCTCAGTTACTCATGTACTATTGCTCATTTCATGAAGAAGCGATATCCAGCTGCCAGACTGCAATGCGTTTTGATTGCATCCGCCAAGAAAGGCTCTAGATTTCTGCAAAATCCTCACTGCTCATGTAATATGCCTACTCCAGGCAGGTCATTTTATGAAATGGTGAGAAAATGTGATTCAAAGACAGCTATGGCCAGAATGAGAAAGATCCCATTATTGACTAATTAACATATCTCTGAATCCTCTTGTTTAAAACTAGAAATGTCAGACCTAACGGTGGTAGTGTTTTCCATGGTGGCCCATGCTTCCTGCTGGCAAATGCACCCCCCCACACACACTCACTCATATATTCAGGCAAACATGCAGATGTACACACATACACCTACACACACACACACGCACACACACACACACACACACACACACACACACACACACACACACACACACACACACACTCACTCACACACACACATCTACATACTCGCAGGCATTCAAACAACCATACACACACACTCTACAGACATTCAAATATTCAAATACACACACAAACTCCCAGATATTCACACACACACACATGCGCGCACACATGCGCACACACACACACACGCACGCATGCACACACACACATGCATGCACACATGCGCGCGCACACACACACACACACACACACACACACACACACACACACACACACACACACACACACACACACTAACATCCCCTCACCCCAATATTTTTGCTGAACTTACTTGCACCTTGACTGCTTCCATAGGAGTGAATAGGTTACCTTTGTCTTATAGGTTCATAGGTTGATACTAGGCTATCTGCCCTAGGGCATTTATAAGCCTAGCCAGAGCGTGTTTGGCTTTTGCCACCCTTTTAGATTAGTTGACTGTGCCTCTGTATAGTAGGTCACAGAAGATAGCCCTTTTAAGGTTCATTTACTGTGCCTCTGTCTAGTAGGGACACAGAAGAGATCCCAGGGGTAAACCTACGATCTCCCAGCCACTCGTCAAGATTTCTCTTGAAGAGGGTCATTGAGGGGCTCTGCCTAACATGGATTGGGATTTTGTTGCAGAGTGAGGGGAGCCTCTGGGATATGAATCTGTCCCTCCAGCATGTCCTATTTATTTCTGTGCTGAGGTTTAAGTCCCTGGAGCATGTGGCTCTAAGGGATTTGTATTTCCTGAGGTGGAGCATGTCCATTAATTCTGGTTTGGACATGGCTTTATACGTCAGGCACAGATCGCCTCTGAGTAGGCGGTAAGCAACTGAGTAGAGCTGGAGTTTCTTTAGCCTAACTGCGTAGGGCATCTGTTTGAGTCCCTTGATCCTCTTGGTGAGGTACTTTTGGGGTCTTTCCAGTTGCTGCAGGTGTCGGGTAAGGTACATCTCAAATGGGACATTGTATTCAATTATGGGCCTGATGAGTAGAGGGGCACAATGACCCCTCTTGATCTAGATGTGAACCCTTTCGTGATAAGGTGGGCTATATAGAAGGTCTTTCTAACCACTTTGGCAATGTGATTGTCAAAGGAGAGATTGCTATCTACTTGGGTCCCCAAATCCCTAATTACTTTTTCTGTACTTAATAGAATACCCCCTATGTGGTAATTTGTGGGCACTTTGTTTTTCCCAAAGGGGATGACTATGCACTTTTTGGCATTTAGCTTTAGGCCATGGCTCTGGCACCAGTTATCTGTCTCTGTGAGACCCTTTTGGAGGATGCTTGTGTCAGTCGGCAAGTCGATTATGGCACCCAGTTTGCAGTCATCTGCGAACTTGGTCAGTCATAGTCCTCCCGTGTTAGCCTGTACCTCAGAGAAATGTATACCGAACAAGAGAGGTCCCAGGACTGAGCCTTGTGGGACGCCACTTGTAACTGGTTTAGAGTCTGACATGGCACCTGCAATTCTGACCATGTGGGTTCTATCCCTGAGCCAGTTTGCAACCCATCTTGTGACATAGGGGTTGATATTTAAGCTGGTGAGCTTATTTATGATGCCCGAGTGGGGTATTGTGTCGAAGGCTTTTGCGAGGTCCAGGTAGGCTGTGTGGACTACCTTCCCTTCATCTATGGCCTTGGTGACTGTTTCAAAGAAGCCGACCAGGTTCAAGAGGCAAGATCTGCCCTTAACAAAGCCGAATTGGGTAGGATCCAGTGTTTGGAGGTTCCCAATGTCTTTGTTTATCAGTTCCACGATGATACGCTCCATAGTTTGCAGACCAGGCTAGTCAGGCTTATAGGGTGATAGTTTCCGGGGTCCGTTGTGGCACCACCTTTGTGGAGTGGGACCACTGTTGCTGTACGCCATTCCTTGGGTACATATCCTGTAGTAAGGCTGAGATTGAACAGTGACTTTATGTGAGGGTTCAGTTCTTCTTGGAGCTCATATAAGACGCAGCCCGGGACACCGTCCGGTCCCATTGATGCTGTGTTTTTTGCTTTGGAGAGGGCAGCTCTCACCTGTGCATCTGTGACATTGCACTGTAATCCCATATTCAGTTACTGGTTTTGGTACTGTTCATCTCCAAAATCCTGTCTCTGCTTCATTTTCAATGTACTCTTGTTTCTTCTAATCAACTCTTGTGCTCCCTTTCTTTCTGTCCGACATTTTCTGTTGTAAATTTTGAAAAGGTTTCATAGGTACAGTCCCGCTGTGGTCTTCAGTACCAGAAGAACAAAAAGCAGAACCTCCTACTATTTCACAGCTTACTTTTTGTGTTTCCTCCTTAGTATGTACATCAAAAAGTTATTTTGTCCTCCACAGAATACCTTGAAGACAGCTGGGTACAGCAGTTTGAATCTCACACTGCATCTCAACACTCCCTGAATAGTGGAATAAATTTGCTCTTCTGTCTGGTGTACAATGAGTAATCATTCTCCACAAACACTCTGCTGTCACCCACTTTCAGTATTTGTCCTTCTGCCAAAGTTTTGTCAGAATCAACCTCTTCTACTGGTTGGATTGCATCATTACTATTAAAGGTCTAGGTTGCTTTCTTATAGCTAGGTTTGGGGCATACACAATGTGCCCTTTCAACTAACAATTCCTGCTGTGTAATACCAGTCCAGTTGCTTATTTGGGCTTTCATAAAATTAATGCAGTCTGTTCCTTCCAGCTTCTGTGGTATAGCTGAAAATCTCAAGTTTTCCGTACGTGCTCCATCCTCTAATTCTATTATTTTTTGAAACATCTCTTCCTGAGCAGTTTCTTATTCAGCAAGCCTTTTCTTCATTTTGACCTTTGATTTTTGCAGCTTTATCATCTCATCAGAATATCTGTTTAAAGCTTCTTCCATTTCTTCTAGCCTTTTGTTATTTGCGTTGAGATACTCCATCAGTGTTTTGTTTATTTTAACAAGCACTGTATGCAGTTGTCTTATATATTCCTGTTGGTTACTGAAAGTCATGGCTGAAGGTTGTATTGCTTTTTTCTGAACAGCTGCAGAACCTTCCCAAGTCGGTTTTCCTCCTCACTTTTTGTAGCCGATTTTTTCCAGGTCTTCTGTATTTCTGTATTCCTGGCATCCAGGCGGTGCACTTACTAGCCAGTTACTGAAATTTACCCACAAACACAAGTCTACTGGCCTTCTCTGCTGAGGTTCTATTTTCACACTCGAGAGCTAGAAACAAGTTGTTACTCAATGTTCAGCCATCTTGGAAGTTATAAAACAAAATTCATCCTTGTCCATATGCAAGTGCGACTTGGATCTGTGGACGGGAAATACAGAAAATTTTACTCCAGGACTGCCCCCTGTATTACTAATGAGCAGAGGCAGATCCTAAATGCTTTATCCCATGCATGTGTCCTCTCAAATTTTCTACTGCACGATTCCAGTTATTCTCATTACCGACCATGGGATGGTTGATATGGCCAATCTCTAACTAAAATAGGATACGTTCATTTGAGCACAAAAAAAGAAAACTGGCTAGGCATAAAATGACCCTCAAGGGCAACTAGCCTAGTACTTGCCCATGAACCTACAAGATAAAAAAATTAAGAGACAATACCCTACATTGCTCTTAACTTACTCAAAATGATGACGTCTGTTCTGACCTAAATGATACTGTCAACATCCTTGCAAAAAACTTCAGTGCCAATTTCACCTCTGAGACTTCAGCCCAAAGCCCTGAAATACCCGAATCCCTCACTACCCTTATTATCACAAAAGATCATTTACCGAAACAATACATCTGCTTGCTTAACTGTGTTAAAAAATGCCTTTATAGACCAACTCCATAAACTGTTTAACTTAATTTTAGTTAACAGTTTTGATTAGTCCCTGGTGAGTGGCACTCTGCAGTTGTGATGTCCCTCTGTATGGGTTGCCTTACAACTGATCCAAGTAATTACAGGCGTATCAGTCTTACAAGCTTCATCAGCAAAGCCATAGAACATATTATAACTGATTTCATAAACTACGAAATTTTACCAGTAGGAATGATTGCAAATAGGGGTGTAGAAAATAAGCAACAAGCAGCTGGAACTTACTGGAGGAAATCAGCAAAGGAACTAAGGTACCTGGAGCAAATAACTAGACAGAGAATGACAGAGCTGGAGGATGGCAAGCAGAAGTTTGGACTGCAGGCTTGAGACTGCCTGCCCTGCCAAGGACTGATAACACAGTATAGGTAAAAAGAAAAAGGGTAGGGCAACACTTAAGAGAAAGACATGCTCTGATAGAGTTTCTAGATGAGTCTAAAGCAGAAGTTGCTGTTAAAAATGGATAACTAAGGTTCATAGATTTGTACTACGCTAACTGCCCTTGTAGGCCATTTTAAGCCTACCCAATTACCCTTCTGTGAGTATCAAACCGTGTATCTTATGTTTGTAAGGTAAACACCTTAGCCATTATGCCAACCTCCCTAAGGTTAGATAAGTTTGGGAAGAAAGAGAAAAAAGGCAATTTACAAATGAAGAATTGGAGGACATCAGTGTGGCTCCCAAGGCCTATCTAGCCAAAGTCTATACTCGTATGTTATTCCATCTTTAACCTCTCAAACTGAACTAAACTCCTATGCTTTTTGCTACTGCTGACTGATGATACTTTCCTCATATTTTTTCATCACTCATTGATACCAGTACAATAATGCTGATTAATATATCTCTGTTTATACCTCTCTGATTGAATTCATCTGGCAACCAACTAAATTCCTGCTTTTATGTATATAATCTGTATAAATTACTGTAATCAAACCAGCTAAATTCCTGCTTTTATGTACAGATTCTCTAAACTAAATTCCTGCTTTTATGTATATATTCTGTATAAATTACTGTAATCAAACCAACTAGATTCCTGCTTTTATGTACAGATTCTGTATAAATTACTGTAATCAAACCAACTAGAGTCCAGCTTTTATGTACAGATTCTGTAAACTAAATTCCTGCTTTTATGTATATAGTCTATATAAATTACTGTAATCAAACCAACTAGATTCCTGCTTTTATGTACAGATTCTGTACATATTACTGTAATCAAACCATCTAAATTCCTGCTTTTATGTATATATTCTTGTATATATCACTGTAATCATTATGTATAACACTGTTTCTATCTGCACTAATTAATGTTTAATTTTTTTCTGTATCTGTTCTTGTTGGAGCTTTTCTCCCTGGGCCTCCACTGAGAATGGGCTCTTTTAGGCCCAGTGGACTTTCCCGGTAAACAAAAACAAATGCAATAAAATAAATAAAAATAAAACTGGAAACATTTACTTAAAAAAAAAAAAAAAAAAAAAAAACCTAAACAAGGCCTAACTAGTCTCCCACCCCCCAGCATACATTTTACTAATTTCTTCTCTTCAAACACATTCTCAGATAAAGGACAAATATAACTTTGCCTAGGCTATGCTATCTAGTTATCTGTGTTTCAAAAGAGGTACTCAGTGTGTTTAATGTCATCTCTACGAACTGCAACTTGTGAATTCTTTTAACTAGAGGTATTTATACCCCAAGAACAGTTCAGGAAATGTTTTTCTCAGGTTGATAGCAAATTCCAGAAGTATGAGGGGACAAACACTTTTTGGGTAATGTAATGAGTTGACACGATTTAAAAATTTTTTACAGCTTTCACTTTTTCCTACTTATCTAAATAAATCTAATACTTCTCTAGGGGAAACTATTCCTTTTCCCTTACCTGTTCGGATAGAAAAAGGGGGAGACGGTCCCAATCTATGAGTCGGGGCCGACAGAAACGGAAACACTCAGGCGAATACAGTCAGACTTAAAAAAGATGTGGGGGAATGTAGTACCTCATTAATTATGAATATCTCTAATTATATACTTACTACAGAAGAAGAAAATGTGCTGTTAAAAGGTTTAAATTTTATTCCTACAAGCAAAAGTAGAGTAACTGATACTATTATGGATTTAAAGATTTTCTGTAGGAATATTATGCTTCGATCATTATATGGTAATAGTAGTCATGAAAATGAAGTGATAAATACATCTTCTTCTTTTTCATTTAAGCAAAAGAGTACTTTTACACCTATCCATCATCCTTTGGTGGATGCCTATTTGAAATTAACAGAAGATGAATTGTTTAAATACTATGAGAACGTAGGTACTAACAAGTTTTGTGATGTTCACAAGAGGTTCAATCTGAGCTATAAAGAGAATTTGGCACTGAAACAGCTACAGAAAAATAACTCAATTATTATAAAACCAGCTGATAAAGGTGGTTTAATAGTAATAATGGACACTTCACATTATCTGAAGTCCATGTTGAATTTATTAAATAATGCCAATTTTTATGCCAAAATCACGGCAGAACAGGTACACCTGATAATTAGATCTTTATACTATGCATTAACTGATGTATACGAAGGTGGCCTGATAACTAAGGACATTTTTGAATATCTTTATGTCCTCAATCCACTCATTCCTCAAGATACAAGGACTCCCAAAGATAGATAAAGACTCTGTAGATCCACCCATGAGACCGATAGTAGCTGGTGGAGGATGGGCTACAGAGCCCTTGTCAGTAGACCTGTTATTGACTGAAATATTTTTGTTTTGACAGACTCTAAACAGTTCTTGATTGACTTGTACGATTGTGTTAGAAAGGTCTCAGATTTAGAAAACGTTCTCTTAGTAACATTTGATGTACAATCACTTTTTACAATAATACCGAATGATTTGGGAATACAATATGTGCATGATTATTTAACAGCACATAGTGAACTGTCCCCCACCCAGATAGAATTATTAACTTATTTTCTTGAACTAACAGCGACATGGGGTTGCCATGGGAACCCCATGTGCTAATAGTTATGCAAATATGTTCCTAGCACATTGGGAAGGAACAATACTTAGTAAGATGGAAGAATTTAATATTCATATTTTGTTTTATCGTCGTTTTGTCGACAATCTTTTCGTTTTATGGAAAGGTGGTGTAGATGAGCTTCTAAGATTTTATGATAAACTTAATACCTTGCTTGAATGCTTAAAATTTACCATTAATTGGTCTTATACTAGGATAGAGTATTTGGATGTATATGTAGAGAAGCTTGACAATGGCTTGATTAATACTGGAGTACATCGTAAATCATGTTATAGAAATTCTTTACTTCTAAGGTCCAGTATGCATCCTGAGCATATCTTTAGAAACCTAATTAAAGGCCAAGGAGTCAGGGTATCAAGGTTAAATGTGTTGGATAATTATTACTCTGATGAACTAGACAGTTTAAGCAATAGACTCCTGTCTAGAGGATATACCAAACATGAAATTAACAAGAATTTGGCAGAAATTACCACTTTACATGGAAATATAGCAGCACCATATTTTGGGCCTCAGAATATTATAACTTCTCGTCCACAAATAAGTAAACCCAACACAGTAAAAATTCCTTTGTTTTATGCTATGGACAATAAAGATCTTATAGAAATTTTTAAGAAGTATTGGTCTATACTTTTAGTGGATGATGATCTTAAAGAAATTGTAGGCGACCGACCTGGTTTTACCTATAAAAACAGAAAAAATCTCAAGAGGTTATTATGTTATAAACAATTTAATCACCTTACAAGTGATTTGGTAGGCTCAATGCGACCGTGCTCTACATGCAATTATTGTTCTTATATTGATGCATCAAACACATTCTATCATCCTGATTTGAAAAGGAACTTTATTTTCAACATAGAAGCAACATGTAAAAGCTCTAATTTAGTGTATTTGGCAGTTTGTCAATTCTGCCAATCATTCTATGTTGGAAAAACAAATAGAGTCCTCAGAGACAGAATTCAAGAGCACATCTATCACATCAGAAAAAATTCTATTCACAATGCTTTAGCCAAACATGTCTCCAGTGCAGGCTCTGAACATTGCTTTTTATTTAGGGTAATAGATTTAATTCAACCCAGTATAAGAGCAGTGGACATCAGGAACCAGACTGAATACAAAGAGAATAACTGGATTATTATTCTCAGGGCGGACAGGGGACATGGATTGAACGAAAGGGCTAGTATTAAACCCTTACTCAAGAAACGTAGAATAATGAAATAATTATTAGTTTTTACATCTGCATTCATTACTGAAGCATGTATTATGGTTTAATTTTTTATATATATTTTATATATTATATTGATTGCATATTAATTGTTATAAAGTTTTTACCCGCTTCTTCATGTTTTTTTTGTGTATATATGTATTCACATGGGAAAGTTGAGCTGTATCTTTAAGAACTGATTTCCTTAATATATACATTATTTCCATTGTTTCTGATATTTTTGAATCTATATATAAGACATTTTTTAATTTTTTATTGTAACAATCTGATGAAGCTTTTAAGCGAAAGCGCTTACTGGATACTATAAATAAATGATTCGCTGATTTTAAGAGCTTTGAGTTTGCTTGTTTGCTCCGTTACCTCTATAATAATTCTGGATATATTTTGCTTTTTATTTTGTGTTATTTGTTCATAACTCAACAAGCATGAGTACATGAGTTATGAGCATTTTTATACTTGGGCTGCAATTTATAACCAACAGTTGCTGCATGATGTGAGCCCTTCAAACTGGGAGGTACAGCTGCAAATAATGCAACAGTTTGAGTTTTGTTATTAATGCTAACATTGTTTTTATTTTCTGCAGCTATAGGACTCCATATATTAGGGCTTGCAGTTGTGATAGGGAGCCCACCCTCTACCAGAATCAAACATACCACATCACTGGCAGACAAGTATCACCCAGCTGTAGAACATATCATTATATGCAATTACTCACCTTGGTCAGTTATGTGTCAATGGCATGTGAGAAACAACTGTAGATAAGAGGCAACAACTGCCATGGTAGGTATAGTGTGAAAATAAAAATAGCAGAATGAACTTTTTTCTGGATTGTGGAAAATAAGGGTCTAGTACAAGTGTTAGGTTTATGGCGAAAAAAAGCTTTATTGCTGATGTGTGAAAAAGACTGTAGAAAATGTAAAAGAGGTGGATGGGAAGACAAGCTGTATATGGACTGTGTTTGGGGTCCAAAAATATGGCAGAGGAATATTGAGAATAGGAGAGATGTGGAATTGTAGTACATGTTTCTAACAAAATGGTAGTGAAAGGCGCAAATTAGATAAAATTTTAATAAGCGAGATTTAATGGTGCCTGCAACTGGAGGGTAAAACTTGGGAGTGTCTGTGGCCAGAAGAAAATGAACTAGGGGGCAAGCCTTGGGTAGGGAAGGAGATGGCAGTAGGAGTCATTTCCTGAAACCAGGAAAATAGACACAGAGTCCCTATGAGAGATACTATCCCTGCAGTTGAGAAGGAATCCCAATTATAGCTAGCACTGCCTTAACTTGGAGGACACAGTTCTGTATTCTTAGCAGAAGCTCAGTTTCGGCCATAGTTAACCTTAATGATCAGATACAGCTCTATGTGCTCTAAAATAGAATGTGGGCACAAAACGAATAGTAACTATATAAATATCTGCTCAGAGCAAAGTGTAGGGAACTTGATTTTAAGTGACAGCCACAGCACCAAGCCATAAGGTATAAGGAATTTTGAAACACAATTGTGGTAACTATGACAGTATATATCAAGCTGTGTGGCTAGAGTTGTCACCTCACAGCAAGAGCTTCCGCGGATTGATTCTTGGCAGGAGTGCTTTCTGTGTGACATCTGCATGTCCACCTTGTGTTCATGTTGGTTTCCTTTGGGTGCTCCAGTATTCTCTCACATTCCAAAAACATGCAGTAGGTGGACTGGACACTCCAAACTGACTACAGGTATGAGTGTGTGGTGTGGAAGAACTACAGCAGCAGCAGGGCTAGCTTTGCTCTAGATGGTTGTCACTGGTGAAGTGACACCCTGACCCCATATGCAAAAATGAGAAAAAGGGGTTGTATATGGATGGATGGATGGATCAGTCCAGAAACTCTTGATACAAAATAATAAACTAGCTGACATTTCTGATTTCAGGTATGACAGCTGCAACAGAATTTCATGTTCTTTGTTCAACTACTGTAAATCTTAAATTACATTTTAGCAATACAACTATGTTATGCTCAAGCAAACATATACCCTTTAAAATAACCCTAGCGTATTAAAACTTGTCAGGTACACTTGGGAAGCACGACAAGGCTTAAAAAGCCCCCCATGTGGTCATTAATCTACTAATCAGCTATGAACTTACCAATCTATGTAACACCGTTATAGGCTAGACACCATAAAAATAAAAACTTTAAAAAGTTACAGTACAGTTTAAATCACTTTATGGCACAAAAATGCTACATAAAAACATCAGAAAAACTAGAAACAAGATACTGAATTAAAAGATACCACTATTGACAGGAATACTGCCACTATACACACAGTTGACAAACTAAAAAATCAGTAAGGGAAGTTTGGAGAAGTTAATCCATGCCAAATGGCAGCAGTAAAAATGGCATTTATATAAGAAATTTGCCAACTCTGAATTGAGGCACTGTAGATGGCAACGATGAATAGTAGCTTATATTAGTCGGCTATGACAACCGTTTCATGTCAGGGTTAACAACCAGTAAGAATCCATATAAGAGATGGAGAACATCACATACTGCCCTTCTTATTTATCTCCACAAAAGTTTGAGATATGCAAATAGACAGAAGCAGCAAGAAGTTCAATCTTATGTTGATCGCCTGAATAACAGCACTAACTTTCTACACATTACTATGAGTGGCTATAGTGACAGTCTGAATTTCCTTGACCTCAATATAACCTTTAGTATGGAATCTGGTTCATTTGTCAGTAAAATTTTCAGAAAGGCGACTTTTTTAAACCAGTATCTCCCCAGAGATAGCTTACACCCCACACACACATGAAAAGAGGGGTGGTTAAGGGACAAACAATCAGATTAAGCAGACCGACTACTGAACAGTTTATTTTTTTGTACAAACTTTCCAAGCTTAAGGCTTTCTTTATAGACCAAGGGTATGATCCAGACTGGACAGCAACCATAGAAAGGGAAGTTTTGAGACTCAGAACATCTAAGGCATGACCCGTTTTGGGTGGGCACCACCTAGCATCACCAACTAGTCAAGATTTGGTCAGCATTCAAGAGGCTTCTTTGAGCTCCTACAAACTTACTTTCCCTATTCCTATTGGCAATGAAATGTGGCTTATTAAAAGAGCACCATCCAAGAAAACTGGAAGATTATCTTAGGAAACTCGGACTTGCTCAACTTTTTAGGTGAAAGGATAGCCTTCACTTTTAATAAATTGTTTAACCTTAAAGCACTCTTTGAAAGGGGTAGAGCTGGTATATCATCTTCTGTAACACAAGTCGCTTTTGGAACTTTCGGCTGCAGACATTGTAAACAATGTAGGTGTTTGAGTAAGTCATCTTCTGTGTGGTTCCAACATTGCAGCCTAGTAGTTTGGTCTAAGGCTAGATATAACTGCACTTCTAAGAATGTAGTTTATACAGTTAACTGTGCTTCATGCAATGCATTCTATATAGACAAGACTTTTAAATGCCTAAATAGAAGAATTTATGAATATGTACTGGCCATTGAGAATAATGCTCATATTAATGCTTTGGCCAAACATGCTGCACATTGTACTGACTTCAAAAGATGTTCTTTTTTGTAAGTGACTCAGTCTGTGCAGACAGTTTTTTTGGGAACTTTAAAATTCTGCTGGAATGTTGAGAAAGTAGCTGGCAGATCAAATTAAAGGAGTACCGCACCCACAGACTCAAAAAACATGTTTAAAACATCATGGCATGATGTTTCCTACACTTTAACAGCACTCTGGGATTATTTACAGACTTTTAAATATTTTTATATGTAATTCCAGACTCTGACCACCTGGAGGCTGGCATATCGACGTGTTTTGGATAAATCAGGTTGCCATCCAGTATCCCAGAAATCATTGTTTGGCTCAAAAATGTTACATCATGCAGGCCTCCGTTTGCCTAAAGTTCCTGTCATTTCATAGATGTTGCATGCGTACAAAGTACTGAGTAAAATAGAACAGTGTAAGTAACATTCCCTGCTGCTGGATGACTACTTAAAACAGAAACAGTGCAAATGCCACAGAATACACTCAAAGTGCTGTTTATTGCTGCCTTTTTTCGAATTTAGTTTAAATAGCACTAATTTGTGAGACAATGAATTCCAGTCCATTTACTTCTCCCCTCCCCCATAACACTTAGCTTCCCTAGCTGTCAAAGTCCTGAGGGTAATTTGACCTAGTAATTCCAATGATTGGCAGATCTCAGCAGGGTAATTTAATCTTTGCTCTAGCATTTCCTTTGTTAAAGGGGACATTTTTTTGCTGCACTATAGCCATGGCCTTGCTTGACTGCAATCACATCCAGTAAGGTCTTGCACCAAGGAGCTAAAGAATAAAACATTTATACTATTAACCAGTTTAGATCTTTATTAATTTAAGTGTTAAGGTATCACCTCATGCTTCCACGTTGTTAAAAATGAGATTTACATGTGCAAAGTGTGTTGGTATGCAGTGTTTGCCTTCATATGTTTTTACTCCACTGGTTGGTTTGCAAAAAAAACCTTTTGCAGTGTCCCTGGATTTGTCTTTGTACATACCAACCACATTGCTATATTTTCCCCTTCCTTTTTCTTGTGTCCAGAAGTCACTTATAACAAAGTACATTTTTTATTGATTTATTTTTTTTTTAAATAAAGGACATCAAGGTTAACTTACCTTGAATCAGATAATGGATGCCACTACAAAGAATCACTGATGAAATATTTGTGCATGGACAAAATCCCTTACTAAATCTATTTGCCAGCCTCCAGTTCAATTGGTGCTATGGCTTTAATATACTGGTGTGTTTGCTCATGCCTTCCAAATATCTCCACCATTACATACCACTTTTGCAGTGTAGTAACCACCCGACATGCCCATACACCTTTAGCCATCAATATGCAGCTACTCCTGTTCATGTGAGTATGTGAATTCATTTTCAGACTTAAGGTGTGGAAGCTGCACTGAGTAATTCTAGGTGCTTGCTTAGAGCTACTCTCATGTTAAGCCACTATGAATATGTTGCACTGCCACCTCTGATACCAGGGTAATGTTTTAATCTTTCTATTCATGCACTGCACACTAGCAGTATCTGGTGCAAATACAACAGAGAAGTATGCAAGCAATACACCACCTAAGCATCATTTGCCATGCAGAATGTAAAAGTATGCATACCAAATTTTTGTGTTTCCAAACATCTGTGTTACTACACTACTACTGAATAAAATGAACAGCACTCAGGCTGGGGGAAGGACAAGGTAGCCATGACATCACAGAATGGGTGGGTCTTATTATTTTAGTTAGAATCAGATGACGGCTGTGGTGATGTCACTTTGGGGGAGGGAACTGATTAAAAAAAAAAAAGTACCTGCACTGCCTGGCCTCAATGATGTCAGTAATTGGGCGACTCCAGCAAGCTTAATTCAAATGTGAGAGAATCATTTTGTAAGTGAAACCATCACAGTATGAGAAGGTAGGCTTCTGTTACAGAAGTAAGGGGAATTATAAAAATTGTAAATGCTTTATTGTTGTTGCTTTACAGAGGACAATTTAAATAGGGAGGAAAAGGGCCGTGAAGTTGAGGAATACATTAGAGAAACCTGTTGTACTCCTTTAAGAGCTGACTGTGCCCCTAGTCTCAATCAGACTGTGAAGATAGGTGAAGGCTGCCAGCCTAGCCAGACAAAATTTTGTAGACAATTCTGTCATTTGTAAATATTAATGTAAGCCACAGGCTTGTTCTCTTAAATGTGAAAAGACTGCATTGGATATTGAACTGCAAAAATGTAACAACAGTGCACTCTGGTGTAAGAATGCTGTCAAGCATTTTATGACTGCCTTTGATGTCAAAATTCGCAGCCAATATGTCTAGAGGGAGGCATCCTGCCTATTGTTTTAAGACCAGAGTTAATGGCTAGAATTTGCATGTATAAATGTCCTTTATTGCTCTGGTTTCTGAACAGGTGTAAAGAATGTACATGTAGTTTCTGTTAGCCTGGGAACACCAGAGAAGTGAGAAGAATTATGTCATGTGAAGCAGCTCTGTGTTATCAGTTTAATGAGACAGAATCAGACAGCTCAGAGCATTTTGTCTTGAGAACACCCAACATCACCAGCGCTGCTTGATCTATATGTAAGTTATTTAGAACTGTGTTTTCTCTTAGCTATAGCTAGGAAATAGGAAGGTTAGACTAGCATTTGTTTTCTGTGATTTCAGAACGTTTCTACCATATTATTTTAAGTATTTCTCTGTGATCTCTGAACTCTTGGCTAGCACTGTGTAGTAAGAAGTATTGTCTTGTGTTTTTATTATTTATTATTAAATATTTGTAAACCTTTCAACTGTGGCTGTTTTATGTAGAGTTAATTTAAGCTCTAAGAGTACACTGCATGTATATAGTGATGCTATACCAAGTCACTCCAAATAAGTCTTGACTGTTAGGTCACACTTACCATTTGGACAATAATATTGTACAGTAATAATTGGGCACCCTTTTAAGAGCCTTTGAGTAGCTGATAAATATTAGTTGGGTGGTTACACTGATTTCTACCATATAGACTGGGCAGAAAAGAGGCATAGCTGAAGAACCTGTGCCAGCATTCCCCAGGAGTGTCTGTGTGGTTGCATATAACTCCTACCTCAAAGTGTGTGTGTGTGTGTGTGTGTGTGTGTGTGTGTGTGTGTGTGTGTGTGTGTGTGTCTGTGTCAGCTACTTGGGCAGGGACATGAATCACTGGTTGGACAGAGAGGGTGTTGGACCACTAGGCTGAGATCTGGACCCTATAGCTGTGCCAGTGGGGACTCTTATTGGGGACCTGGAGAGAAAGGGGAGAAACCAGCCCCAGACTGACTGTGATCTCTGTGTGCTCTTAAGGGAAATTGTACTTTACTGTGTGTGTATTTATTATCCTTTCCCTATATGGACATCTCTCACTGATGTAAGTAGTGAGGATTGAGGCTCCTTGATTGCTGGACCAGTGCACGGGTGTCACACAGACCATTAATATTAACTGTTTTTTACAGTGTTCCAGAATTTAATAACTCTTAAATACAGTTACGTTTTCTTCATGTTTTTAATGCTACTTTTTATAAGCAAATTCACGTTTTAGCTCCATTTAGCTTTAAATCTACTTAATGAATATTTAAGAGAGAATTTCACTTCTTTTCATGTATTATTGGTTGTGTTTGATCACATGATCTTTATGTGGACTTTTTACATTCAAAGTTAGCTCCTGTTTGCATTTCTTTAGAAGTTAATTTTGGAATAAAGAGAATGAAAGCACTAATTTCTTGTCGGAGCCTTGCCTTGGTTGTGTTTCGGTTTACTGGGTTTTTGGTTTGTTTATCTTCCATTCTGCTTTGGTTTCCTCGAACATTCTATAATGCCATACTCAGCCGTACTCCTAAGTTGTACAACTTCAGAAGACTTAGTGCTGGAGGCAGCTATATGCAATAAAATAATACAACAGTCTCCTGTTAGCCCAGCTACCTCTCAAAAGTGTTATACAGCAGTCTTCTGTTGACTCAGCTGCCTCCCAAAACATTTTCTACAGTATTCTCGGCTGAAGTGCGGGGAGTGCCTTCTGTGTGGAGTCTGCATGTCCTCCCCGCGGTTGGGTGGGCGTTCGAAAGACATGCGTAAATGGGCGCGCCTTCATTGAAGGCTGAACGTCGAGCTGGCACCTCGGCGTTCGTGAAAATCTACTGCCAATCATTAGCGGACCGGAGTTCCACTGTGGCGACCCCTAACCGGGAAAAGCCGAAAGACAACAACAAAAAGTCTCCTGTTAGCCCAGCTGCCTCCCAAAAAAATTCCTTTGCAGAATATAGTGCTGTCTTACATCTTTACAAGAGCTTATATGGGAGGGATCTTGTGACTAGTTCTGTTTGCAGCTCCCTACTCTCCATGTAACTATTTCCAACTGTATTATCACAACCAGGCCTGTACATTCATAAGCAGTCCTCTTGTCCTTATGCATGCCATGCTGACCTGATACAGTTACAGGTATATAAAAGTAGTTGTGCAAGCAAATTTTGTATGAAATACTCTAGTACAGCTTGCATACACATGGAGGGCCACTATCAGTGTAACACAAGGTCATGGTATGGGGATTCCTATGAAAAAATGGTATTGCTGCGACACAGGACATACAAGAGAGTGCTGCAGGACAATACGTACACCCATTATTATTACAAATGTAGGACAGATCCCTGGACAGTGTACATTATTTTCACATTATATGGGATAGGAACAACAGACATAATCATTAACATACTCTAACATGTGATACTGACATACTGTTAGGGGCAGCATGGTCTGTTGGCACACTGTTAAGGGGGAGCATGTGCTGCTGACACTGTTAGGGGGAACATGTACTATTAGCACACTGTTAAGGGGAAGTATGTGCTGCTGACACACTGTTAAGGGGGAGCATGTGCTGCTGATACACTGTTAGGGGAGCATGTGCTACTGGCACATAGTTAGGGGGAACATATGCTGCTGATACACTGCTAGTGCAAGCATGCTGCTGACACACTGTTAGGGGGACCATGTACTGCTAGCACACTGTTAGGGGGAGCATGTGCTGCTGGCACACTGTTAGGGGGAGCATGTGCTACTGGCACACTGTTAAGGGGAGCATGTGCTGCTGACACACTGTTAGGGGGGAGCATGTGCTGCTGGCACAGTGTTAAGGGGGAGCATGTACTGCTGACACACTGTTAGGGGGAGCATGTGCTGCTAGCGCACTGTTGAGGGGAGCATGTTCTGATGACACTCTGTTAGGAGGAACATGACCAATTGGCACACTTTTGGGAGAGCATGTACTGCTGACACTCTGTTAAGGGGGAGCACATTCTGCTGGCACACATTTAGGGGAAGCACGTGCTGCTGGCACACTGTTAAGGGGAGTATGTGCTGCTGACACACTATAAGGGGCAGCATGGGCTGTTAACACACTATTAAGGGGGAGCATGTGTAGTTGGCACACTATTAGAGGGCACATGTGCTGCTGACACAGTTTTAGGGGGTGCATGGGCTGCTGGCACACTGTTAAGAGGGAGCATTTGCAGTTGGCACACTATTAGAGGGTACATGTGCTGCTGACACAGTGGTAGTGGGAGCATGGGATGTTGGAATACTGTTGGGGGGAGCATGGGATGTTGGCACACTGTTAGGGGGAGCATGGGATGTTGGCACACTGTTAGGGGGAGCATGTGCTGCTGGTACACTGTTAGGGGGAGCATGGGCTGTTAGCACACTGTTAAGGGGAGCATGTGCTGCTGACACACTGTTAAGGGAAGCATGTACTGCTAACAAACCATAAGGGGCAAGAACTGGGACATGTGAATGCCCTTAAGGGGTCATTTGCATATATCCCTCTGCATCCTATAAAGAAAGTTTATGATATTACAACTGGAAGATTCTAGTTTATATGAGAAGCTTTCTGTTAGCCTTTTGGCTTTTCTGTATGAGCTTTTTACCATTTGTTTTAATTGTTGATTTGGCCTATTTTCCACTCATTCTTATGTTAAGTACATCAAGTTGTTTTATAATGTAAGGTTTCTCAGAAATTGGTCAAAGTAGCCACTTAGCTGTATTGGCAAGCTCATAAAAAGGATGAAGCATGTTATGTTTTCATCTGGTTGGTCTGGATTTAAAGTCTTGAATGCGTCACTAAAAAAATAAAAGGTCAGTGGCATTCAGAAGTCATAGAGATGGAATGCTGGAATGTCCTTAAGGGGTTATTTGCATATGCATCTCCTTCACAGAAGACTTTGCTTTATCTTGGGTCTTTCTGTTTATTGTTAGCTTTTTGACTTTTTGTGTGACTGTTTTAGAATTTGTATTGATAATGAATAATGTTGGATTCAAATTCAAATACATATCTATTAACTCATTCCCTCAAACTGAACTCTTTTGAGTTTGTACTCTAATTTCCAAAGAATGTGGCTTGACGCTTGAGCCTTTAAAAATATAAAGTTACCACCTTACAGTTCAAACAAATGTTTGTATCTATCTGATGAACCATAACTGATCCTAGAAAACTGTAAACAGAAAACTAGTCAAAACAAAGTAATTTTTTACAGTGGTTGCATTTGACTCATGTCTTAAACTGGATTTATAAGCCATAATAAACACAGCAAATATTAATTTTTGTAATGTTATATAGTTTACAATATCTCAGTAACCATTCAAGCAACATAAATACTGCCAGCAGCATTTTTACACACAGCTGTGAGCTTTCTATGAGGCTAAGTGGTTTTCTGTGTGTCACTTGATTGTTGAGATATTTAAAGAAATATGGAAATTATCACAGTACATATAAATGGTATACAAATAATATTCATTATTTATTTAGCTGCATTAGACAGAGGTCAAATATCAAATGCAGTTGTGTCTGCCATTGTGTAAGATATAAGATAACATCTTCTAATACCTTGTATATAGCATGGTTTTGCAATTCCTAATGCTAATATGAACAAGCAATATTCGAAGCCTAGAGGCATTAGTAGGATGAAACTGCAGAAATGCCTAGAAGTGTCACTAGGCTGTACTGAGTTAAGGTGCTAACTTCAGAAAGCCATTACAATAAAAGCAATAGATAAATACACAATTATACTAAACGTTTGCACAATGTTCTGATAAATAAGTAAAATTATGAAAACTGTAAGCTACTGAAAAACATAGGCCTTCACAGGCCTCTTGAAACCAGAGTAAGGAATTCCCTTGCCCACTGGAAAAAAGGTTCCAGAGGTGAAGTGTCTTTAAGGAAAAAGAACTGCCACCACATATCTTCAGATGCACTGTGGGAGCCCCTTGCAAATCCAAGGAGGAAGCACACAAGGGCCTAAGATGGCTGTATGGAAAAGGACATCCTACTGACGGCAGACTGGTAAGTGCATTAGAATAATTTGGAGAAGACTTATCATACACGACAGATAAAAATATTATACTTTGCAAGCTAAACAGCAGTTGGTTTTATGGGAGCATGCATTTTCATTGATCACTGTTTGTCAGACTAACAACAGATAAGGACATTATCACTAAAAGTGAAGATTCCCTTTCTTCACTGTTATATGACTGTGGAGTTGGTATATATACATGTGTGCGCTGCTTAACATCCTTCTGCACAACGACTGACCACATTTATGTCTATAATGTACTAAGCAGACATAAATATGGTCAGACATTCTGCAGAAGGATGTTAAGCAATGCACAATGTAAAGAATACAGTGTTTGCTCAATGTCCTCATCGCTTAATGTTCTATGGGATAAAACCTATCCCAAACATTAAGCGGCACATACCTGCAACTTAGGGGGTGTGGTGAGCTCTTTCCCATATGGGGGTGCAGGGGGACTTTCCCCCTGCAAAAAAAGCTTTAGTTTGGATTTTCTGAAAGTGGCTGTCAGTGATTTTTTCACTGTTCTGTCTGTCGGACAAACAGTCTTCAATAAATAATCATGAATCCAGTTTTACTGGACTGAATTCCTTGCTTGCAACATTTTTGGCTCCCCTGTATTTTTCCAGTTTTTATTTTGATGTTATTAACCATGGATGCTTCCTTTATCTGTTCCAGAAATATATTCCAGGGATATACAACTGTTTTTTGTAAACCAGTTAAGTGTTTTACTAATTTTCTTGAACGTATTCTATAGCCGTTTGAATACCCATCTGCTGTGTTTCACTAGAAAACCCATTTTAAGCCTAAACTCAAACAAATTCTCCATGAATTCCCAAAAGACATTCCTCCAATATACTACATAGTCCATCGCAACTTGTCAACTACACAGTTCTGTGAATACAGATGCACAACATTAAATAAACGTTTTTTGCAGGGAGACAAATCCTTCTGTATCCCTTGTAGGGGCTTAAAGTGTATTTTTTTAAATACCTTTATTAAACTCTCACTTAAGACAGAGGCAAATATACATTAACAGAAAATAAAATATTTGTCCATTTAAATACAATACACATCACATATATTTTTTTTGCTACTATAATCAGTCCAACATTACAAAATGCTGAATTCCTGCCTTCCCTTCAATCTCACTCGTCCTCCTCAACAATATTATGCATGTACTTTCCACACAATTTCCATTTGTTTCTATGTAATTTACCCATTCCTTTTCTAAAGATCCCTCTTCCAGTTCTTTTATCCCTTTTATAATATTCAATACCACACATACAATTGTAGTTCTATTTTCTCGTAATTGCTTTTTTTGGAAGCCGACAAATTAAACTTAATAAGGCCTTACTTTGTTAGGAAATTCAGATCTTATATCCCAGCTCAAAATGATCATTTCCTTACCTACAGCCATTTGGTCACCCAATATTTCTGATAGAGTACTCTATAGGGAGATTTTAAAATTTGCCAACTCATTACACTCCCAGAACATATGTTCCCAGTTACCTCTTTTTTCTCCAATACACATTCAACATTTACTGTCTACCTGAGGAAAAATTCTTTGAAGTCTGCTTGTGGTATAAAAATAACTTAGCAAACACTTCCAAGCGAAGACCCTAAACCTTCTGGACTTGGTTGCCTATGTGGAAGCCCTGTATATGTCGTCCCATTGTTTTCTTGTAAATTGCTTTTCCAGTCTGTCTTACCAATCTTTTCTGAACTCCTCTGATTGATTCTTACAGTTATTGTTCAATATTTTATATGCTCTAGTAATTATCCCTTTTTTAACAGCCGCTTCTGTTCCAGATTCAACTAAAACCTCTACCAGAGCAGGTTTTTAACTTAAAATTTCTCTATCCCTTTCTCTTTGCCTGTACTCTGAGATAAAACTCTGGTAGGGAAGGCAGTCTCTAGCCAGCAATCCAAATTGTTTTCTTGGCCTCATCCCACTTTATTACCTTTCCTGTTTGAGTTATTTGCTCCCAATTTCTTGGATCTTTTGCCAGGTTTTTCCAGTAAATTCCAGCCTCATCTTGCCTATTCTCTGTACCCCTACATGCAATCATCCCTATTGGTAAAATCTCCTTTCTCAATTCTCATATTGGCTTAGGTCTTGGAATACTTTCTGCTAATTTATGAATATAATATATTTCATGGTTGTTATTATTCTCCATAGGGAAGAACTTAATTGAGAAAACAAACTGAATATAAAAAACACACTAGCAAGGGAGTACAGCACGTCTCGGTTTTTAATTTTGGATGAGCGCTTTCATTAATGAAATGTTAACTTCTTCAGATGAAGCACATTGCACAAACAGTTCTTTAAATAAGGAAGTAATGGTCATTTGTTTGCCAAGCCTCCTCTGTGATCCAGTCACATGTTCTGTTTCTAGTTTAAATGTAGTGCCTTCAGGAAGTGCTGCTTCTTCTCTTGTTGTAAGTTAGAAAGCATTTCATTTAATTTATTCAAATATATTTAAGCATACCTTGTCAGTACATAGTGAAAAAATAATAAATAAATAAAATGAAATATGTGAAAAAATGTGTAGCGAATAACAATTAGAAGAAAATGAATAAAATTATTTTACAATGTCTATGAGAAATGCTGATGTTAAACTACTTTTTAACTTTCAACAATTCCCATTCAAAAAATAAGTAAATTAATTTCCTAAAACACCCACAACCTTTAAACTTCTTCATCTCATAAGAGCCTTTAATTTAAGTACTGGGGCTATAGAAATATAATAATTCAGTCCTGGCCATGCACTGCCATTGAATTTAAACTGCCAGTACAATTCTTGCTTTTCCAGGTTCAATGACTAAGGACCTCCTTTCATGTTAGGGCTGAATTTTTCTACAATAGTGAACTTGAATTTGTGTCCCAGGTTATTTTTAAAATGTTTGTAAAGTGCATTTGTTTCCTTCATTTTTCTGATGGCATAGGTGTGTTCCTATATGGTCTCTTTTAGTTTATGTTCGGTCTTCCCTAAGTAAAACCCAGGACAAGATTGGCAAAGGGGCACATAGACTACACCACAAGTTTCACAATTGTATTTTCCTTTTGATAGTTAGTGACTTGATTTTGAAAGATGTTCCAATTTAAATATATTTACAGAAAGGACAATGTCCACATTTGTTCATGTTGCAACTTTTTGGGGGTCTTTTTTGTTGTTCTTTGTTTCTAATATGTCCTTCATATTAGTTCCTTTTCTGTATATAGCAATAGGTTTTTGCCCTAGTTTTTCATTAGTCACTCTTTCTTCCAATACCAACAGCCATTTTTGTTCAAAATCCATTTAATAAGGTTGCTCTTGGATATGTAGGTGGTAATAAAGGCATTTTTGAAACTATTCTGAAGCTGTTTCACTGAATTTGTATTTGTAGGGATGGGTATGGTGTTCAATTCTGATATTGTGATTTCAGACCTCCAATCCAAAACTAGAGCAAAATACTTTCTTTCATGTTTGTTAATAACTTCATACATTAACTCATTGATAAACTGATCAGGGTAGCCACCTCTTTTAAATATTTCTTTCAAGAAAAAACATTCATCTAGAAAGATGCCCTCCTTTGTAGTCATCCATGCTGCCCTCACAAACTGTCCTTTTACCACGGCTTTCCTTTGTGTTTTTGGATGTGAACTTAAGAAATGAAGGAAGGCATTAGAATAGGTTTGTTTACAATATATTTGTGATACATATGTTTTTGTTAAAAATCCTTTGTTATTAGTACAACTAAGTAGGCTATTTTATTTTGTCCTGTTTTGTGTGTAAATCTTAGAAATTCAGTTGTTGAATTGAGGTAGTCCAAAAAGGCAGGTATTTTTTCTTTTCCATCCTTCCAAACAATAAAAATCTGCATGAATCCATAACTTTTTTGTTGAAAAGAAAGTTTGTTTCCAGTGGATCATTGCTATGTTGGCCAATAAAGAGCCACATGGGGACCCCATTGCCACCCCTTTGTTTTGTAAGTAATACTGACCCACAAAATAAATGAAGTTGTTCCTAATATTGTCACCAGTAGTTCTTCATATAAATTAATCTTTTCTTGTGTAATATGTTCAGCTAAAAGGTAATCAGTGAACCACTGTATTCCCATATTGTGGGGTATCACTGTATATAAGTCCTTTACATCAATTGTAAGGAAAGTGTCCCCTTCATGGAATTTGAGTTTGTTCATTTTGCTCAAGAAATCCGATGAATCTTTGCACGTGTTCATCCTGAATTACTAAGTGCTTAAGGTTATTATCCAAGAATTTTGCATAAGAGCACATGATGGAAACTGGACCATCCACAACTGGGAGCAGGGGGGGCGGGGTTAATGCCTTTGTGGATTGTTGGTATCACAAAGACAGCTGGTATTATGAGGCTTACCATGTTCAAATAGTTGCATTTATCTATAGTGATACATTACTCAATGAATAATTCATTTAGCTGTCCCCTGATTTTTCCGTAGGCAATGTATAATTTGTTTAGTGAGGCTTTTCCATATGTAACATCAGCAAGTATTTTATTCGTTCTATCAGTATAGTCAATTTTCTCCATCATGACAAGCGCACCCCCCTCTTTGTCTGGTTTCATTCTTCTTATATTTGCTTTCTTTCATTTCATATAGTTTAGTAGTGTCTTCCTTTTTCACATTATTAAAACTGTTTTGAAATTCATTTAACATGTTCCTCATGTCTAGTTCACAAGTTTTCTCTTACAATTGCAGTGTTTGGTATACTGGGAGGTTATATGTGCTAGAGATCCTCAGTCCTGACATTGCTTCTCACAGGTTATCGATCACCAGATTAAAATTTAACTTCTGTGTACAAAACTTCAAATCCTTGTGATTAAACCACACCAACCATTGGTAAATCTTCAATATACCACACCCAAAACAAAATAACTGAAATGAGAAGATCGTACAGCAAAATTCACTGGATCTATAAACTTTATTAACGATAAGTGCTTTCATCCACCAGTAACTTGCACTTCATCAGAAGAAAATACCAATACTTGCGAGAGATGCAGCTATTTAGCCAAACTGGAGGCTGAGCTCTCTCAACTCAGGACTGGCAAGACCAGACAGGAGGAGAAGGCAACTACACACACCACAAAACCAGCCTCACATAATGCTACCACTCCACTGAATCAAACACATAAACACACAAAGACATACTCGGAGGCTCTGAGTAAAAATTTACCTAAACAGCAGAGGCCTCCAAAGCAGACACCCAAACAACTGCTACCTCAAGACACCCCACAAGCAACACATAAACCACAAAAGCAGTGTGCAAAGCAGTCACAGCCCTTAAGGCCAAATACAACACCAAACATACTTGTCATAGGTGACTCCATAGTCAGACACACTGACGTCCCACTCACCAGGCTGAACAAGGAGAGGGTCACAGTAAGCTGCCTATCGGGCGCTAGAATCCGCCACATAACACAAGCACTGGTCACTCCACAGCAAGTACAAATATGACACAGTCATTGTCCATGCTGGTGTGAACGACCTGAGATGTACCTCCCTGGACTGCATGAAAAGAGACATAGAGGAGCTCTCTGATTATGTAGCCCAGGCAGGTATGACCCTAACCCTGAGCAGTATCCTTCCTTCACCAAGAATGATGCCACAATATAGAGACAAGATGATCAGCTTTAACAATTGGCTTAATGTCTGGTGTCATTCAAAGGGGATCCAGTGTCTGTCTGCCTGGGATGACATGCTTGACAAGCCACGCTGCCGCAAGGGACGGCTTGCACCTGTCACCCTGGGATTCCGGATATTGGCTAAGGCTCTTGCCACCCCATAGTGCCTTTTTAGGCAAGGCTCAAATTCTAAACCTACCACCCTAGAAAACAAAAATGGGAAGAAATTGAGGGTAATGCTGCTCAATGCCAGAAGTCTAAATCTCAAAATGCACGCACTCGAGGCCCTTCTCAGTATGGAGAACATCGATGTCTGTGCTGTAACTGAAACCTGGTTCAAGGCTCCTGAGAGCACCCGGCACTATTAGGTTTTACCTCATATCATGCGTTCCGGCCCCAAAACCCGGACCACTCCACAAAAGGAGGGGTGTATCCATATTCATAAAGGATACTCACACCTCCAGGTTGGTGGCAACGCATGAAGCTTGAAACCATCCAGGTGCAACTAACAATAGGCAAAACTGCTCTACAAATTGTAGCATGCTACAGGCCACCCTCTCAAACTCAGGAACCCCACACAGCCTTCCTGAAGACACTGGAGGGTATAAATGTATCTCCAAACACCATCATATTGGGTGACTTCAACTACCCGAATATAGACTGGGAACATTACTCAAGCCCTAACTTTCTAGCCCAACGGTTCCTGGAGTTCATAAATTCAAATGCCATGGAACAGCTAGTCACTGTTCCCACGAGAGGAGAAAATATACTAGATCTCATTGTCACAAACATGGGGACAAAATGCTCCACACGAAGTATATCCCTCATTGGTGAGATCTGATCATAAACTAATCTCACTGGAAATCCACATCCCGCCCCCACCCCAAACAAAAAAGACCATAGTGAAGAACTTCTCTAAAGCAAACTTCACACTACTCAAGACTGGTGTGGTATCCTTCAAGGCCCCTGAGTCAGTGGAAACCACAACCCAAGCTGCGGAAGCCCTTACAAATGCCTTCTATGAACACCTCCAGGACTGCATGGATCAGGCAATCCCAAATAAAACCAAGACTCTTTCCACAAAGGGCAAACGTCCAGTCTGGTGGACCCCAGCCATTAACAAACTTTACAATAAGAGGAGAAAGCTATTACATGATAGAACAAAATCCATAAAAGGGAAGTCACCCCTGATCATTATTAGTAAAAAATACGAGCACTCATAAAATCAACTAAGGCCAATTTTGAGAGAAAAATTGCCATGGATTCAAAGGACAATCATAAGGCCTTTTTCAGCTATGTTAGGAACCTGGGTGGAAACTCACAGATATGCTCAGAATTAGTCCAAAATGATACAAAAATCACTGAACCCACAGACATTGCCAACATACTGGCAGACAGGTTCAGTGCAAACTTCACCCCCCTCCCCTAAAGGAGAGATAACTATCCCAGCCGAGTGTAGCCTCCCGGACATCTCAAATGCGCAGGTGAAAGCTACTCTCTCTAAAGCTAAAAACACAGCATCAATGGGACCGGATGGTGTCCCCGGCTGTGTGCTACACGAGCTAAATGAGGAATTAAACCCGCACATAAGGCAGCTGTTTAATCTCAGCCTTACCACAGGATACGTGCCCAAGGAGTGGCGTACGGCAACTGTGGTCCCACTCCACAAAGGTGGCGCCTCTACGGACCCTGGTAATTACCGGCCATAAGCTTAACAAGTCTAGTCTGCAAAGCTATGGAGAGGATCATAATGGAGCTCATAAACAAAGATATAGGGGACTTGCAGACATTGGACCCGACCCAGTTTGGCTTTGTCAAGGGAAGATCATGCCTTTTGAACTTGGTCGACTTCTTCGAAATAGTCACCAAGGCCATTGATGAGGGAAAGGCAGTCCATACAGCCTACCTTGACCTTGCAAGGCTTTCGACACAATACCCCACTCGGGTATTGTAGAAAAACTTACCAGCTTAAATGTAAACCCATATGTCACAAGATGGGTTGCAAACTGGCTTAAGGACAGAACCCACAGGGTTAGAGTTGCTGGCGCTGTGTCAGACTCCAAGCCGGTCACAAGTGGTGTCCCACAGGGCTCGGTCCTTGGCCCCTATTGTTTGGCATCTACTTCTCAGAAGTACAGGCCAACATGGGAGGACTTTGGCTGACAAAGTTTGCAGATGACTGCAAACTGGGCGCCATAGTGGAAAGTGCATCGGACACTGATATCCTTCAGAAGGGACTCACGGAAACAGATAGCTGGTGCCAGAGCCATGGCCTGAAGTTAAACGCCAAAAATGTATAGTCATACCCTTCGGGAAAAACAAGGTAACCCCAAGCTACCATATAGGTGGCAATCCACTAAGCACAGAAGAGGTTATCAGGGACCTGGGGACCCAGGTTGACAGTGGCCTTTCTTTTGACACTCACATTGCTAAAGTGGTTAGAAAGACCTTCTACATTGCCCACCTGATCATGAAGGGATTCACATCCAGATCTAGTGAGGTCATTGTTCCCCTGTACTCTTCACTTATCAGACCAGTGATCGAGTACAATGCCCCATTCGGGATGTATCTCACCCGACATCTGCAGCAATTGGAGAGACCCCAAAAGTTCCTCACCAAAAGGATAAAGGGACTCCAAAATCTGTCATATGCTGCCAGATTGAAGAAACTCCAGCTCTATTCAGTCGCATACCGTCTGCTCAGAGGTGACATGTGCCTGACATACAAGGCCATGTCCAACCCGGAATTAATGGACATGCTCCACCTCAAAAATCCAAATCCACCAAAACCACTAGAGCAAGCGACTTAAACCTTAGCACGGATATAAATAGGACGTGCTGGAGGGATAGATTTATCACTCAGAGACTCCCTATGCTGTGGAATAAAATCCCGGTCCATGTGAGGCAGAGCACCTCGCTGACTCTGTTCAAGAGAAATCTAGACCTGTGGATGGGAGATCGTAGGTTTACCCCGGGAATCATCTCTGGGTCACTGCTGGACAGAGGCACAACAAACTAATGGGCACAGTATTTTTCATATAAGGGGTGGCGTAAGCCACAATAATTTGGGCTAGGCTTATAAATGCCTTAGGGCAGATAGCCTAGTATAAACCTATGAACCTATGAACCTAAAACCACCTAGTGTATATGTGTATATATATATATATATATATATACATATATATATATATATATATATATATATATATATATATACATATATATATATATATATATACACACACACACACACACACACACACACACACACACACACACACATGCCCCTCCTTCCAATAAAATCAATTAACAGTGAAATAATTAAGTGATTAAATAATAAATTGAATCCAGCGTTAAAAAAGTTGTAAAAAGATTTATCAAAAAATCCTGCCTAAGTCAAGAACAGGTCACACAATAAAACAAAAATCAATATATACATATATATATATATATATATATATATATATATATATATATATATATATATATATATATATATATATATATATATATATGTATATGTATATATATATATATATAAATTTTCCTAAAGGCACAGGCTTAATACATTCAAAGTTGATAATACAATAAATTACAACAGATGGACACATTTTCATTAAGGCGAGGGGCTTCGGTGGCATTCGTTCTTAACTGCCAGCTTAGTTCAAGACATTCCGGGTAATCATCATATGGCCCCCCACGTTACCCTAAATCCACCTGGTCAATCACTATAAACCTGAACCTGTGTGTAGGATTGTCACTCAAATGTTTATATAAAGCATTGTTACCATCCTTCTTCGTGATATCATATAAGTGCTGGTAAATTCTTTTCTATGATTTAGTTTTGTTTTGCCAATGTAAAAAGTAAAACAGTCTTCACACAGGGCACAAGTATATCACCCCCTTACTAGCACAACTAAATCTATGGTGCAAGAAGATTTGTCCATAACCTCTGACAAAACAAGAATTTGCTTCCAAGACATGGGAACAGTGAGCGCAATTCCCACATCTGGACATCCTACATATAGGGCTGAAAGGTGCAGGTCACTCCAAGATATTTTTAAAACTACATTCTTTTTTGTACACAATAATAGATTTTGGTCCCACAATATCAATGTTGTTGCTATCAAGACCAAAAATTGACCAATTCCTCTCAATAACAGATTTAACATCATTAAAGTTGAAAGTATAAGTTAAAACCAGGCCCCTATTATAAGAATTCCCATCATCTCTCCTAGCAGTGCAATGACAGTTAGAAATAATAGCCTGTTCACCAGCTCCAAAAATGGGTGCAAAATGTCCTGTTCTGCTCTTTGAATTAACTTCCTCAAAAATATCCAATAAAAAAAAATTTCGATAACCCTTCCTTTTAAACATGTCCCTTAACTTTCCATTTCTAAAAAGTAATCATCCTCGTTGGTGAATGTATGAGCCAATCTAACACAATGGCACTTAACAAGGAACTCTTTCTGATTTGTAGAATGCATACTATTAAAATGAAGGAAGGAGTTAGAATAGGTAGGCTTAGGTAGAATTGCAATGTCTCCTAACATAATTTTTCTTAATGGTAATGTCCAAAAAATGTACAAAATCCCATTGCACATCCATAGTGAATGTTAAAAAATCAGTAGTACCTTGCAAATTTAAAAAAAAATCGTTAAGCCTTGCCTCTGAATCTTTTCAGAAAAAAAATAATGTCATTCAAAAAGCGCCCATTAATAAGGCAACTATCTTTAAATTCATAGTTTAAAACAAAGTTGCTTCTCAGTAAGACAAAACTGTGTTAGCAAACATGGGGGCAGAACCTACCCCCATGGCTACACCAGTATTTTGCCTAAAAAGTTGGTTTTGAAATATTAAGAAGTTGTTATCTAATACAATCTCCATAAAATCTCTTAGGACTTTAATTCACCCTTGGCTAGGGCTACTATGGTGTCTAAGATAATCGTAAAACCAATCTAGTCCTATGCAATGGGGAATAAGAGAAAACAAACTTGGATATAAATGGTACCAAAAATAATTTCATCACTGAAAAGATTATCTGATATCCTGGAAAGAAAATCCAAAGAGTCCTTAAGAAAAGCTGGATTAGCCATGAAAACCTCCTTTGTAAAAAAAAGTCAATATATTTGGCTATGCAGAATGTTTTAGATTTTTTAGCATCAACAACTGGCTGCAATGGTGGATCAGAGACATTCTTATGGACTTTAGGGATCCCAAACATGATGGGGGGTTTTGGATTTTGGACCCAAACAAAATTATATTCTTCAACTGTAATTTGGTTATTAAGTAACATTTCTTCAATAGCCAGATCAATTTTCTGATAAGTAATATTCATTTGGTTCAAAGAAGCTTCCTCATAAGTATCAGAATACAATAGGTTTAACATTTTGATAATGTACTCATTAGTGTCCATAATCACCCAACCCCCACCTTTGTCGGGTTTCATCACACTATGTTGCTTATTTTGAGAAATCTCTAATAATAAAGTCCTTTCTTGTTCACTTAAGTTATGTACAAGTGGTAAGTTATGGGTTTTTCTAAAAGGTTCCTATTACTGGCCTCACATAGTTTTTTTTCAAAAAACAACACTGTGGGGTACATTGGGGGGTTAAATCTGCTGGGCCTTTTGATACAACATGAAATGTTACAATCAAGTTGATTAGCATCCTTAAAATAAAAAGCTTGGTTTATTTTCTTGTAAATAATTTCAAGTTGCTAAGAACTTCATCAATTTTATTCCTAGTGGACGGAACAAATGAAAGTCTTCTTTCAAACAAGTTAGCCCAACTAGTGTCACCTTCAACACTACTATAATTGTAGATTTTAAAATCCCTGTAGTCATTACAAATTACTTGACAAATGTTCAATGCTGAGCCCTCCACACACAGGATTGACCCCTCACAGATATATCCCCCCTCCCTTCCCCCCTCCCCCTCCTGTATTGGGAGTTGGATTGCCATTTGGTCAGTTCTAAGGAAGGGGTCGAGTTCCCTTGTCTCCAGTCCATTAGTCTCTGGGGCCTCCTTAAAGGGGTATGTTTTAAAGGGTTCCTTGTGTCATTGAAATTCACGTTTGCCTCATTATTAATACCCTTATTATCATTAATACCATCCTGTTCAGTAAAACCATGCGGAACCATTTGATGCTTGCCATCACCTGGCCCAAATGGATATGCTAACCCTTTTTCGTATTCTTCTTTGTCCCTCAGCAACTTCTTATCTTTATTATTTTTAAGCTCATCTATTTCATGTTCTATCTCCTTCAATAAACTATTACATTGACTAACCTAAGTGGTGAACAATAAATCATTATGTTTATTAGAGTCCAATCTAGTGATTTCTTTAATTAAGGTGCTCATCTGTCTGTCATAATCTCGAATGAGCACCTCAAGTAGTTCATAACCATGTCTACTGAATAAAGTCAAGAGTTCACATTGTATATACCATCTTCCCTGTTGGAACCCGGAAATTGCATGATGACGGCAAAACCATTCTTGATTCGTCAGGGATTCCCCTGGGTCTTTGTGTCAGTGTAATACCGGAAAGTCCATAACTGGGAAGAAGAGCCCAAATTAAAAACTCCACGGTTAAAATTGGGTTCAAGCATTTAGTTGACAACCGAGAGTTTCTGCGATAGCTGATTCATTAATAAAGTTAAATTGCCAATACCAGTAGATAAGGTATGGTGAAGAACTTGTAAATCAGTCACAGCAGTTTTGGCATGGTCTTCCACTTCCATAATCTAAAACCAAGAAAAACACTGCAAAAAACAAACCAAAACAAAATAACTGAAAGTAGAAGATTGTACACCAAAATCCACTGGCTCTATAATCTTTATTAACGTTAAACGCTTTTATCCACCAGTAACTTGGACTTCATCATAACAAAATGCCAATTAAACCACCCAAAATATATATATATATATATATATATATATATATATATATATATACATATATATATATATATATATATATATATATATACATACATATATATGGTTCCACTTTATAATCACGAAATACTGAAATCTCAAATTTCAGCATCTTGAGACCATAAAGTGGAATTTTTAAAATCACGAAACTCCATAAGCGTGAATCCGGAAATGTCGAATTTGCGGTTATGGTGTTCTGGTATTTGACTCTGAATGCAGTGTGTGCTGGATGTATCTTGCAGTGTGTGGATTTAGCTGGTATGGAAGGTAAGTGTTTATTTTGTTGGGTTTTAGATATGTGTTTGAGTGTATTTGAGTGTGTTTGGAAGTTTTATGTGTGGCTTAGGGTAGGCAGGTAAAAGTATGAATGTTTAAGTGTTGAAAATGGTGGTGTTCATATATTTGTAATGTGTGTGTGTGCAAGGGTACTGTAGAGTGTGTAGTGATGAGTTTGCTGTCTTTCTGTTTGGTACAATCTCGGAGTTAGTATATATAAGTGGGGGGGTGCAGCCCCCCACATGGGGGGTGCAGGGGTGCTTGCCCCCCTGATTGTATGTAGTGTAGGTTTGTTGGTTTGTATTTTTGTGTTTGTGTGTGTTTTGTTTGTTGGTTTGTTGTAGTGTGGGTTGGATGATTGTGTGGTGTATGGTGTGTATATGTTCGTGATTTTGTGTTTCGCGGTTTTGGGGTTTCGGGATTTGGAACGTTTGACTTTATGGTCTCGGGATACTGAAATTCAAGATTTTAGTATTTTGAGATTATAAAGTTTAACCATACACATACACACACACACACACACACACACACACACACACACACACACACACACACACACACACACACACAAACATACACACACACACACACACACACACACACACACACACACACACACACACACACACACACACACACACACACACACACACACACACACACACACACACACACACACACACACACACACACACACACACACACACACACACACACACACACACACACACACACACACACACACACACACACACAACACACACACACACACACACACACACACATGCCCCCTCCTAATAAAATCAATTAACAGTGAAATAATTAACTGATTAAATAAACTGAATACAGTGTTAAAAAGTTGTAAAAATACATAAAAAAAATACTGCCCAAGTTAAGATAAGTCACACTATAAAACAAAAAGCAAAACATATACATATAGCTATATATACAGTTTCCTAAATCTAAACCTACAGGCTTAATAAATTCAAACTTGGTAATACAATAAATTGCAACAGACCCAGCTTTCACATAACCCCCCCATTTTTTAAATAGATATGTAAGTAAACAATGCAACCCAGTAACAATAAATTGAATAAATAACTTGTAATGCAAAACCCTAAAGACTTCAAGAAAAGAAATAAGATGCCTTAAGTTTTAATAATCTCGTAATGGATACAATTTCATTAAAGCGAGGGGCTTGGGTACCATTCGTTCTTAACTGCCAGCTTAGTTCAAGACATTCCGGGTAATCATCAAATAGCCCCCCCCCACCACCACGTTGCCCTAAATCCACCTGGTCAATCACTATAAACCTGAACCTGTGTGCAGGATTGTCAGTCAAATGTTTATATAAAGCATTGTTAGCATCCTTCTTCTTGCTATCATATAATTGCTGGCAAATTATATTCCTAAGACTCAGTCTTCACACAGGGCCAAGTATATCACCCCCTTACTAGCACAACTAAATCTATGGTACAAGAAGATGCATCCATAACCTCTGACAAAACAAGAATTTGCTTCCAAGACACAGGAACACTTAGTGTAATTCCTACATCATAGTTTTAAAACTATGTTCTTTTTTTGTATACAATAATAGGTTTTAGTCCCAGAATATCAATGCTGTTTCTATCAAGCCCAAAAAGTGACCAATTCTTCTCAATAACAGACTGAACTTCATTAAAATTGAAGGTATACGTTGAAACCATGGCTCTATTATAACAATTCCCATTATCTCTCCTAGCAATGCAATGAGAGTTTGAAATAATAGCCTATTCACCAGCCCCCAAAATGGGTGCAAAATGTTCCATTCTCCCCTTTGAATTAACTTCCTCAGAAATATCTCATAATAAAACATCTGGATAACCCCTCCTTTTAAACATGTCCCTTGACTTTAGATTTCTAAAAAGTAATCATCCACATTGGTGAACATATGAGCCAATGTAACACAATGACCCTTAACAAGGGACTCCTTCTGATGTGTAGGGTGCATACCATCAAAATGAAGGAAGGAGTTTGATAGGCTTACGATAGATAGTAGAATCACAACCTCTCCTAACATAATTTTCTTTAATGGTAATGTCCAAAAAATTTACAAAATCCCATTGCACATCCATAGTGAACTTAAAAAAATCAGTAGTGCCTTGCAAAAATAAAAAAAAAGAAAAATTTGTTAAGTCTTGCCTCTGAGTCCTTCCAGAAAAAAATCATGTCATCCAAAAAGCACCCATAAATACACCAACTATCTTTAAATTCAGAGTTTAAAACAAAGTTAATACCTTTTACTAAGGACATACAGCAGGTTGTTGTGGAGGCAAGAAAGCCTGCTACTACAAATTCAACTAGCAAATGGAAACAATTTTCTAGTTGATACCAACATAACCAGCACCCATTCAAGGTTATTTGTTCTCTAGTTTTACCATATTTGTGTGAGTTACTATCCTATGGCCTTTCTTATTCCTCTTTTAAAGTTAATTTATCAGCCATTTCAACATGTCTGCCCACAGATCCTGCTCTTTCAAGGAAGTCAAAATGTTCTTTAAAGGGGTTTTGCATAAGAGGATGACAAGTAAATTGGTGGCCTCTCCTTGGGATCTTAATTTTGTATTACAGAAGCTAACACTTGCTCTATTTGAACCAGCTAATCCAACTGACATGAGGTTCTTAACATGGAAAACAGTTTTACTGATTTATCTGATCTCTGCAAGTAGGGTATCTGAGTTGCAAGCTTTTATGGTGAGTCAACCCTACCTCATTTTCCATAGGGACAGGGTTCTTGGAGAACTAATCCTTCTTTATGTCTAAAGTTGTGTCCAAGTTTACTTTAAGCCAAACTATCCATCTCCCAATTTTCTTTACCAAATCTAAAAATGAGGGAGAAAGGATACTCCATACTTTGGATGTCCACAGACAACTCAGGTCTTATCTTGACAGAGTAACATCTCTCAGATCTTTGGATCAACTGTTTATTTCTTGTGAAGGTAAGAAGAAAGGACAATCTGTGACAAAACAGACTATTCCCAAATGGCTGTGTAGGGCTATTACATTTTGCTATACTCACCATAACAAATCTATTCCAGGCAGGATCAAGGCCAGTCTATGGCTTTTTGGAAAGGGTTGGATTCTAGAAATATTCTAGAAGCTGTTACTTGGTCCTCTGTACAGACTTTTGTAAAGTACTATAAGCTTAAGTCCTTCTCTAGGTCTGATCAATCTTTGCTAGGACCATTCTCCAGGATTACTTGGACTCTTCTCTTTCCTCCTCCTAAATATAGTTAGCTATGGTAATCTACACATACAGCTAAGGTTAATGCAGCAGTGATCAATATGATGAATATATTACAACTGTCTAAGTTGAACTTACTATAACACTAGATCTTCAAATGATTGTTGCTTTTTTTTGTTGTTTCTAGCAGTCTTTTCAGGACTCACCTTCCCTCTCTACTGGCAGGAAAGCTCTGACTGGCTTTGTACCCAAACCTGACTTTAAGTCAGCTCAGCTTGAGCTGCTTGAAAGTTTGGGTGAGTGGAAGAGTGGAAGGTGCAATGAAGATTTTGGAAGCTGAACGGTTGTTATATACTTGAACAGATATGACTGTCCATCTGAGATGTCACATCATAAAGGACATGGTGCGCTATTCCAGAATGTAAGATGGGATGGTCCAGTTCTTGCAGTTAAACCCCTAATATCAACCATAATACAGTATTCCAGAACTACACCATGCAAATCAGGTCAGTCTCTGACACAGCCGCAACATGAAGTAATACAAAGAATGGCAGGGGGGTTGTATGTGTAAGACCACCAGTCTATTATTCAATGCACCCAGAATCATATACCTAATAGATGCAGTCTGACAGTATATGGTAACGTAGACATCCGGGTCCAGTCTTAGTCCCAGAACAATGTAGCATGCTTCTTTGTCTGTGAAGTTACTGTATCGCTCATATGCCAAACAAGACATTCATTTGACCACAGTAAAACACCAGCATAAGAAATCAGCCAACTTAGTCTTACTAACTTAGGTAACCATAGGAAAATAGAGAAAGGGATCTTACATTAGGGGGAGCATAGATAAAATCAGTCCCCTACTGTTTTTTTTTTGTTTTGTTTTTGTTTTTTTAATTTGTACCAACAACAAATCACTCAGGCACAGCACACTCAATTATTCAGCACAGACTTTTAATTCACATAAGTCTTATACCAAGCAAACTTGAGCAATTTACATAAAGAGTCAGACTGTTAATATTCCAAAATCAGTCTCATCATTATAGTAGTTATAAATGATCTTATTCTTATCTTTCTCTGAATATGCTGCAAGTCTTCAAGATAACTATCAGGCTTGCATTCAATTCTGATTCTCTCAGATTTCCAGAAAAGATTGTTTCTCCCACCAAATTTGAACTTCAAGCAGCATCACCTGCAATGTGCAACAGAAGTAAGGCAATACTCATAATACCAACATGCAGAATAAAATGGCGTCATCTAATGAATCTTTAATGTTGTCATATGAATACTGCATAATCTTAATATGAATTCATTTATTCATTTACATTGAATAGGGGGTAGTTTTTCACCCCTTGGAAAAATTTGTAACCACTGAACATCATTTATTTCGGTAACATTGTATTTGGATGATTCTGGCTCACTTCTTAAATTTGAAGTCATTAGCTTTCACATTGGTTTACACACAAAAGAGATTTGTTTTTTTCATACAGTTTAAAACAGTGACTGAATGTTGTGGATGCACAGATAACTGTGAGGTTTCAGATTATATTATATTCACCTTATGTTACACGCGCTTATCAAATTAATGTTATAGGAATGGGTATAGGGAAACATCCTGCAAAACTTTATTTTTGGAACACAGAAACAAATTAGTAACATAAGAAAGTATGAAGCTTTCCTGTTATAAACCCATGGAGCTGTAAAATAAGGAAAAACTTAACCCATCATTTAGTATTGGGGGTTTACAATAAACATAAAGTAATTTATTGTCAGAGTCCATTCTATTACACAATAGTTTCACAACACGTTTGCGAATAATCTTGACACAAAATATTACCACATTGAATTTCAACTACATTCAAGAACACATTCACACATACATACACAAGCAAAAACAAAAACTCACCTTGTTCCAATCACAGCTCAATATATCCCAAACAATTCTGGGGCATCTACTATGCCAAAGAAGTTTTTAGACAAAACCCTGTTAAAAGAACTAACCAGCCACTCTGCCATTTGTAAGCTGCCTGACTGTCATCTGAATGTGAACATGTGAAATATCAATGTAATACCAAATATTTTGGTTTTATTTTCTTTAAACAATTTTATAGCAGGCTATTACCCCAATCAGTTATTTTTGTTAAATATGCTCTCAAACATTTGCCAGTAAACCGTGCTTGGTCTGTATGTCCAACAGAGTCACCCTAATTATCAAGAAATTTTTAAATAAATAAACAGTTGGGTAACTTGCACTTGTGGCAATGCATGGTCACTTGCTTTCCCTTTTTTGTCATATACAAATATTTTTCCTTCCTATAAGCAACATAGATAAGTTTCTCAAATTTTATCCCAACCTGCCTTCTTTCTAGCAAAAGCTTGGGTTCATATTTAAGGCAGTTAATTGCTAGAGGCGTAGTTACTCCATCAACTGACTTACTAATTCTGTTCATCTTATCATAGAACGGGTATATGTGTTAATTCTGTAACTTTCTAAGAATGCAAACAAGGGAATCTTCACTGCATCCCATTTAGTCCCCAGGGAAACCTCATGGGTCCCTATTTTCCTGGTAGTAGTTCAATAATGTATTTATTTATTTATTTATTTTACATTTGTTGACTGGGACAGTCCGACTGGCTACATGTCCATTTTCAGCAGAGGCCTGGGAAGAAAAGCTCCAATCATGCAGATAATAACATACACATTAAAAAGACTAGTAAGGTAAGGTTTACAGGCTATCATAGATAATAGGACGTTTAGTGAAAGTCAGTATTGTGTACAGTACTATTTAGTATACAATAGTTAAGGAGAAAAAAATGAATATTCAAAAGAGCAGGTATGTAAAAGAGACATTTCAAGTACTAGAGGCTAGTTAAGTAGAGATGATATGGTCTAGGAACATCAGTGTGGAATAATCGGGTCTATATTAGAACATCGAAGTGCTAAAACTTCGAATGTTCTGATATCGAACACTATTCAGTGAATGCTAAGAATAGTGAAGCTGCAGAACAGTGAATTCTTTCCTTAGGAAATAATTTGGTTGGCCGTTTCTGTGGCTTTGCTATTCTTAGCACTGTGGTGAAAAGTTACGGGTTGGGTTCAGGTAAGTGTGCGATTGTTTGTACGTTAAGGTTAGGGACGGGTTAAGTGAGTTAGGGTTAGGGCGTGAGTTAGGCGTTTGTGCGATAGTGACAGACTTTAGGGTTAGGGGCGGTTTAAGTGAATTAGGATTAGGGCATGGGTTAGGTGAGTGTGCGATAGTGATGGACCTTAGGGTTAGGGTTTGGGTTAAGGTAAGTGAGTAGATAGTGTATGTTTAGTTTAGTGTAGCGTTAGATGTAGGAATTTAAGTGTATGTGTGTGGTTGCTGTTTGTTTGATGTGCCTGTGTTGTGTGTATGTGTTTCAGAGCAACAAATTTTTTCCATGGGAAAAAATTTGCTGTTCTGAATGTTCGATATTTTCATGTTTAGATGTTTTGGGGCCAATGAAATCACGTTCGCTATTTTCATCTTTTGATAACGTGATATAAACATGAATAATCCATAGTCCTTCATGTCAAGGTGTCAGCTGTATGGTAGGCCTTTTCAAAATAGGAAAGGGGCTAGCAACAGTAGGAACAAGAATATTCAGAATACCTGGTAGTGAAAGAAGGGAAATAGAATAAGGGAGACAGATAAGATATAGTGGGGGTAAAGGTTAGGGGGTATGGTACTAAAAGGTGGAAGCATAGAGGGGGGGTAGCGAGTCATGAATGACTAGAGAGAAAGGTAGTGGGTTAAGTGTTGTAGGGATGTTAAACTGGGTAGTTGAGGAGTTAGTCCGGGATGGAACAGGGGCATAGCCAGTGCATCGTAAAATACCCTTTAAGACTTTTTTGAACTGAGTTAGCGAGGGCTCTACAGTACGGTCATCTGGAAGTGAGTTCAAGGTTTTGCCAACAAAGTTGGAAAACAGTGAGTCTCCGGCTGAGTTGTTAGTTTTGAGTGTTTGAACCAGCAGTTTGTTAGATGATCGAAGTGACTTGGAGTTACTGTAGGAATTAATAAGGTTTTTAAGTCCAGGAGTTTTTTAGGTTGGTTGAGTACTTTGTGTGCTGCTATGAGCTGATTATACCAAAGTAAATTGGGGAATTGTAGCCACCCTAGTAGATTAAGGTTTTGGCAGTGATGTGTGTGATATGTAGAGCTGGTAGAAAATCTGGCAGTGCGGTTATAACAGCCTGAAAGTTTGCTAAGTTCAGATTTGTTCAAGTTGGTTAGAATAGGGGAGGCATATAGAAGGATTGAGAGTTGGTGAGTGTGGGCAATGGCAGTCCTTGCTATCAGAGTTAGGTAAGGTTCATTTTTATACAGTGAGCCTATTTTTTATTAATAGCTTTGATAGTTTGATTGACATGCATATCAAATTTGAGAGTGTTATCTACAAGTACCCCTAAGAGTTTGGTATGAGCATCAGGGGAAATAATGGTACCATTGTTAGATCTTATAGTAAAGGAGAGTGCAGTAGACCTATGAGTTGGGGGAGAAGAGTAGTAGCTTTGGGGGGGGACTGCTTATTCAATAACAGCTGAACTAGAAACAAATTCCTATGTCCACAAGACTTAGAAAAAAACAGCATTTTCCAAATCTTGTGCTCAGACTGAGGGAAAAGGCTTAACCAACTTGACAGTCTACAAGATCTTTTGATACAAGAAAAAAATCTATGAGACAGGAAAATCTGGCGATATTCTTATTGGGAAGAACATTTGAAGTATCAAGGGTAGATCAATTGATGCCTTTCCATAAACTATAAAAAGTAAGTTACTATACTGTGTCTGCTAAGGTGTTGGTTTAGTTTTTGGTGTCATTCTAATGGGGTATGTTATCTGTCAGCATGGAGGGATATATTCTACAGACCAAGCTGCTTTGCCATGGATGGTCCCCTCTAGGCTTTAGAATTTTTGCAGAAACACTTTTCTCCCCCAAAGTGTCTTTTTTAGGCAAGGCCAACCTGACAAACTTTCTGACATGGCAAAACCAGATCAAGAAAGTCTAAAGGTGTTGCTGCTCAATGCCAGGAGTCTAAACAAGAAACTCCACTCCCTCCAAGCTCTTTTCACCCTGGAGAATACAGACACCTGTGTAGTTACTGAGATACAGCTAGAGCTGCAGTCAGCACCCTGGCAGTGTAGGGTTACAATGCCTTCCATACATTTAGACCAGCTACTACACAGGCATAAACTAAAAATTGAGGTGTCTCAATTTACATCAAAAGCAAACACACCTCAAGACTGGTCAAACAGTATGGCGTTCTTGAGCTACACCACATCCAAATCACCGCAGGCAAAGTCCCATACTATATCACTGCGAGCTATAGGTCCCCCACTAAGACCCAAGAAATCCATAACATATATGTAAACTTGTTGGAGACCCACTATTCAACCTAATACCATATTTGTGGGTGACTTTAACTACCCACTATAAACTTGGAATCATACATAGTATGATACTTGGAAATTCACAACAGCTGAAAAACACTCCTAAGAATCTCAACATCCCAGATCTCAACGGTTGCCAATAGAAACAACCATGTCCTTTAAATACTTAGGTTTGTGGCTAGACCAGTCACTTAACTTACAAAGCCACACTGAAAACACCAGGAAAAAAAGATCAATTCTCTCTTATTCTGGTCCTGGAAAATATTTCCCTTTCTCACCAGACCAGCTACAGCTGCATTAAGCAAAGGAGTCCGCCTTGCTCAACTTGAATATGGACTCCCTATCATAGCCACATGCTCTTAAACAAATTCATCCACTGAAAACAAAATCTGATGATTCATTTTCAATTCCTCCTGTCAGGAACACCACTGCATCACCCTCTCCAAAGCCAAATGGCTACCGATCTCCTACAGAGTTAAGCTACTCCCAGGGTCTCTTGCTTCAAACTACTTCATCCAGATCCCTTCCACCTCCTGCAGCCAAACTCCATAATAAAACCAGCCTTTACAACCCCCACACCTCTCCCAATAAACTCCCTCACTCCAGACACTGCAAGCTAAACTCCACTGCACCAACCATTCCTTCTCAGTTCTTATTCCCAAACTCTGGCAATCCCTCCCCTTTCATCTTAAAAAGTCTTCTCTTTCCCCACCTTCAGAGTTCAGCTCCAGAGACATCTTCATCAAAAATCTGACTTCAAGACATATAACCCAACTCCCTCCTCACCTGCATCACTTCTACTTTGACCCTCTGTTCTCAACTGCTGCTTCCTTCTCATATTTACTACTAAAATTAATTCATATTTGTGTACTCTGCTAATATTATTAAGATTGTATCAATTGTCTGTGGGATTATCTACCATCTGTGATTACTCTGAGTTTGTGAATTTGTTCTGTTTTCTTTTTTTGTGAATCTTTTCACTTGGGCTGTGCCTGCAAATGGACTATAGTGATCAGTGTACTACCCCAGTAAACAAACTAAAATAAATAAATAAATAAATAAATGATCAGAGATTCCTGGGCTTAAATATATAAATAAATAAATAAATGATCAGAGATTCCTGGGCTTTATGCTGCACCCCCTCCCCCAGTGTAATGGTTCTCTTTGGTAAGGTCAGACCATAAATTTGCCTCCTTTGAAATACAAATAATACCTAGGACCCCAGCTAATTCTTGAACATTTAGGAGCTATTCTCAGTGAAACTTCCTACTATGTGATAACCTGACAAAATGTTAACCCCTCCCCCAAACCCAGGGAACACTGCTGGTTATACAGAATTGTTCACAGAAACCATGTATAGTCATGCAAATAGCTACACAGAGAAAGTGGTACCTACTCGAAATAAGCACAAAACAAACTCAGAAAACAAGCCACCCTCGTGGAAACCCAACATCAATAGGCTGTATAACAAAGTAAGAAAATCATGGCAAAAATTAGGAAGTGCAACACCCAGAAAGATAAAAACTCTCTCATCAATCTAAATAAGAAACTTAGAGGGCAAATCAAGTCTACCTAGGCGAAATTTGAGGTTTAAAATAGCCTGCCATTGACACAACCTGTCAACCTGGCATTGTAGACAAACTCACAAAATTATGTATAATCACATATGTCACACACTGGATAGCCAGATGGCTCATAGACAGAACCCAAAAGGTTAGGATAGGTGAGTCCATCTCCACAAAGAAGCTGATCACTAGCAGAGTCTGTCATGGCTCTATGCTGGGTCTGCCCCTTTTTGACATCTACTTCTCTGAAGTCAAGGCCAATGCCCAGGATTTCTGGTTGACCAAGTTTGCAGACAATTGCAAATTGGGTGCAGTTACTGAATCCACCCAAGACACTAATATCCTCCAAGAAGGGCTGACACAGACAAATGGCTGGTGTCAGAGTCATGGTCTAAAAGACAATGCAATGAAACACATAATGGTATCCTTTGGGAAGTTGCCTACCTCTGAAAATGACCACACTGACAACACACCCTAAGAGAAGATTCAACAGTTGGCAAGTTGGGGATGCATGCATACAGTATCCTGTCCACTGACCATGACACATCTACAGTAGTAAGGAAATCATTCTGTGTTGCACAACTTGTAGGCAAGGGTCCAAGGAAGTCATCACTCCACTGTATTCGGCCCTCATCAGACCAATCAATGAGTATAATGCCCCCTGCGGTATGTAGCTGAGAAGGCACATGCAGCATCTGGAATGTTCACAGAGTTTCCTCATAAAAAGAATACAAACATAAACAACATGTCCTACATGGATAATCTCAAAGCTCTATCCCTGTACTCATATCTCCTATAAACTGTTGAGTGGTGATCTATGCCTGGCTTACAAGGCATCCTTGTATCCCACTCTAACGGATCTTCTGCATATCCGTAAAACAAATCCCACTCGAATTTCCCAATCTAATGACTTAAACCTTGCCTGCAACATAAATAGAACATGTTAGAGGGACAGGTATGCAACTCAGAGACTATCCCTTTTCAGGAACAGGCTTTCCATTCATGTAAAGCAAGGTTTTTCCTTAACCCAACTGAAACGTAATTAGACCAGTGGATTGGGAATAAGAAATTCACCCTTCGTCTGGCACCTATGTCCCCAATGGACAGAGACAACCAGTGAATACTTGGCTACCTAAGCCCTAGCCTACATATAACCCTTAAAATAATTTAGGGTACTACAGTCTGTCAGACAAAATTGGGATGCATAGTTAGCCTTAAAAAGATCCCTGTGGTCCTTAGCCTAGTGTACACCAATGAACCTATGAACCTATAATATATAGTAGTATAGCCTGACCTAACTCATATAGGTAAAAACACAGCACTCCAATCTGATTTCAAAAGTGTAGGGGGTACCCCATCTCTTGTACCCCATTTTCAATGGCATCTAGAAAGGAAGAAGTAAATAAAATTAACCAATAACTAACTTGAGCCTATACACCTCAAAGCACCAATGCAACAACTGTCCCTTAATGCTCACACAGGGTGTCCCAGGCTGTGTCCTACATGAGCTCAAAGACGAACTAACCCCTCACCTAAACACACTGTTCAAACTCAGCCTCTCCGCAGGCTACATACCCATAGAGTGGTGCACAGCAATGGTTATTCTGCTCCACAAAGGTAGAGCGACAACAGACCCCGGGAACTATCGCCCTATAAGCCTGACTAACTTGATCTGCAAGGCTATGGAGTGCATCATCATGGAACTCATTAACAGAGACATTGGGAACCTCCAAACACTGGACCCTACCCAGTTTGGCTTTGTTAAGGGCAGATCATGCCTCCTAAACCTGGTGGACTTCTTTGAGACAGTTACCAAGGCTATAAAATCATGGCCTCAAGCTAAATGCCAAAAAGAACATAGTCATCCCCTTTGGAAAAAACAAAGTACCCACAAACTACCACATAGGTGGTAGTCCCCTAAATACAGCAGACGCAATAAGGGATCTGGGGACTCAAGTAGACAGTAATCTCACCTTTGATAATCACATTGCCAAAGTGGTTAGAAAATCCTTCTATGTGGCCCACCTAATCACAAAAGGGTTCGTAATCAGATCAAAAGAGGTCATTGTGCCCCTCTACTCATCACTCATCAGACCCATCATAACGTACAACGCCCCATTTGGGATGTACCTTACAAGACACCTGCAACAGCTGGAAAGACCACAGAAGTACCTCATCAAGAGGATCACTTGCCTCAAACAGATGCCCTATGCAGCTCGACTGAAGAAACTTCAGCTGTACTCAGTTGCATACCGCCTACTCAGAGGTGATCTCTGCCTGACATACAAGGCCATGTCCAACTCAGAATTGATGGACATACTCCACCTAAAGAAAACCTTATCCCCTCGAGCCACACGCTCTAGGGATCTAAACCTCGCCACAACAATAAATAGGACGTGCTGGAGGGATAGATTCCTGTCCCAGAAACATCCCATGCTTTAAAACAAGATTCCAATCTATATTAGGCAGAGCTCCTCCCTAACACTCTTCAAAAGAAACCTTGACGAGTGGATGGGAAACAGAAAGTTTACCCCAAGGATCACTTCAGTGGCTCTACTGGACAGAGGCACAGGGAACTAATCTAAGGGGGAGGCGAAAGCCAACACATTCTGGCTAGGCTTATAAATGCCTTCGGACAGATAACCTACTACCTACCTATGAACCTATGAACATCGACGGCTAAAAACAGCGAACACTCTTACCTCAACACAGCTTAACTGAAAGCATTAAATCTCAAATGGCCAGAAAGCGATTTGTTTCCCATGGAAAAAAATCGCTGGGCCAACAAAAAAAAAAAAACAACCAAACCGACAGACAAAATAAAGTGGGGGGCTTCACCCCCACCCCCCTACTTAAATATACCAACTCCAAAATCACACTACATTGGGGGAAACAGCAAACTCCCGACAATGACCCAGCGATTTTTTTCCCTGGGGAAAAAAATCGCTTTTCTGGCCATTCGAGATTTAGTGCTTTCGGTTAAGCTGTGTAGAGGTAAGGGTGTTCGCTGTTTTTAGCCATCGATGTTGTAATATAGACCCCACATAGATACCCAAACTCTTAATATTTACAACATATTTATTAAGTGGTAAGAATGACAATACTTAACTGTATTAAATTACAAGCAAAAATCACTATTACCCATGGATTTCATTAACAAACAGAAACAAGTTTTCGATAAACAAACAACATATTCTTGTTGTTCATGTGTAAACCACAAACTTTCTCTGTTTATGCATCATATGCATACTATTTCACTTTCATATCTCCTACTGCAGACATTTAATTGAATCTATTTCGCTATCTCTTCCTAGTTACTGTTTTCTTCTTTCCTTTCCTCCTTGCACCACTGCTTGCTAATTCAATCCAGAAGTAGTATCTTCTCTCATTAGTCATCTCTCCTTTGTTCTGCTATAAACTTCTTCTCTACAGTTGCGATTTGTACGATGCAAGATCTCCCAATACAAATGTATTACATGTAACAATGCATGCTTAACTGTATTATAACCAAGACAAAATTTCATCTACAGTGTATATGCTATTATATTCTAATCAAGTTGAAATATTATATACAATGTGTATAACATTGTATTCTAATCAAGATGAAATATTATATACAATGTGTACAATGTTTTCTTGTAACCACAATTCTGCACAATGTCAAAATGTAAATATACTATTTATATGTGTGAATATGGAGCTTTGCTCTCTATGCCTCCTCTGAAAAAAATGGTATTTTATCCCAGTCAGACTTTGCAACTCAGCAAAGGCAAATAGATAATAATAATCACATTAACATTTATGGACTGATTTCTAGACTATGAGATGATGTATTTTTTTATCATTGTCACTCAATTAAGAATAAGATAATCATGTCATAAGTAAAAAAAAAAGAGTAAAAATAACACAGCATGTTATAAACTATTTTGCCGTAGCTGGGATTGAAACACTGAATATAGTAATAAAAAACTAAAAGAAAAACAAAACCCCACAAAAAGGCACAAAGTCACAGTAATTGCTAAGGCTGAATATTAATGCCTAGACACAGATAAGAATGCTTAGGAATAATTAATTTGAGAAAGTATGCCCACAGCCACTCAATTATAGGTTCTCCCATTGATTCAGAACTTACATGCATACTATTTCATGCAGATTTTAGCCATGATGGGGGCAAAAGAGAGCTCTTCACCCCTTTCTCCCAAGGTACTTTCTTATATCTGCAAATGATTGACATTGAAATTCAAAGCAGTGAAATCATTATACAAAGCTTCTGCCATCCATTCTGCTCTGACATTTTTCATTTAAAGTACTTGCAAAAAGAGCTTATGACACTGCCATATGAAAAGGAAGTTCATTAGGACTGGATATTGCTTATTCAGGATTCGAATTCTTCTTAAAGCACAGTGATATTTGTCAGAAGTGTAAGATATCATTGCTTTAGCCAGGGAAACTCCAGTGAATGTTGAGTTTATCTACAAAACAGTCATATAAAAACAAGACGTCTATCCCAAGTTTATGGGATCTCAAAAGCCTTATTTTTTTTCTCTTAGGTCTCAACTCAAAGTCTGCAAGTTCCTGTTAACATTGCGTTCATTTACAAGATTTTTTAAAGACCTTTATTGAATTATCCCTTGTAACATTGGCAAATTCACATTTATACAAAAGTAATCAAACTTTATTAACAAATTAACATTAAAAAAATTATACTTCATATACATTGCTCTATATCATACAACCTAAGCAACATTACATAAATTATTCAAGTACTGCCCCTTTTTTTAAAGAAGACATATCTTTATTAAGCCATCACTTACAACATAAGCAATCATACATTTATATAAATGAAAACAAACCACACTGACACAATCCTAGTTGCAAGCATTTTACATCACAATCCATACTGGCACACTCCCAGTTGCAAATATTATACATAACTTATAATCTACCGAATCATTTTCAGTCAAACATTACATAGCTCATTTAAGTCCTGCCTTCTTTTAATCTCATTCCCCCTGTATGTATTATTCCCACAGTTCCCATTTTTTTCCTCTGTAGTTTGCTCCTACCCTTTTCTAAATATCTCAATTCCAGTTGTTTTATCTCTGTTACTATATTCACTACTTCTAATATAGTTGGTTTAGATTTTTATTTCTATTTTCTAGTAACTGCTTTTTTGGCAGCCACCATAATTAGACACAGCAAGGCCTTACCATGTATAGGAAATTCCGATTCTGTATCATAGCTCAGAAAAATCCAGAATCTCCAACAGTGTATCCCACAGGGAAACCTTAAAGTCTGCCAACCCACTGCACTCCCAGAAAATAAGTTCCTAAGTACCTCTTTCTTCCGCGTCACATCTCCAACATTTGCTGTCTACCTGAGGAAAAATTCTTTGGAATCTACTTGGGGTATAAAAATATCTATGTAAACATTTCCAAGCAAAAATTCTAAATCTTCTAGATTTTGATTTTAAACTCTTCATTCTCAGCATTGCCTGGCCTAAATATTCAGGTGATCTCCAAATTATCCACCCTTTGTCTCCATTCAAAAATGTTATTAAGTGTGCTTTGTAACTGATCAAGTTTGGGAAGTAATTCTTGCATTCCTTTTATCTTTTGTATTAACACTTAACATACAATCAAAACCCACCCAGAGTGCATCATTAGCAGAAGTCCATGGAGGGCAATTAGCAGAGATATTACTATTTATGGCTCCGGCAGCAGCAACACAGTACCTGTTATCTGTGGTAGGAGATTCCCCATTGCTGTTTCTGCCCCAGCAATGCTTGTTTTACTGTTATCTTCTGTCACACTGCCAAACCAGCTATCCAGAATTTTGTAAATAACTCTACGTCATTTGTGAATATTGATATGATTTATACATAAGTGTGTGTAAAGTACTGAGCTAAATTGTAACCACATGCCCTATTGGAATAGAACAGGAATGTACCTGCACTACTGTGACTGTTTAGATGTATATGTTTAATGGAAACTTGAACACAGGAGGTTAACTTGAAAAAATTCTGAAACAATATTGACATTAAATTGTTTTATTATTGCATCATACAAGTTAGTTTCAATCCAGCAAGGAGACATAATGTCTAGAACTAGGGTGTTTCTGCATTGTTTTGTAAGTGTTTTATTATTTTATGTCTCCTAGCAGTTGCAGTCATCTGAAGGCTATGTATTTTCACAGACAGATTCTAAATTCTGTTAGGTTCTGACAAAGGGGACTTAGCTTGGGAAGTAAAGTCAGGTGACAAAAAGTGATGTCATCCAACCTAACCCAACAGTAATATTTGATATTAATTTAAGAACTCTCTCAGAGAGAGACTGTGCATTTTGTATTTGTCTTTTGACCTGACAACATCCACTCATTACCCCATCTGTGCTTGCTTTGCTGTAAGTAAGTTTTTAGGACATAGTAACTATTTTAAATTTAGATAGGAATGTAGTAAAGTATAGCTTAGATGTTTTCTTTATTTATTTGAGACTGTCCTGCAATGTTGTTTTAAATATTTCCTGTGATTTTGAACTCTGATGAAACTGATTACTTATTTAGCAGTCTTGTACTTTTATTATTTATTATTAAATATATTCAAACCTTTTAATTTTGGCTGGTCTGTTCAGAGATATTTAAACTCTTAGAGCACTTGCATATCTATATGGTGACACTGTACAGGCCACTCCTAAATAGCCATGCTCTTGGTCAGACTACCATGTGGATTAATAATAACACTACACAGTAAGATTGGACACCCTTTGTTAAGGGGCTTAAAGTAGCTGATAAGAGATGGCTGGTAGCAGTCGGAACTACCTTATAGTCTGGGCAGAAGGGGGCATAGCTAGTAAACCTGTGTCAGCCTTCCCCAGGTGTGTGAGTGTGTTTGTATATAAATCAGATCTCAAAGAGTGTGTGTCTCAGCTACTTGGGCAGGGACATAAAGCACTGATTGGACACAGAGTGCACTGGGGATCTTGGTTTGGCCACTCAGCTAAGATCTCAGCCCTATAGCTGTGCCATTGGGGAGTCTTGTTGGGGATCTGGAGATAGAGGGAGAAACCAGCCCCAGACTCACTGTGATCTCTACGTGCTCTTAAGGGAAATTGCACTTTACTGTGTGTACTTGTCATCCTCTCAGCGTGCAGTTCCCCACTGTTGCCAGTCGTGAGGACTGAGGCTCCTTGATTACTGGGCCAGTGCAGGGGCATCACATATTAATTGGTTAGTAGTGGTGGGATATCCACATCATATATTAATTGGCTTGTAGTGGTTATCTACGTATTACGATTCAGTGGTGTGGATACTGAATTCCTGTAGCCTGTAAACAGTGGTCACTAAGGAAGGTATTTGTACTCTCAATCTGACACATAGTCAACACTCAGAGTTTCATATCACAACTGTTTTATTTTTTTTTGTTAGCTAAGCTAGTCAGGGAGAGCAGACAAGCATGTCAGCAGAGGGGTATGGCAAGCTGACAAGGAGCCAGTTGTCTGAGATGTGCCAGGCTAAAAAACTGGTGCATGCCAACCTCACTAAGGCAGAAATTATTGCAGCCTTGGGCACAGCTGCATCACAGACAAGCAATCAGGAGGACAACCAGGCTGGCCTTGGAGATGTACAACTCTAAGAAAATGGACAGTTCAACCTTCCCACAGAGGACTTAAAATCCATCTGGAGTTAAAGATACTTGATTTGGAGGCCAAACAGTTGGAAATAGAATTAGCAGACGATCTGTGGCAGGAAAAACAAATGAAATTAGAAGCAGCAGAGAGACTGAGATGTCTGGAAGTTGAAGAGAATGAGAGGCAGCGCCAACATGAAAATGAGAAGCTAACTCTTCACCAGGTTCAGGGAGGTAATGGGGAAGGGAGTAACCAAACTCCAGAGGCAACAAAGGTCAGTAAATTTCTTCCACAATTTACAGAGAGGGATAATTTTGATAGTTTCATTTATATGTTTGAAAGGGTATGTAAACAGTATAATGTTGACCAAGGGCTTTGGGTATGATCCCTGACCCCCTTACTCCATGGTAAATCTGTAACTGATATTTCTAAATTGTCTGATACTGACTCCTTAAATTATAATACTGTAAAAAATGTCTTTTAGAATGTTTTAAGTTAACACCTGAAGCTTATAGGAAAAAGCTTCGTGAGCATAGACGCAAGGCAGATGAAAGTGTGTGTGTGAATATGTTGCTGAACTAAGCACTTATTTTCATAGGTGGGTGAGTGGATGTCAGGTCACCACTTTTGAAGGGCTGGCAGACCTTTTGGTGAGGGAACAAGCCCTTAGCACTTTGCCTGAGGACATGAGAATCTGGTTAGCAGACAGACAATGCAGTACTGCAGATGAGTTGGGGAAGAAGGGAGACCTATACCCAGCAAGCAGGGCATCACTGCACAGGAAAGGGATACCCAGTGCTGCTCATGGGTCTAAGGGAACCCATGGTGGGCAGCCCAGACTGCCCCAACAGAGTCTGCCAGTAGCAGGGGAAGCCACTAGTCCAGATACGTGTCCAGGACCAAGGGTTAAATGTTTTAAATGCAACAAGTGGGGCCATGTAGCATATAGATGTCCACGGAGGTAAGATGGGGAACAAAAGGTGGGAGAGCCAGTAAGTGGGAATGACAAAATGCCAGCAGTAAGTGGTCTCGAGAGAACAAGGGTACTAAACTACCACAAGAGTGTACATCCTATCTTAGAAAATGGGAAACAGGCCACTGCTAAGAGAGACATTGCCTCTGACCTAACCATTGTGAAGCATGCAATGGTCAAAGAGGAGCACTACTTGCGTGGGCAGTCTACTCCAGTCAGAACTTTAGGAGGGACCCCATTCTAAATACCTTTGGCTAGAGTTCACCTTGACTGGGAGGGTGGAAAAGGAAGCCAGTAAGTAGGTGTGTTTGGAAATATCCATTCAGATGTTCTGATAGGGAATAATTTTGATAATGCAGTAACTTGTGTGCATGCAGTGACACGCAGTCAGGCTTGAAGACAAACATGTGGTTCTGGTAGCTTAGGGCACACCCAGACAGACCACATACTTGCAGCCAGGACTGGTGAGGTGGTTACTTCAGTGGGGAAGCTACCCTGTAGCAGTGAGACTGAAGTTCAGCCATAGCTGCTTGTGGGTCCTGATGTTCCCTTAGACAGAGTGACTGCAAGGGCAGAGGTGAGTAGTGGTACCCAGGCTGACAGTGTGGCACCACTGTCAGAGTATGCCAGACTTCCTGTGGAAGGGGAGCTGTGAAGGGTTACAAAGAGAGAGTTCAGACAGCCTCACCTCTCAGACCCTACATTACAAAGCCTGAGGGAGGTAGCCAATGAGGCTCCTGATTCTCAAAGGAAAGGGGAATCTGTATACAGGGATAAAGTGTTACTGTATAGAGAGTGTAATGCTGAGGGAGAGCTAGAGGGTGAGAGAATACAGCAGTTGGTAGTGCCCAGAGCCTACCATCTTACACTTCTTGCCATAGCCCATGATATTCACTTTGCAGGTCATATGGGCATAAATCATACAAAGAGACGTATTCTACAGAACTTTCATTGGCTAGGGATTTCCAGAGATGCAACAGGGTACTGCAGGACCTGTGAGCAGTGACAAAAGGTAGGCAAGGCAGGAGACAAGGTGAAAGTTCCTTTGATGCCCTTGCCTGTGATTGAGGAGCCATTTCAGAAGGTAGCTATGGATATTGTGGGACCTCTGAGTACCCCAAGTTCCACAGGGGAAAGGTATATCCTACTGGTAGTAGATTATGCTACCAGATACCACGAGGCTGTGGCTTTGTCCTCTACTAAGGCAGAAAAGGTGGCAAATGTCTTGTTAGAGATTTTCAGCAAGGTAGGTTTCCCAAAATAAATACTGACCGGCAGAGGTGCCAATTTTATGTCAGACCTGCTGGCTTGTCTGTAGAAGTACTGTGGGGTGAAGCACCTAAAGACCACCTCCTACCATCCCCAGACTAGTGGTCTTGTTAAGAGGTTAAACTCTACACTCAACATGATGCTACAGGCATTTGCAGACCAGTTCAAGAGGGAGTGGGACAAATATTTGCCCCATTTATTGTTTGCTTACAGAGAGGTTCCCCAGGAATCCACAGGTTTTTCACCATTTGAGTTGCTATATGAGCATAGGGTGAGAGAACCCCTAGATTTGATTCATGATGAGTGGAAGGGTGAGTGTGAATCCCACAAGGAGTCTGTTGTGGCATATGTCCTAAACCTCAGGACAAGGCTCAAGGAACTCATGGGCTTGGCCAAGAAGAACCTAGCAGAAGCCCAACTGCAGAAAAACGTTTGGCATGTCAGGAATGTTAGAGCTAGAAAGTATGCTGTAGGGCAGCAGGTAATGATTCTCATTCCTGCCAGACACAACAAGCTGCAGGTAGCTTGGGAGGGACCCTTCAGGGTGGTAAGGAAGGTCAGTGATGTTAACTACATAGTAGAACTGCTAGGCAGGAAGCAGGAGCATAAACTGTACCATGTTAACATGATGAAACCTTATCATGAAAGGGAGGCCCTTGTGCTGAGTATTTGCAGTGGATGGCAGGAGGAGTCTGAGGGGGATCTGGTGATTGGTTTCTTCAGTGAGGCTCGAACAGACACTTCTGTGGAAGGGGTAGTAATGTCCCCTACCCAGGTTCGAGAAATCCAAGTAGTGCTACAGGAGTTTAGGGACATGTTCACTGGGAAACCAGGGTGCACCCATCTGGTGCAGCACCATGTAGATACAGGATCCCAAAGGCCTAGTAAGCAGGCCCCTTACAGGGTGCCTGAGACAGTCAAACAGATTCTGAAGGAGGGGATACAGGAAATGTTGGAACTAGCGGTAACCCAGGAGTCCAGCAGTCACTGGGCCTCCCCAGTGGTGCTGGTACCAAAGAAGGATGGCAGCACCAGGTTCTGTGTGGAGTACAGGAAATTAAATAGTCACACAGAAGCAGAAGCTTAGCTCATGCCTAGGACAGACGAAGCCCTAGAACAGCTGAGTAGGGCTAAGTATCTTACCACTATTAATCATACTAATGGTTACTGGCAGGTGTCCTTGACTCCCAGTGCTAGAGAGAGGTCAGCCTTTGTGACTCCTTTTGGCTTGTATGAGTTCACAAAGATGCCCTTTGGGATGAAAAATGCCTCTGCAACTTTCCAGAGGTTGGCAGACAATATCCTAGCAGGAGCAGGAGATTTTGCCCTTTCTTACCTAAATGATATTGCCATCCACAGCCATTCCTAGCAAGAGTACTTTCAGCATGTGAGGGAGGTGCTGGGCAGACTATAGAGGGGAGGGTTGACCATTAAGCCCAGTAAGTGTCAGGTGGGTATGGCAGAGATCTCCTACCTGGGACAGAGTGTGGAGTGGTAAGATCAGGCCAGAACTGGCCAAAGTGGAAACCATTCAGGCATGGCCTGCCCCCTGTTACCAAAAATCAGGTGATGGTATTCTTAGGTACAGCAGGTACTACAGAACGTTTGTCACAATTATAGTACCAGAGCTGCTCCCCTAACAGACCTGACAAGGAAAAACAAGTCAGATAAGGCAGTGTGGACCCCAGCATGTGAGCAGGTATTCCAGAAGCTTAAAGGAGCTTTGGGTGGACCCCCCCCCCCCCGTGTTAGCAAGTCCAGATTACAGCAAAAAATTTGTTGTGCAAGTGGATGCTTCAAATCATAAGGTGGGGGTTCCTCAGAGGGAGAAGAGCACCCAGTGGTATATCTCAGTCGCAGGCGCCAACCCAGGAAGGAATGCTATGCAGCTGTAAAAAAAGAATGTTTAGCCATAGTGTGGGCACTGCAGAAACTTCAGCCTTATCTGTATGGAAGGAAATTCCCTGTAGTTCAAGACCACAATCCCTTAACATGGCTACATCAAGCCAGCCAACAAAATGCCAAGTTACTGAGGTGGGGCCTAGGGTTGCAGGCATATGATATGACAGTGCAGCACCACAATGGGATTAGCAATGCCAACGCAGATGGACTCTCAAGACAGGGAATGGGGTAAGATATTCCCAGATAGTTAACCCTCTCATGCAGAGTTTCTCAAGGGACACTTGAAAACTAGCTTGAGTTTTCGGGGGGGGTGTCATACTGCTATACATTTTGTAAATAATTCTATGTCATTTGTGAATATTGATATTATTTATAAAGAAGTGTGTGTAAAGTACTGAGCTAAAATGTAAAATGTAACCACAGCATGCCCTATTGGAATAGAACAGGAATGTACCTGCACTATTGTGACTGTTTAGTTGTATATGTTTAAAGGAAACTGGAATATAAGGAGATTAACTTGAAAAAAATCAGATAAAATAGTTGAAATTAAATAGTTTTATTACTGCATCATAAAAGTTAGTTTCAATGCAGCAAGGAGACATGGTGTCTAGAACTAGGGAGCCTTCTGCATTGTTTTGTAAGTGTTTTATTGTTTTATGTCTCCTAGCAGTTGCAAACATCTGAAGGCTATGTATTTTCACAGAGAGATGCTAAATTCTGTTAGGTTCTGACAAAGGAGGTTTAGCTTGGGAACTAAAGTCAGGTGACAAAAACTGATGTCATCCAAGCTAACCCAGCAGTAATATTTGATATTAATTTAAGAACTGTCTCAGAGAGAGACTGTGCAGTTTGTATTTGTCTTTTAACCTGACAACATCCACTCATCACCACATTTGCACTTTGTTTGCTGTAAGTAAGTTTTTAGGACATAGCAACTCTTTTGGATTCAGATAGGAATGTAGTAAAGTAAAGCTTAGATGTTTTCTTTATTTATCTGAGACTGTCCTGCAATACTGTTTTAAATATTTACTGTGATTTTGAACTCTGATGTAACTGATTACTTATTTAGTATTGTCTTGTTCTTTTATTATTTATTATTAAATACATTTGAATCTTTTAATTGTGGCTGGTCTGTTTAGAGATATTTAAACTCTTAAGAGTACTTGCATATCTATATGGTGACACTGTACAGGCCACTCCTAAGTATCCTTGCTCTTGGTCAGACTTACACAGTAAGATTGGATACCCTTTGTTAAAGGCCTTAAAGTAGCTGATAAGAGTTGGCTGGTGGCAGTCGGAACTACCTTACAGTCTGGGCAGAAGGGGGCATAGCTAGTAAACCTGTCCCAGCCTTCCCCAGGTGTGTGTGTGTGTGTGTGTGTGTGTGTGTGTGTGTGTGTGTGTGTGTGTGTGTGTGTGTGTGTGTGTGTCTGTGTGTTTACATATAAATCAAATCTCAAAGACGTGCATCTCAGCTACTTGGACAGGGACATGAAGCACTGGTTGGACAGAGAGGGTACTGCAGATCTTGGTTTGGCCACTCAGCTAAGGTCTCAACCCTATAGCTGTACCTGTGGATAGTCTTATTGGGGGATCTGCAGAAAGAGGCAGAAGCCAGCCCCAGACAGACTGTGATATCTGCATGCTCCTAAGGGAAATTGCACTTTACTGTGTGTGTACTTGTCATCCTCCCAGTGTGTACATTCCCCACTGTTGCCAGTGGTGAGGATTGAGGGTCCTTGATTACTGGGCCAGTGCAGGGGCGACACGCATTCCAGCTCCATTTTTAGAATAACCTTAAAAGTTCAGATTTTTCCCTTTTTTACTGGTATTTGCACAACACTAGGACCAAAAATGCAGCTATTTTCAGGGGCTGGTAAACTATCACAATCGATTTTATCTATCATCTTAGCTTGCATTTTCAGATATTTCCCAATATCAGCAGTAGGATGAACAGTGTGAGCATCCAATTTCTGCATAACCTGCTTTGTTCTCCTATGTACCTCATTTTCAAGTCCACTGACTTCAGGGTAGGAACGAGTAACCAGCAAAAGTCTGGTAATACATTCTGAACAGATTTAACAAACAGAAACAATCTTGCCAGGTACAATGAAACTTTTAAATTAACAAAAGCATCAAGCATCATTTCAGTGAGCCAGCAGCCATAAAGCATGTACTTACAATATTCAATGTGACAACTTCCACTGACCATGTGATCCTCAAACAGCCCCTGAGAAGCAGTCATATTTCCCACTTTATGTCTAGTGAATATGGACTTTTCAGTAGAAGAACAAACTAGATATCCAGAGGTTCTGCACAACAGAAAACTGCTGTGTGGGTTTATCCTCCACTTATCTCGGAGAGATAGCTCATAGTTTAATGTTTCTTAAAGCTGTGCACCAGTGACTAAGTAGCACCTTTACAATATGCACACTGGCATTTCCAGTCATGTAGCTCCCCACAGGAGATTACTTGGTTGTTAAATGGATAAACAGAACCCTCAGTCTACGTTGCACACTTCGGGTCTGTCAGCAGGCCTATGAAATTTCTCCAAGTGCCCAGCGTAAGCAGTATGAGCTATCAGGCTCATTAATTAAATCACTGGTTACAGTATGAAAAAGAATCCCAGCCAAAACAGGCAAACTTCTGATCTTAACATATTCATAAGATAAAGCTAACGTTTGAACCAAACATTTTCTCCAATCATCACCCCAGTATCATTTGATTTTAAAAGAATAATATGCTGTATGACACGTGAACTTAAACATATGCAAAAATAACTTACAAATCATATACTGTAACTTCAAAATCTTGCTTTCCTTAACCATAGTGGAATTTTAATAACTAATGTCAGTTTTATAATCCAACACATGCATTTAAAGATTTACACCTCTTAGCACACACTGATTCAGTAGAATAAAACCTATTTTCCTGACAAGCTACAGTACTTTGTTTCTTTACCCTAAGGGAATGTTGCATCAAATACAAATGTTTTTAGAATCCTTAGCTTCAGCTAAACTGATCTGCCATTAATAAACAGAGACATTTCAGACAGTTTACTATACTCCTTTGAGATGTAATAATATATCTTCAAACCACTGAACTACTTGGGAACAGTACCAGATGCTAAAAATACTGTCTTGTCCAAAAGAATCCAAATTAAAGACAAACATAAAGCATGTAAAAACAGCTCAACTCAATCCTTCTCGGCAGGAAGTTTGTTTTCAGTCTATGTACAGAGATGTGTCTAGCTCTAACACATAGCACTCCAAAGCAGAGTTAAATTAACTTCTAGTTTCAAAATAACCTGGTCAGTGATAGAAACTCTTACTACACTGTTCCAAAGGAATAAGTATGAAAGATGCAACTTTAAAAGGCTATCCAAAGATTAAGATTTTTGGGGGATTAAAAATACATAAATGGACTAACAGGTGATTCTTTCCTAAAACATTTTTTGCCCATGTTTAAGCAATTCTGTCACAATTTGCTGCACGATCCCAATACTTTGTTATGAGAAACTTAAACACTTAATTTAAAGAACTGTCATAGGAGGAAGACAATATTTACTTTTCCCCTGCCATAGAATCAATTTCTTTAAAAATTATTTGAAAGAGTATCAAATATTTGGTGTGAACCACAACGAATGTTAACATGTCAAACCAGCTAAAAGCTTCTACTAACCTTTCCTCCAACTCACATTCCGGTATGACACACACTTTAGTGACTGACATCTTAGATGACCAATCATTGGCCTAGCAGGGAGTATTATGTACTGATGTAGAAAAGTACAGTTTTGTACCTACCATAAATGTAGATGTCCGATAGGTATGCATCTGCAGTCATCACATATGTGTTGTCCTGCCTCAGGCAGCCCTACTGTCGGCCGGATTCCAAAGTCTGGGTCCGGCGTCGGCTGATGTCACCCCTTCCCCGACGTCAGAGCGCCTGGGGTATATAAGCGTCAGCCGACGCCATCTCCCTCAGTTTTTCTTGCCCCAGATGCCAGGTGCCCTCTAAGGAAGGCTAAATTTGGAGAAATGCAATAAATTCCACACATGCACAAAAATATATACATATATAAAAACAAATACACCATAATAGATAACCTCAGCTAGCTATGAGAGGGGAATGTACCCAAGAAATACCACAGAGGGGAAGGAGGGAGGGTAAACCTGACTGCAGATGCATACCTATCGGACATCTACATTTATAGTAGGTACAAAACTGTACTATGTCCTTCAAGGATGCATCTGCAGTCATCACATATGGGTAGAATACCATAGCCAATCTGGGGGTGGAGGATCTATGTAAAGGATGATGTAGCCAAAATGCCCTGCAGGACTGCCGTAGCAAAGCCTGCTCTGGATCTGGAATATAAAGGTAAGTTGTAATGCTTGGAAAATGTATGCACGGAGCACCATGTAGCAGCTTCTAAAATGTCCTTGGTAGCCACCCCTCTTAAAAAGGCTGTGGAGGTGGCTGTGGCTTTGGTCGAATGAGGTCTAATGTTAGCTGGCACAGTTTTTCCATGAAAGGAGTAACAGAAATGAATGCAATTCCCTATCCATTTTGAAATTGTCTGTTTTGAAATTGCTTTTCCTTGTGTACCAGCAGCATATGCTACAAACAACTGGTCAGTTTTTCTGTAATTTTTTGTTCTGTCCGAGTAGTAGCGCAACTGCCTGTGTATGTCCAGGGTGTGCAGAAGCTTTTCCCCTTTGTTTTGTGGATTTGGAAAGAAGGTAGGCAGGTGAATAGCTTAGTTTAATGAGACCCTAGATACCACCTTTGGCATAAATGAAGGATTGGTTCTCAATGAGACTCTGTCTTGATGAAAAATAAGAAATGGCTGTACTGCCATGAGGGCCTGTAACTCAGATACTCTTCTTGCTGAGGTTATGGCCAGAAGGAAGGCAGTCTTCCAAGAGAGGAACTGTAGTTCTGCAGATGCTGCTGGTTCAAAAGGAGGCAGTGTTAGTTTTTCCAACACGAAATTAAGGTCCCAAGTAGGCAGTGGTGGTTTCCTTGGAGGATTGATGTTTTTAATTCCTCTTAGAAATTGTCTTGCAGAGGATGAGAGAAGACAGGTGGATCAGTATTGTACTCTGCTGAAATTGCTGAAGCATGAATTTTAATGGAAGAGTAAGACAGGCCATTGTGGAGCATTTCTGCCAAATATTCCAGAATATGTGCCATGTTCATAACTGTTGCATCTAGGCCCTTTGAGGTGCTCCAGGTGTGAAATCTTTTCCATTTTGCTGAGTATGCCTTTCTTGTGGAAGGCCTGCGAGCTTCCATGATGATATCCTTCACTCTCTTGGATAGCTTATCCTGGTGATGAGTCAAGGTATTTTCCAGGCAGCTAGTTGTAATGTTTTCAGGTTGGAATGCAGAGTTTTGTAATTGTGCTGTGACAGGAGAAGAGGCCATTGTGGCAGAAGCCACGGTTTTGTCTGTGACATGCTCTTTAGCAATGGGTACCAGTGCTGTCTTGGCCAGTCCGGAGCAATCAGAATCACTCTCGGCTGCTCTGCCCTGATCTTCAGTAAGACCTTGGTCATTAATGGAAGAGGTGGGAATGCATACACTGTTAGAGTTCTCCAGCTGAAAGAGAAGGCGTCCACTTTCCATGCTTGTGGGTGGTATGTCCTTGAGCAGAATTTCTCCAGCTGATGATTGTGTGGGGAGGCAAAGAGGTCTATGTCCAGTGTCCCCCATGATTGTGTTATCTGATGGAAGATGTCTGGTTGCAGCATCCATTTGTGTGCATCCATGATGCTCCTGCTTAAGCTGTCCGCCAGTATATTGTCCTTTCCTGGTACAAACTGGGATTGCAGCTGTATATTGAGGGTCAAGGAAAGTTCCCATAGATTCATTGCCAGTCTGCAAAGCGGGTAGGAATGGGTGCCTCCTTGCTTGTTTATGTACCACATAACTGTAGTGTTGTCTGTCCTTATTAGCAGGTGGCCCTGATGTAGAAATAACTTGAAGGCCTCGATTGCATGTATCACTGCCAGCATTTCCTTTTGGTTTATGTGCATGCGTAGCTCTTTTTGTGACCAAAGTCCTTGAATGCATCTTGCTTCAATGTGCGCTCCCCATCCGTGGTCTGAAGCGTCCGTTGTAATGGTTTGGCTGGCTATTGGTTTGCTGAAGGGCAAATCCCTGTTTGACTGGCTTGCTTGAGCCCACCACAGAAATTCCCTTTGAAGGCATGGGATGAGTGGTATTAAAGTTTCCAAGCTGTGACTGTGCTGAGTCCATAAACTCCTTAGGTACCATTGGAGTTTCCTCATATGTAGCCTTGCTTGAGGAATCAGAAGAATGCAAGAAGCCATGTAACCCAGGGCCTGCAGGATTTTTCTTGCAGTCAGCTGAGTTTGTCTTGACAGGTTTGGGAAGTAATCTGGTAGTTGGTTTTGTTTTTCCTCTGTGAGGAAAGCCATTTGGGTGGTTGTGTCTAGATCCGCACCTAGAAAAGTTATTCTTTGGGATGGTACAAGTCTTGACTTGTGAATGTTGACTGTATATCCCAAGGCCTGAAGAAGATAGATGGCATAATTCAAATGTTTTACCAACATTTGTTGGCTGTCCGCTTGTATGAGGCAGTCGTCCAGATACGGGTATATTTGCATCCCCTAAAGTCTGCAGTGTGCAATTACTGATGCCAGGCATTTCATGACTACTCTGGGCGCAGTAGATAAGCCAAAGGGCAATGCTGAGAATTGATAATGCTCTGAACCTGCAAAAAATCTGAGGTGTCTTCGGCAGCTTTGTCTGATAGGGACATGCAGGTATGCCTCCTTGAGGTCCAGAGTTACCAGCCAAGACCCCTTGCCCAGCATGGGAAGGAGTTGCTGTAGAGTCAGCATTTTGAATTTTGGCACAATGAGATAAGTATTTAGTGCGGACAGGTCGAGAATAGGCCTCCATTGCTTTTCTTTTCTTGGAACAAGGAAGAGTCTGGAATAAAATCCTTGGCCTTGTTCTGCGAGAGGAACCTTTTCTATTGCTTTCATTCTCATTAAGTTGGAGATTTGTTTCAAAGCCTCTGCCCTTTGATTTGGTGGCAGGTCTGGCATGCCTTTTCTTTTCGGTAATGTGTGGAAATGGAACCTGTATCCTTCGTCTATTATTAGTAGTGCCATTTGTCCCTTGTAATAATGTGCCAATTTTCTGAAAATAAGGAAAGCTTTCTGCCCAAAGGTGCTTTCAATTGAGCCCTGGTTGGCGGTGTCAAAGTAAAATCATTGAGTCTGTCCATGTGCAGCAGTTGCAGACCCTGCACTACCTTCTCTCGTTGGGAGGCTGCCATTGACGTCCTCTGTAGGAGACTCTAGTTTGCCCTCTACCTCTGGCACGCCTGTTCTTGCCTCTCTGAAATCTGTCTGTGTCTGGAAAGGACCAGTTATTGGAAAGCCAATTTCTGCTGAATCTTGGTGGTTGGACTTGCATAAAATCTTTGACAGTTTGTACAGATTTTGCCTTTTCCTCAAATTTCTTTAGGACCTCCTGAGCAGTGGGGCCAAATAACTTTTGATTTTCCAGTGGAGCATCCAGAAGCTTTGCTTTAACATGGTCTGGCAGAGATTGTTCCTTCAGCCAAGCATGCCTACGTATGACTGCACCTGTCATAGCTGACCTACATGAAGCTTCCAATGCATCATAACCACACTGCAAAAAATGGTTGCTAACCTGTTGAGAGTTATGTACCAGATCCTGAAGTGATTTGCGATCTAGGGGTTCAGGTGAAGATAGCTTTTTATGCAATTCATCTAACAAATATTCTTGGTACTGTATCATTAGAAATTGACAGTTTAAAGCCCTCATAGAAAGGGTAGCAGAAGTATACACTTTTTTACCCCATCGCTCTAAAGCCCTGGACTCCCTTTCGGAGGGGAGTGGATTTTTCGTAGTGACAGCTGCAACCCCTTTAGGCCCCTGGGAAATAGTTTCTGAATCAGCAGAGTGGGCCTTGTAAAGGAAAAGATGTGATTCCGGGACCCTGTAGTACCTATCGGGTTTGGCAGGAGCCGGAGGGAGAGTGTCAGGGGTTGAGCTAGATTCAGAGTACACATCATCAATGACATTCAAAACAGGGGGAATAGCCAAAGGTCTATGCTGAGGCAAATGTAAGAAGGTCCTTAATCTCTTCCTGGAATCGGAGAAATCCTGGCCCTGCCATTGGAAATGCTCCCTCATAGTGTGCAGAGTTTCCCCAAAAGACAGTTCTTCAGGAGGGGAGGCCGAAGGGATAGATTCCTCTGCATCCGAATCCTCATAGGCCGAAAAGGCCTCCTCCTGGTAGTCTGAGAGAGCAGAGCCATCCGAGGCCTCATCAGAGGAGAGGGGATCAGAGGGCTCAACCCTGGGCCTTTTTTCTGTAGGAGGTTGAGAGCCCCTGTCAGGATGAGGCTGAGAGCCCCTAATTAATGAAATAAGGTCCTCTGCTAGACTAAGGATCTGAGAACCTGTAGTGGGTCCCTGAGGAATAACCCTGGGAGGCATAGATTTTGAGAGTTTGGCAGCTTTAGCCCTAGAGAATGCCTTAATAGACATGGATGCAGGAGGCCTGGCTGCACCACGTGCTGGTGCAGTTTTGTCTAAAGGAATGGTGTCAGAGGGTTCCTGGACACCAGATTCCAAAGGAGATTCGACAACAGATACAGTAGTGGCCTCCGGGGCCGAGGTTGTCGGTTGTACGGTTTCGGTGGACGGTAGTACCAAGGACTCGGTTTCAGCCGAGACCGAGACACTCATGGTAGGCCTGGCCGTGGTTTCAGCCAAAACCGCGGACCGTGTGTGTCGGTCCTTGTCCTTCCGTTTCTTTATTAAATGTGAAGTCGGGGTCTCCGACGGCATTTTGTAAGCAAAACTAGCCCCAAAGAAATCCTCTGCAAACTTCGACCGATGTCTTAGAGTGCATCGGTTGAAGGAAGCACAGGCGGAACAGGCTGAGACGTTGTGGTCTGGGCCTAGGCAAGGCAGGCAGTAAGAGTGGAAATCCTTATGAGGTATTTGTTTCCCACAAGTTAAGCAATTATTAATTTTATCTGACATCGGCTGAGGCAAGAAAGAGTCCCCAATGGGGTACTTAGCTTTTGAAGTCTTCGGTTTAGCTGAATTACAGGAGCTGGCCGACCGGCACTTGCGAACTGCTTCTGCTTCGGGCACCACGTGGCAAGAAAGACTGAGGAAGATGGCATCGGCTGACGCTTTTATACCCCAGGCGCTCTGACGTCAGGGAAGGGGCAACATCAGCCGACGCCGGACCCAGACTTTGGAATCCGGCCGACCGTAGGGCTGCCTGAGGCAGGACAACCCATATGTGATGACTGCAGATGCATCCTTGAAGGACATCTTAAAGTCTTGGGCTATCCCATTAAAGTACTAACACCAAAAGTAATTATCCACTAGAGAGACACGAAGGAGAAAATATATCAATAGAGAACAGGAGATGGAAAATGTATAATGGTTAAAGATGTTGAAAATGAATTTTTCAGTAAAAAAAAATCAGAGACAATTTAAGTTAAATTGCACTAATGTACGGAAAATTAGATGAGGGCACAGTGAAGTGAATGAGAATGTTTGGCTTCCCTGTGATCCTGAATAAACATGCAGCAAGCAGCAGAGATGAAAAAAATACATGAATATAAAGGCTTAAGTGAAAATGAGACTACAGCTGAAATGAAGTAGTGATGTGCAGAGGACTGCCAGGCAAAGGAAGAAGGTAATCTGAAGGGAGATGTCCAACTTAAGACAATAATCTCAAATAATTGACAAAGTACTGAATAATTCAGAATATCTACCAAGGAATCTTGGCACACAGAACAATAACAGTAAAGCATTTTCATTAAGGAGAGCTTTAATAACCTATTCCCACCTAGCACTACCTTCAATATCCTTTATATGTCTTGCTTTGATATCAAAACATCCAATCTAAGAATAATTGTCTCAAAAGTTGTAATAACAGGAAAAAAATGCACTAACTGGTATTCTGCAGGCCAAGGCACTCATTGCCAATGTTGTGCCTACCTATCATTTCAACTCTCCCCACAGACTACCTCAGTCTTTAAGCATGAATGTCATATTCCCACCCTGTCTTAGACTGTACTGAAGTTTTATTTTCATCATTTTTGCCCGTCTTGGAAAACATTAACTTTCTAATAACATTTGCTCTGCAAAGTCAGTAGAACAGGGCACAAGTTTCTTCTTGTGGTAATCAGAAAAATAAGCTGAAATTCTAATGTGGTTGATGTTAGTTTGGTGCATAGAATTTAAAAATATCTGCGATGGTTAGCCCACTAGTGAAGAAGTAAGACATTGTATTAAAGCCTAATGGCCCATGTCCAGGAACAATCACTGCATTCAGTGGGCAGAAGACTAAGCATACCAAAATACCATCCATTATCTAGGGAAGGATACCAGCAGTGGTTTGCATCTTCACAGTTTGTAATGAAAGATGAGCAGACTAATGCCAGTGTGAGTGCAGAAAAGGCTAATGATGCTGCCACCTTGCTTACCATCCCCACCCATACCTACTGGGACCAACTATTATTTATGGAGACAATGAGTGGGTCCAGCTTAGGAGACAAGTGGGGCTATATAATGAGAAAGCACAGGAGGGGGAGTACAGGTGTGTTTGATGCAGGAAAGAAACATAGCTCCAAAATATGAAATAGGTTCTTCTGCACATAGTGTGGTCTGGTGAATAACAGAAAAAATGTGGTTTTATGAAATTCTGGTTCTGGACAGCCAGCCATGCATAAGGTATAAGATGTCCTACTGTTACAATAGTCAACTGGGTTCAAGAATGGAGTCAGGTACAGATAGGAATAACCATCAGAGATGACCTAAGCCTCCTAGGGGCTGGTTCACCCATCCAAGAGGTGAACAACAATTAAACTAAACATAGCACTGCTTCCTGACACATGCCATAGGAAAAAAATGTTGCAATGGATGGTGCAAGATGGCGTCAACTGATCTGTTACTGGAGTGTGCGTAAATATGTATAGCAGTGACAGGACTGCAATTTTTGTAAAACATCTTAAGCCTGATTACTGCACCAGTGTCTGAATATTATTCAACTCTAATTATCTTTGTTAACTCGCTACTCTTGTACCATTTGTAACCAACCTCGCTTTCAGCGATTCGGTTAATTTCTGTCTGGTTCCTCTCTATGCTAGACCTGAAATTGGTTAATTTTTGATTAGTGCTTTACCTTACTAAATAAACAAACAATAAATTAATCAAAACATTCCCCTTTCACTGTTTAGGGAGCAGCCTCTAATTCTACAGTTCATGTGGCGCACATTACTACATCTGCTTTCTGAAATGACCCGACTCACCACAATGCAGTAAAATCACTGAGTAGAATTGGGTGGGGACAGGCTTGATGGTGAAGAAAAGAAAATTCTGAAATAGTGAGGGCATTTTAGTAGTGTTAAGGAGTAGCTTACTGTGGATGGGGGGGTTGCAGATGAGAAGTGCAAAAAAATTAAGTTATGTGCTCTGCTAAAAATAATGAGGGCAAAACTGCAGTCATAGGCAGGGCTGACTTTAGGTGAAATGGCTACCTTGGCAAAGGTTGAATGGCACACCTTACTGCCCACTTCTATCCTTCACACACACACACACACACACACACACACACACACACACACACACACACACACACACACACACACACTCTCCAGTGTCGCCCCTCTCCAAGTTCTTCCCTACACAATGGCCTTCCCACATTATTCCAAGTACTTGTTTATACCTTTTTGTACATTTTGTCCAAGTCTTCAGCTTTTTTCTGCATCCATTCAACACACCCTAACTGGGCCAGATGTTATTGCAATAACTGTCGATGAAACCACTGAATTAAGCTTTGGGTCTGGGGGCTGCTAGGCCCCCCGAAGCTATCAGGGCTCTTGATGTTGTGAGGCACATTTCGGAGTGTTTTCTCCAACCTTTAGTACCTAATGGTAGCCTTACTATAAATCACAACAAATAAAAGAAATTAATTCTTACTCTTCAACCTGGATTTTTCTCACATCCTTTCAGCAGGCCCTAATTGGCCAAAAGAGCACTGTAATAACTGTGGAATAATCAAATTAAGCCAGGGATCTGGAGGCTGCTAGGCAACTATAAGCCATGGGGTTATACTATCTTACCTTACTCATATACCTGTAGCTAATACTTCCTAGAAAAGGCCTTACCTTCCTATAATTTATACTGTAGTTATATACTACCACTATTTCTGTAAGGTTCCATAACTCTTCTTTGCAGTATGTCTTCTAAAACTAACAGTACCCTACCTAAGACTCCTATAACTAAAAGCAGCCTAGCCAAGCTAATACTCTTACTCATACCTTCTCTAGTTCTCACATTGTCATATCTCTTTACCTCTTATGAAAAAGTAAATAATTACCACATCAATTACTCTCTCAAACAAACAGCCATTGATTTTACTACCCAAAAATTGACTCATTTAAACATCACATCCATCTCTAACTACCTCCTAGCCAAATACTATCGACTTTCACATATTAAATTCAATAATCCAACTTTAAGGAGACTGAAATATCTAACCAGCTTCTCCTGTAAACCATCTTTACAATTTAAAACTCCAACCCTAAAAGATGGTGACATACATCCTAACCCAGGACCCACTAATACCTCTGCTGAAACAAGTCATATTATCACAAACTCCACCCTTTCCAACACTAACCACTGATTCTAATGCCTTACTTATAGGACATCTTAATATCCAAAGTATTAACAACAAGGTTGCCCATCTCCATGCTCTCCTAGAAAATCACTCCTTTGACATTTTCTGTTTAACTGAAACTTGGTTAAAACCTTGTACTAAAGATAATGAAATAATTCCCCCAGGTTACAATATACTGAGACTGGACCGCATTAAACATAAAGGTGGGGGAGTAGCACTGCTGTTTAAGACTGGACTACACATCTCCTCAGTACCCTATAACCCACTACAGGATACTAAGGCTGAACTCCTTATTTCGAAACTACAATTAAACCCAAACAAATCAATCTATATTATCTGTATAGATCTACCTCCTGGAAATAACTCTACCATAATTGAAAATATCCTTAGTTGGGTATCTTCTACTTACCCACAAGAAACTATCATATTAGGAGATCTTAACTATGACTGGTCCTCAATCAATACAGACAACCCTTCCTCACACATTAATCTTCATGGCTTTACTCAGACAATAAACACCACCACTAGAATTAATAAACCTAACAACAAAGAAAGTATATTAGATTGGATTCTTATTAACAAACAACAACAAACGTATTTAGTAGGTACTTTGCCTGATGATGTAAGCGACCATACTTTAACTTACATCATAAGACAAAAGAGTGATATTACTAACACCCCAACCTATAGGATCTCATGAAGTAATAAACACTTTAACCTACTTTTATTCAAAACTGAACTAAATGCCTGCAACTGGAACCCTCTAAAAATTCTCCCACTTGAAGATGCTGTTAAATATTTTAATGACAAAGTCTTAACAATCCTTGATAAGCATGCACCAAAACATTCTATTAGAGTCAAATCTAAGCCTGCCCCCTGGCTGACTAAAGAAACACGACAAAAATTATTACTTAGAAACAAATCATGGGCAAAGTGGAGAGCTACCAAATCAACCTCTTATCAACAAACCTTTAGACACTTAAGAAATAGTACTAAAAAAGCCATACTTACAGACAAAAAGAACTACTATAGTAAACTGCAGCAAATCCATCACAACAACCCCCAAAGGTTCTGGTCAATCTTAAATAGACTACTACACCCAAGCCAGACTAGTACACCCTCCCCCTTAGGGCTGAAAAGAATACAACACATGAAACTGCTAATGCCTTTAATTCCTTTTTTTACTGATACCATTAATTCACTAGCCTCTCACCTTTCCATAGACAAGTCTAGCCTCCCTAGCTACACATCTTTAAATCTCCCTACTTTCCAACTACAACCCATCTCTACCACCTTTATCCAAAAACTTATCCAAAAACTTAAACCCTGCACCCCCTCTGCTGATCAGCTACCATCAGAATACCTTCAAAAAGCAGCTGATGCAGTGGCCTATCCCATATCCATCCTTATAAACAGAACCATCATTGAAGAAACCATCCCTGTTATCTGGAAAATCTCCCACATTATCCCCTTACATAAAGAAAGTAACTCTAATGAGTATTCTAATTACAGGCCTATAGCACTCTTATCACCCTTAGCAAAAATTATGGAGAAATGTATTCACTATCAGTTAATGGGCCACTTAACTCAACATAACTTACTAGCTAACTGCCAGCACGGTTTTAGGCCATTTCATAGTACCACCACAGCTCTCCTATCCTTTACTGATTTCATCAATAAAAACCGCAACAATAACATCCTCTCATCAGCACTCTTTATAGACCTGTCAAAAGCCTTTGATATGGTTAACCATCCCCTGCTCATAAAAATCCTAGAATCTCTTTCTTTAGACCCCAAGGCTGTTCGCTGGTTCACTTCCTACCTCAGCAATAGGCAACAGGCAGTTCTCTGGGATAACAAACTTTCATCTCTTCTGCCTGTCTCACTTGGTGTCCCCAGGGCTCTATTCTAGGACCTCTTCTATTCTCCTTATTCATAAACGACCTACAAGTAGCTATACCTCAAGCTACATGCATACAATATGCAGATGATTCTACACTCATATGTTCTGCTAAAACCATTTCGGAACTACAAACACTAACACAAAATGTATTTAACACAGTTGAGGCATGGTTCTTAAAACACTGTCTCCTTTTGAATGCCAAAAAAAAAACAAACTCCTGCTCTTTAAGCCTACTATTAAGTCCTCCCCAATAGATTTCTCTATCTTATCCAAAAATGGCACCCATATATCCCCTGATTCTACGACCAAACTGTTAGGTGTCACTATAGACAATAACCTTACCTTTGATAATCACATTAATAACACTATCAAAACTGTAAATAGAAAACTGGGCTCCTTCTACAGAATTAAAATGTTCTTAACTCCAACAGCCAAAGTTAGACTTGCCCACTCTCATCTTATTTCCACTCTTCTCTATGCTTCACCCATATATACTGACCTAAAGAAAAATAATCTCTCTAAACTGGCTAATACTTACAATAGTATTGCTAGGTTTGCTAGTGGGAACCAATTTAGAACTCACCACTGTCTGAACCTACAGCAACTACACTGGCTTGAACTGAAAAACTTTTTGATACTATCCCAACTCACCTTTGTCCATAGGATATTTTACCAACCTAATAACACACCCATACTTTCTAACCTATTTACCCCTTATACTAACCTAAATTCATTACGCTCTTCAAGCAAACTTCTAGTGAGCTTAACTAAGTCTAATAACATCGCTGGTGACTCCCTATTCCCCAATACCATCGGTAAATATTGGAATCTTCTACCTACTGCTCTAACTTCCATTTCCTCTCCTGTCCTCTTTAAACAAAAGCTTAAAAAACACCTAAAAATATACTGGTTATGCCCATGCATAAATCCTGACTAATTTTGTGATTTCCACTAATTTTTCTCTCTCATTAACACCTTCTTTTCATTACTCTCTACTGCTTACCCTTTGAGAAGCTTCTCTCATAATCTCCTTTAATAAGTAGTAACTATTATTACAATCTATTAAAGAATTTTGGATGTGAAAGTAATTTCCTGAATGTGCTTTACACCTTCCGCAAATGTTTTACTGTTGCAGAACCTTTCTATCTTGTATTTCTATACTATAACTTAATGGTGATGCTCTACCTAGTATGTAAGTATAGTAGTCTAGAATCATGTTTAACCAGCTACTTTTTTTTTTTAATATATATATATATATATATATATATATATATATATATATATAATGTAACTGTGTTTGTCTCTATGTGGAGCTTTTCTTCCTGGGCCTCTGCTGAAAATGGAAATATATCCAGTCAGACCAGCCCGGTAAGCAAATGTAAAATAAAATAAATAAAAATAAAAATTATAGATGCTGAGGTGGGTTTTAGACCTATTTTCCAATCATTTGGTCATGTGATGGCAATAAAAAACAGAAGCAAAGAAAGAAATTGAGCTTTACTTTCTTTCAAGGAAAAGACATCTTGTGTCTAATAAAATAGTAGTTCAAAATAAAATCATTGTGAGAATACATACATCATATCTGTAAGTAGTAGCTGTCTCACTAACCTCCCTTTAAAAAAAAACTGTCACCTTCTGTGTATCTCTCTGGTGTAAGATTGAGATATAGGCACAAACTGTTGCAATCATAAATTTTATTAAGAAGATGTTCTATAAATATATATACACAGCCATGCTTCCTCACCCATACCTCCAAAAGATAGTTACCTTCTGTATACCACACTGGTTTCAGACTGAGACAAAACTGAAAGAACAAATAGAATGTATTAACATAGTTTAGCCTGCTGCTGTCAGATGCATAGAACAGCATGCATTCTTGCACCTACCTCCCAAACAAATAGCCACCTGTTTAAATGTTAGGAAAACGAAAGTAATAACACTCACACTAAAGGATTCCAACTTGCTGCCCTTAACCTTACACTACCGCTAGATAGGCTACAATGACCTCTTGTGCATACCTCTGAGGTTTGGGGAAAGTTAAAGGTAATAATGACCACACTGACAACAGCCACTTCAGCAGGCTGATTATAAGAAAAAAAAAATAAAGTAGTAATGACCAGACCATCATCACTCCCCCACACACACACATACACAAACAAGCTACAGTGACCACCTGTGCACAACTCTAAGCAGGTCCACTTTTAGACTAGATGAAATTCATGGCAGAGGCCACTACTAAGTTTGTGTCGAAATTCATTTGTACAACCCAGGGTTTGCTCTAATGGTACAAATGTTTTGTGAAGTTTTTTTCTTTTTTTTTTTCTTTTTTTTTTGTGCATGCCTATAGATGACAATCTGTGCTATTAATATTATTTTTTTAACACAGACATTGCCCCGGAAAGCCAGGCCTGACAAATGTCATATTAATTTTTCACACAAGCATACACATACTAACACTGCCTCTGACAAGTCAATTCTTTCACAAAGTTCACAGGCATGTGTGCACACAGGCAGACACACACACACACACGCGCGCGCATGCGCACACACACACACACACACACACACACACACACACACACACACACACACACACACACACAAACAAGCACTTTCACAGTATGCTTACCTACAGGCAAATTGGAGAAACACCAGTTCACTTACATCATGTCTTTAGGGTATTAGGAGAAACCAGAACACATGGATAAACCCACACAGACAAATGAAGGGCATATAGACTCCACAGTCAAGAACTCAACCAAAGCTAAGCACTGTGAGATGGCAATGCTACTTACTGCTCCACTGTACTAACGATCAATTATTTTCACACAGATACTGCTCCTTCAGACCAAACAAGACAGACATTTATTGCATGCAATTCAAATGCTTGTGATGGAAAGTGAAAGAAATGGCTTAAATACAACACAACACCCTCCCCCAGCGCATGTGTGCAAGCACACACATGGACAAGCATAAGCCATAGGAATAATAAATTGACATTGACTTTAACCAATATAGTGACACTACTGCTGTCACTTCAGATCAGTGGCTACCGTTTAATAGTGATCACACAACAGCACAGTTAAGTCACTTGTATCCACTGACGGCCTCTGTAACCATCAATTACCTTCACTTTACTGTGTAACACCTTAGATGTTAGATTGTCATTATGACATTTATTTTTACCACAAAGTATTCCATCTTATTTCACTCAAAGACAAGCTACTCTTGCAAAACCAGATCAGTGACCATTAAAACAGAACAAGCAACAAGAGGGTCAGTTAGTTTCATCCATATAAGCTTCCACCTTCCACACATTGCCTATAGCCACTTTTTTGTGTACTTCATTTGATTGTGATAAAAATGTTGGCCATGTAATACTTTCAACTTTTGTTCTGCACATTAAAGTATTCCAAGTTAATTTACATAAATCTCAGTAATACTGCAAAGACAGAAAAATGAGGAAACAGCAGTTAGTATTTTCCTCCACAGACATCTCCATTTGTCTATGTGCATCCCGGATTACTTTTATGAAAAAATATCTCTCAGTGACTTAGTGAAAGAATCAGAGACAAAGCCAAAACATATTGTGGATACAAAGGCTCAAAATAGGGACAGATTTTAAATATTGCTCTTATATACTTGGAAAGTATTTGAATTAAACAGGTTTTCATAGCATTCATAGAAACTCAAAGGTCTGTCATTATTTAGTGACTGCAACCCTCTATGATCAACCAGAATACCACAAATTTTATGGTGAACAAATCAAAAGGGCAACACAAACTCAGGAGCAGTAGTAGCTCTCAACTTATTTGCTTAAGATCGAAGACCAAAAAAATAATGCAGGGGAGGCCCAAAACCAGGGATAATTTTATGAATATATTCACTTAAAATGGTAACACAATAAAAGGATTTGCATAAATATGCATTTTCTGAGAAATAAATAATATGATACACTAATACCGAGCATTACTAACTGACTGTAACCCTTAGCATTTTGCCTGAAGGTACAGGACAAAAACATGAGGCAATAACAACAACATCCTACAGAAGTAGAGACAGTTTGGAGGCAGAAAATTGGGACCAACAGTTACTCCATCTGCCCTGCAGATGTGTCCACCACTCTATACAGTGGATATAAAAAGTTTACACACCCCTGTTAAAATGCCAGGTTTTTGTGATATAAAAAAATGAGACCACAATAAATTATTTTAAAACATTTCACACATTTAATGTGACCTATAACCTGTACAATTCAATTGAAAAACAAACAAATCTGTTAGGGAAAAAAATATAAAAAATAAAAAACGTACAATACACTGGTTGCATAAGTGTGCACACCCTTAAACAAATACTTTGTTGTGTGTGCACACCTTTAAACTAATACTCCTTTTGATTTAATTACAGCATTCAGTCATCTTGGGTAGGAGTCTATCAGCATGGCACATTTTGACTTCGCAATATTTGCCCACTCTTCCTTTGCAAAAGCACTCCAAATCTGTCAGATTGCGAGGGCATCTCTTGTACACAGCCCTCTTCAGGTCACCCCATTGATTTTCTATTGGATTTAGGTCTGGGCTGTGGCTGGGCCATTCCAAAACTTTAATTTTCTTCTGGTGAAGCCATTTTTTGTTGATTTGGATGTATGCTTGGGGTCATAGTCGTACTGAAAGGTGAAATTCCTCTTCATCTTCAGCTTTCTAGCAGACGCCTGAAGGTTTTGGGCCAAAAGTGGCTGGTATTTGGAAAAGTTCATAATTCTCTCCAACCCCAAAGCATGATACTGCCACCACTACGCTTTACCATGGGGGTGGTGTTCTTTGGTGATGCGAAGTGTTGTTTTTGCACAAAACGTACCTTTTGGAATTGTGGACAAAAAATTCAACCTTGGTCTCATCAGACCAAAACACATTTTCTCACATACTTTTGGGAGACTTGTACTGTTTTGCAAATGTCAACTGGGCCTGGATGTTTTTCTGTGTAAGAAAAGGCTTCCATCTTGCAATCCTACCCCATAGTCCAGACATATGGAAAATACGGGAGATTGTTGTCACATGTAGTACATAGCCAGTACTTGCCAGAAATTCCTGCAGCTCTTTCAGTGTTGCTGTAGGTCTCTTGGCAGCCTCCCTGACCAGTTTTCATCTTGCCTTTTCATCAAATTTGGAGGGACATCCAGTTCTTTGCAACGTCACTGTTGTCCCATATTTTCTCCATTTTTTGATGACTGTCTTCACTGTGCTCCATGGTATATCCAATGCTGTGGAATTTTTTTTGTACTCTTCTCCTGACTGATGCCTTTCAACAATGAGATCCCTTTGATGGTTTGTAAGCTCTCTGTGAACCATGGCTTTTGCTGTAGCAGGCAACTGAGTAAACATCAGGAAAATCTAACTAGGACAGCTGAACTTTATTTGGGGTTAATCAGAGTCTCTTTAATTGATGGCAGGTGTGTACCTAAGAAGACTGAATGCTGTAATTAAATCAAAAGGTGCTTCAACAAAGTATTAGTTTATGGGTGTGCACACTTATGTAAAGAGCATAATGTACGTTTTTTTTTTTATTTTTTATATTTTTCCCCTAAAATATTTTTACCTAAAAAGGTAGAAGGGGACCACAATAAAACCACAAAATAAAAAAATGAAACACTTACACATAGCAACAAAAAGTACAGTTGTGTACACTTACCATAAATGTAGATGTTCAAGTGTATTCACTGTTGCATCATTACATTTGGTTGATCTGCTTGCAGGGTACCCTCAGTCGGCCTGATTAACAAAGTCTTGGGTCCTACGTCGGTTGCTGTCCCTTCTTCCATGACGTCAGGTCGTCAGGGGTATAAAACATGCAGCCGATACCATTACGTCAGTTTTTCTCACCCCAGATGTCAGGTGCCCCCTAATGGGAAGCAATTAAACACAAAAACACAATGGAATACCTCCAACAAAAAAGCAAATACACAAAAAAGGCTTTTAAGCACAGCAAAGGAAAGTACAGGTATAGCCAAAAGAAGTTAGGAGGCAGGAGGGAGGGTAACCAGGACTGCAACAGTGAATACACTCGAACATCTACATTTATGGTAAGTGTACACAACTGTACTATGTTCTTCATGTTTCACTGTTGCAGTCATTACATTTGGATAGATTCCCAAAGCTATGGTTGGGAGGAGGAGTTTAGATAGCATTAGGGCCAGCTATAAGGCCCTGCAAGACTACAGTGGCAAAGCCAGCTCTGGATTTAGAGAAAATTGGCAAATGATAATGCTCGGTGAAAGTATGTACAGAACTCCAGGTAGCAGCTTCTAGGATGTCCCTGGTAGGAATGCCTCTCAGAAAGGCTGTAGAAGTAGATGCAGCCCTGGTAGAGTGAGGTCTGATCCCCTAGGAGATAGGTTTTCCATGGTGCTTATAGCAGAAATGAATGCAATGGCTTATCCATTTAGAAATGGTTTGTTTTGAAATAGCCTTCCCATCTGCCCCTGCAGCAAATGGTACCAGCAGTTGTTCAGATTTTCTTTGAGGTTTAGTCCTGTCCAAGTAGAATCTAAGTTGTCTTTGCACATCCAAGGAATGCAGTATCCGTTCCCCTTTGTTCTATGGATTAGGAAAGAAGATTGGCAAATGAATGGACTGATTAAGAGCCACACTGAATACCACCTTGGGCATGAAGGATGGATTGGTTCTGAGTGACACCCTGTCCACATGAAAGATGATGAAAGGCTCCACTGCCATAAGGGCCTGTAATTCAGATACCCTTCTAGCTGAAGTGATTGCTAAAAGGAAAGTTTGTTTTTCCAAGAAATAAATTTTAAATCTGCAGTAGCAGCTGGCTCGAAAGGAGGCAGAGTGAGTTTCTCCAATACAAAGTTAAGGTCCCAGGCTGGGGTTGGAGCTCTCCTTGGTAGTCTCAATTTTTTTGGCCCCTCTGAGGAACTGCTTGAGCAGTGGATGAGAGAAGAGGGGAGGTTCTGTGTTATAATAGGTGTCCCACAAGGCTCAATTTTAGGTCCACTACTGTTTTCCATTTTCGTAAATGACCTTCACCTCTCTATTCCACAGTCTACCTGTATTCAATATGATGACTCCACTATCATTTGTTCTGCCTCATCACAAACTGATCTTCATTCTCACACACAAAAAGCCTTCTCTACTATTGAAAAATGGTTCTCTAACCACTGTCTTCTCCTTAACCCTAAAAAAAACAAACTACTGCTCTTTACCCCATCTCATCTATCTCCCCACTCTCCATTTCACACTTACATCTGATGATGGCACCGTTATCTCACCTGACCCCACCACCAAACTCCTTGGAATTACTACTGACAATCAACTAAAGTTTGACACTCACATAAATTCTACAATTAAATCTATTAACAAAAAACTTGGATCCCTTTATCACATTAAACCTTTCCTGACACCAGTAGCCAGAGCCACAATAGCTAGAACCCATTTAATCTCTACCCTGTTATATGCTTCCCCCATATATACCAATCTTTCTAAAAATAATCTTAACAATCTTACTAGATCATACAATAATATTGCTAGATTTGCTACCAACTCACCTTACAGGACCCACCATTGTCAGAATCTAAAACAGCTAAGATGGCTTGAATTACCGCTACTACTACAATTTAACCAACTTATAATCGCCCACAAAGCCCTACACCAACCCAATAACACCCCAATTCTCTCTACCTTTATAACACCTTATAATAATTTGAAGAATCTGCGCTCTGCCAACAAAATGTTGATACACACTTCCTTCTCTAATAACTTAGCAGGTGATTCCTTATTCTCAAACTCAGTTGGTAAAATATGGAATCAATTACCAAATGACCTCACTACCCTTACCTCTTTCCCACTATTTAAAACTAACCTAAAATATTTCCTCTCCAATCACTGGTTATGCTCTTGTAATAACCCTGACTAACCGTTTGTGTTTTTTTCTCTAACTACCTGTCACCAATCAAAATATTATTCTCTACCATAAATCTCTACTTCTAACCATTCCTTATAACTAACCCTCCTCCTTTTTCTTTGCACTCTCCTCCCTGAGTATTACTTCTTATCTGTAACTCTATTAGCCATTTTTTTTCTGTCTTATTCCAATTCTTGGTAACTGCAGAGGTATTACGCCATATTAATATTATTGCCAAACTTTTTCCATGCAATGTTCAAAATGTTGTTTTAAAATGTCTATTCTATAAATGTAAAATCAAAATGTTATTGAATGTTTTTGTATGTCTCTATGATGCTGTGTAACTAGAGCTTTTCTCCCTGGGCCTCCACTGAAAATGGACATGTATCCAGTTGGACTAGCCCGGTAAACAAATGTAAAATAAAATAAATAAATAAAATAAATAATGAACTGAAATGGCTGAGGCGTGGATTTTAATGGAGGAAAAAGACAGGCCCTTGTGAAGCATCTCAGTTAAGTATTGTAAAATCTGAGGTAAATTGGGCGCTGCTGTGCTCATCCCTTGAGATTGGTTCCAGGCACAGAATCTTTTCCATTTTTCAGCATAAGATTTTATAGTACTAGGCCTCCTTGCCTCTAAGATGACATCCATCACAGGTTTGCTGAGGGATGGTAAGGGAGAGTTTAAGTAATTAGCCAGGCTGCAAGGTTCAGTGTTGGAAGGTGAGGGTGCAGAATCTGGTTCATAGGTTCAGAGGTTCATACTAGGCTATCTGCCCTAGGGCATTTATAAGCCTAGCCAGAGTGTGTTTGGCTTTCGCCACCCATTTTAAATGAATTTTGCTATGCCCTTTTTTGAGGTTAGTATACTGTGCCTCTGTCTAACAGTGACACAGAAGTGATACCCGGGGTAAACCTACGATCTCCCATCCACTCATCAAGATTCCTCTTGAACAGAGTCATTGAGGGACTCTGCCTAACCTGGACTGGGATTTTATTCCAGAGTGAAGAGAGCCTCTGGGGTTATGAATCTGTCCCTCCAGCATGTCCTATTTATTTCAGTGCTGAGGTTCAAGTCTCTTGAGCGCGTAGCTCGATGGGATTTGGATTTTCTGAGGTGCAGCATATCCATTAATTCCAGGTTGGACATGGCTTTATACGTCAGGCACAGATCGCTGGAGTTTCTTTAACCGGTCAGCATATGGCATCTGTTTGAGCCCTTTGATCCTCTTGGTGAGGTACTTTTGAGGTCTTTCCAGTTGCTGCAGGTGTCTGGTAAGGTACATCCCAAAAGGGGCATTGTACTCAATTATGGGCCTGATGAGGGATGAGTAAAGAGGCACGATGACCTCCCCTGATCTAGATGTGAATCCCTTCATGATTAGGTGGGCTATATAAAATGTTTTTCTAACCACTTTGGCCACGTGGTTTTCAAATAAGAGATTGCTATCAACTTGGGTCCCCAGGTCCCTAATTACTTCTTCCGTGCCAATGGATTACCACCTATGTGGTAATTTGTGGGCACTTTGTTTTTGCCAAAGGGGATGACTATACACTTTTTGGCGTTTAGCTTGAGGCCATGGCTCTGGCACCAGTTGTCTGTTTCTATGAGGCCCTTTTGTAGGATGCTTGTGTCGGCTGGAGAGTCGATTATGGCGCCTAGTTTGCAGTCATCTGCGAACTTGGTCAGCCACAGTCCTTCTGTGTTGGCCTGTACCTCCGAGAAATATATACCGAACAAGAGAGGTCCCAGGGCTGAGCCTTGTGGGATGCCACTTGTAACTGGTTTGGAGTCTGACATGGCTCCAGCAATTCTAACCATGTGGGTTCTGTCCTTGAGCCAGTTTGCAACCCATCTAGTGACATAGGGGTTTATATTTAAGCTGGTGAGCTTATCTATAATGCCCGAGTGGGGTATTGTATCAAGGCTTTGCGAGGTCCAGATAGGCTGTGTGGACCACCTTCCCCTTGTCAATGGCCTTGGTGACTGTTTCAAAGAAATCGACCAGGTTTAAGAGGTAGGATCTGCCCTTAACAAAGCCGAACTGGATAGGATCCAGTGTCTGTAGGTCCCCAATATCTTTATTTATGAGGTCCATGATGATCCTTTCCATAGCTTTGCAGACCAAGCTAGTCAGGCTTATGGGGTGACAGTTTCCAGGATCCGTTGAGGCACCACCTTTGTGGAGAGGGACCACTGTTGCTGTACGCCACTCTTTGGGTACATATCCTGTAGTAAGGCTGAGATTGAACAGTAGTTTTATGTTTGGGTTTAGCTCTTCTTGGAGTTCATGTAGGACACAGCCTGGGACACCGTCTGGTCCCACTGATGCTGTGTTTTTTGCTTTGGAGAGGGCGGCTCTTACCTGAGCATCTGAGATGTCAGGGGGGCAGCACTCTGCTGGGATAGATATTTGCCCTTTGGGGGGGGGGGGGGAGTTTGCGCTGAACCTGTCAGCTAGGATGTTGGCAGTGTCTGTGGGTTTGGTGTATTTTTTGTAATTTTCGACTAATTCTGAGCATATCTGGGAATTCCCACCCAGGTTCCTAACATAACTAAAGAAAGCCTTGTGATTATCCTTAGTGTCCTGTGCAATTTTTCTCTCGAAGCTGGCCTTAGACGATTTTATGAGTGCCCGTAGTTTTTTGCTAATACTGATCAGAGATGCCTTCCCTTTTTGGGATTTTGCTCTATCATGTAGTAGCTTCCTCCTACTATTGTATAGTTTGTTTATGGCTGGGGTCCACCAGACAGGAAGCCTGCCTTTGGAGGATTGGGTCTTGGTTTTATTTGGGATTGCATGATCCATGCATTCCTGAAGGTGTTCATAGAATGCGTTTATAAAGGATTCTGCGGTCTGGGACGTATTTTCCACAGACCCGGGGGCTTTGAAGGATTCCACCTCGGTTTTGAGGAGTGTGAAATTTGCTTTAGAGAAGTTTTTCACTGTGGTTTTCTGGGCAGGGGGGTGGGGTCGGGATGTGAATATCCAGTGAGATTAGTTTATTGTCTGATCTTACCAGTGAGGGATACACTTCTGGTCTGGAGCATAGAGCCCCCATGTTGGTGATGATCAGGTCCAGTATGTTTTCCCCTCCTGTGGGAGTGGTAACAAGTTGTTCCATAGCATTTGAATTTATAAATTCTAGGAACCTTTGGGCTAGGGTGTTGGAGCTAGAGTAATGCTCCCAGTCTATGTTTGGGTAGTTGAAGTCTCCCAATATAATGGTGTTTGGAGAGACCTTCATATTTTCCAGGGTTCTCAGGAAGGCCGAGTGGGGTTCCTGGGTTTGGGAGGGTGGTCTGTAGCAGGCTATAAACTGGAAGGCAGTTTTACCCACTGTTAGTTGCACATGGATAGTCTCTGATGCTTCGTGCTGTGCCACCAACCTGGAGGTGTGGGTATCTTTGACGAATATTGATACTCCCCCTCCTTTTGTGGTTCGGTCCAGCAGGAGAGAGGCTAAAAGAGCGACTGCTAACCTGAGGTGTGGGTATCTATGACGAATATTGATACTCCCCCTCCTTTTGTGGTTCAGTCCAAGTTTTGGGGCCGAAAAGCATGGTATGAGGTATAACCTGGTAGCGCTGGGGTGCTCTCGGGAGCCTTGAACCAGGTTTCTGTTACTACACAGATATTGATGTTCTCCATGTTAAGGAGAGTTTCGTGTGCGTGCATTTTGAGGTTTAGACTTCTGGCATTGAGTAGCATTACTCTTAGTTTCTTATCCCTTGTGATACCTATGGAGGTGGGTTTGTCTTTTGAGCCTTGCCTAAAAAAGGCGCTATGGGGGTGGCAAGAGCCTTTGCCAATATCCGAAAGCCCAGGGGTGACAGGTGCAAGCCGTCCTTAGCGAAGCATCGTGGCTTGTCGAGCATGTCATCCCAGGCTGACAGGCATTGGATCCCCTTTGAATGACACCAATATTTAAGCCAATTGCTGAAATTGATCATCTTGTCTTCATATTGTGGCATCATTTTTGGTGAGGGTAAGATGCTGCTCAAGGTCAGGGTCATACTGGCCTGGCCTACATGCTCAGAGAGCTCCTCTATGTCTCTTTTCATGTAGTCCAAGGAGGTACATCTCAGGTCATTCACACCAGCATGGACAATGACTGAGTAATATTTGTACTTGCCTTGGAGTGACCTGAGTGCTTGTGTTATGTGGCGAATCCTAACGTCCGACAGGCAGCTCACCGTGACCTTCTCCTTGTTCAGCCTGGTGAGCGGGACGTCAGTGTACCTGACGATAGAGTCACCTATTACAAGTGTATCAGGTGTGTTGTTTAGCCTTAAGGGCTGTGACTGTTTGGCACACTGGCTTTGTGAGCTATGTGTTGCACGTGTTTTGTTTTAGGGTAGCGGTTGCTTGGGTGTCTGCTTTGGAGGTCTCTGCTGCTTAGGCAGATTTTTATTTAGAGCCTCCGAGTATGTTTTTGTGTGTTTATGTGTTTGATTTGCTGTTGTGGTAGGTCTATGTGAGACTGGAATTGTAGTGAGTGTGATTTCCTTCTTCTCCTGACTGGTTACACCAGTACTGAGTTGAGAGAGCTTAGCCTCCAGTTTGGCTATATGGTTGCATCTCTCACATGTGTTGGAATTTGCTGGGAGGAGGAGAGGGTTGTCTGTGTACATGAGGCAGTTGTAACATTGCCTCAAGATTCACAGATTCACCAGCTGGACCGGATAGGAGACCACAACTGACCTTTGGACATGCTATAATAGTATTGGGAATTCCTTTATAATTGAAAAAAGGGCCAATGGGGAACAAGGTACTCAAGGGGAGTTTGTGAGGGTGTAGTGCTTTTAATTTTTTAGTGCTGACTTATATAATTGCTTTAGTGAGCAAGTGCCAGGCTTTAGAGTAGGAATAGGCTGTTTATTATGAGAACTAGATCAGTTCTAAGGGAAAAAGTGAAGAGCAGACTTTGTGGAGCCAAGAATGGTTTAAACCCAGTTAAGCAGAGCTGCCCAATGCTGCGCTATGCGCAAAATCGCGCAAAGCCGTGCCAAAGTGGGTTTTATACAAGGGGACTTGAAAGAGCTAGAAATTGGCCCAAAACGGCCAATAGACTATCAGATTCTTGTGCTGGGAACACTCCTCCAGGAATAGACAGGCTGCTCTAAGCTCCCCACTGCCACTGGTGAACAAAGAAGCCTCCCTTTATCCAAGAAAGGAAATTGGCAACACAGGAACTTTCCAAAAGTCCAGAATACAGCAAAGCCTGTATTTGGACTACTCTAGGTCAGGAAAGATGAGAAACAAGGATATTTTTTTTTGTTTTTTTTCTTTTTTGCAACAAACAGCAGGAAAATGCAATAAATATGTAACACAGGCTAGCGCACTTGAGTGTGTAGCCTCAACAGGTAAATGCAACAAACAGGACAAAATTTAAAAGTGCTGATGCAAAAACAACTTTAAACAGTTTAAAACAGTTCAAGAAGCAGAAATACTAGCAGTTTAGCTAGATCGGACAGCCACCCAGGTAGTAGCAAGAAAAAAAACACTTTTATCAGGTTAGCAGTCGCTCTTTTAGCCTTTCTGTTGCTAGCACCACTCTGCAGGACCACGAGGAGCTTGGCTGAGTAGTAACAAGAGCAAAAACCATGCCAAAGCGGGTTTTATACAGGGGGACTTGAAAGAGCTAGAAATTGGCCCAAAACGGCCAATAGACTACCAGATTCTTGTGCTGGGAACACTCCTCCAGGGATAGATAGGCTGTTCTAAGCTCCCCATTGCCACTGGTGAACAAAGAAGCCTCCCTTTATCCAAGAAAGGAAATTGGCAACACAGGAACTTTCCAAAAGTCCAGAATACAGCAAAGCCTGTATCTGGACTACTCTAGGTCAGGAAAGATGGGAAACAAGGATAATTGTTTTGTTTTTTTTTCTTTTTTGCAACAAACAGCAGGAAAATGCAATAAATATGTAACACAGGCTAGCGCACTTGAGTGTGTAGCCTCAACAGGTATATGCAACAAACAGGACAAACTTTAAAAGTGCAGGTGCAAAAACAACTTTAAACAGTTTAAAACAGTTCAAGAAGCAGAAATACTTGCAGTTTAGCTAGAATGGACAGTTGCCCGGGTAGTAGCAGGAAATAAAAACACTTTTATCAGGTTAGCAGTCACTCTTTTAGCCTCTCTGCTGCTAGCACCACTCTGCAGGACCACGAGGAGCTTGGCTGAGTAGTAACAAGCGCAAAAACTGCGCCAAAGCGGGTTTTATATAGGGGGACTTGAAAGAGCTAGAAATTGGCCCAAAACAGCCAATAGACTACCAGATTCTTGTGCTGGGAACACTCCTCCAGGGATAGATAGACTGCTCTAAGCTCCCCACTGCCACTGGTGAACAAAGAAGCCTCTCTTTATCCAAGAAAGGAAATGGGCAACACAGGAACTTTCCAAAAGTCCAGAATACAGCAAAGCCTGTATCTGGACTACTCTAGGTCAGGAAAGACGGGAAACAAGGATAATTTTTTTTTTTTTATTTTTTGCAACAAACAGCAGGAAAATGCAATAAATATGTAACACAGGCTAGCACACTTGAGTGTGTAGCCTCAACAGGTAAATGCCACAAACAGGACAAACTTTAAAAGTGCAGGTGCAAAAACAACTTTAAACAGTTTAAAACAGTTCAAGAAGCAGAAATACTTGCAGTTTAGCTAGATCGGACAGTTGCCCAGTAGTAGCAGGAAAAAAAACACTTTTATCAGGTTAGCAGTCACTCTTTTAGCCTCTCTACTGCTAGCACCACTCTGCAGGACCACGAGGAGCTTGGCTGAGTAGTAACAAGCGCAAAAAACGCACCAAAGCAGGTTTTATACAGGGGGCTTGGTTCTCCTGCTGAGACAGCAGGGAAAGAGTCTGAGGCAGGTGCCATGGAGATAACCGTGACACTGGGCAGGAGGGGGTAACAGTGTTGGTGCAGCCAGTGTGGAGCAATCAAAATCATACTTGGTTTTTCCTGTTTGACTTTTAGTAGTACTTTGGAGAGTGAAGCCAGTGTGGGGCGGAGCATAGACTGATAGGTTTTTCCAGCTGAAGGACAGAGTATCCACTTTCCAGGCTTGTTTGTAGGGAGTCCTTGTGCAAAATTTGTCCAATAGGTAGTTCTGGGGTGCGGCAAACAGGTCTATATCTGGGCTCCCCCATTCGCTTGTCAACGTGCTGAAAATCCTTGGTTCCAGTTTCCACTCGTGTGGGTCCATGAGGTTTCTGCTTAGTCCGTCTGACAGTGTATTTCATTTTCCTGGCAGGAACTGAGCTTGTAGGTGCACTTGGTAGCTCAAGGCTGTGTTCCACAATGCCATGGCACGTTTGCAGAGGCAGTAAGAATGTGTACCCCCCTGCTTCTTTATGTACCACATAACCGTGGTGTTTTCCATCTTTACCATTAGATGTACTGGATGAATGTAGTCCTTGAAGGCTGTCAGAGCATTCTGTACAGCTAACATTTCTTTTTGATTGATATGCAGGTGCATTTGACTTGGGTTCCATTTGCCCTGAATGCACTTCCCTGCCAGGTGAGCCCCCCATGCATAGTCTGATGCATGTGTTGTTAGGGTTTGGGCGGCAGGGGGTGGTGTGAAGGGTAGTCCCTTGTTTGGGTGGCAGGCCTCTGCCCACCAAAGGAACTCTAGGCGTAGGCAAGATATGATAGGAATCATTGTTTCTAGGTTGTGAGAATGTTGACTCCATAGGCTTTTTAGATACCACTGTAGTTTCCTCATATGCAGTCTTGCATATGGAATTAGAAGAATGCAGGAGGCCATAAACCCCAAGGCTTGCAGTATTTGTCTTGCAGATAGCAGGGTTCTTTGTGGTCACTTGTTTGAAGTAGGTTGTCAAATGAATTTGCTTTTCTGGCGTGAAGTAAGCCATCTGTGAAGTTGTATTCAAGCTTGCTCCCAGGAATGTAATTTGTTGACAGGGTACCAGTTGTGATTTCTTTTCATTTATGGTGTACCCCAGACAAGTTAGAACCCTTTTTACAAAGGCCAGATGATTTAAAAGTATGTCCTGGCTTTCTGCCTGAAATAGACAATCATCCAGGTATGGGTATATTTGAATACTTCTTTGCCTGCAAAATGCAATAACTGGAGCTAGGCACTTTGTGAATACCCTGGGAGCAGTAGATAAGCCAAAGGGCAGTGCAGAGATCTGATAGTGCATATAGCCTGCTTTGAAGTGTAGGTATCTTCTGCAAGATTCCCTGATACGGATGTGCAGGTGTGCTTCTTTTAAATCTAGTGTTGCCAACCAGGCATCTTTGCCTAGCATAGGAAGTAATTGGTGAAGAGTCAGCATCTTGAATTTTGGAATCTCCAGAAAGGTGTGTAGAGTAGACAGGTCCAGGATAGGACACCATGATTTGTCTTTTCTGGGTACCAGGAAAATCTCAAGTAGAAACCTTGTCCCTTTTCCCCTTCTGGTACCAGTTGAATAGCCCCCATGCTTAAGAGAGAAAGTAATTGTTTTTGAGCCTCTGCCCACTGATTTGGGGGTAGGTCCAGCCACCCATTTGGCATTGGCAATGTGTGGAAGTGAAATCTGCATCCCTGGGACACTATATTTAAAACCCATTTGTCATGGGCAATGAGTTCCCAGTTCTTTGCATAAAGAGCAATCTTTCCCCCCAAAGGGGCAGTCAGAAGATAAGTGCTTGAAAATTTTAAAAGGAAGTAATTGAAACAGTTTACCATAGGGGGGAGTCTTGTTATTCCCAGATTTGGAAGTGGAGGCCCCCCACTGCTTACTTATATGAGTCCCCTGGGACTGAAACCTGGGGTTTTTGCTGTGTCTGGGTTTGGCTTGAGAAGACCTGGAAGGGGCTGGAAAGGACCAATTCTTAGAGGACCAGTGCCTACTAAATCTAGGAGGCTGAACTTGTAAAAAAAAACTTTAACAGTTTGCATAGGTTTAGCTTTATCTTCCATCTTTTTAAGAACTTCTTCAGCCTTGTTGCCAAACAGGCAGTCCTGATTTAAAGGAGCATCCAACAATTTAGCTTTAACATGATCAGGCAAAGATTGCTCCTTAAGCCAAGCATGCCTTCTAAGCACAGACCCAGAAACAGCAGCCCTGTAAGAGGTCTCTAAAGAATCAAAACCACATTGCAAAGTATGTTTTCCAACTTGTTCAGCAGAATGCATTAAATCCTGTAAGTCTTTTATTTTCCACACAGTCAGGAATCAACATCATTTCTGTTTAAGCAGTCCAATAACATGTTGCTGATATTTTAACATATGAAATTGGCAGTTTAAAGCTCTAATGGCCAAGGTTGCTGAAGTGTAAACATTTTTACCCCATCTATCCAGAACCCTGGAGTCTCTATCAAAAGGGGTAGGATTTTTTGCAGTAGAAGCCTTAATGCCCTTGGGCCCCTGTGAAATAGTCTCTGGATCTGCAATAGGATTTTGTAAAGGAACTTGTGGGACTGTAGTATCTGTCAGGTTTACTGGGAGCAGGAGGCAGGGAATCAGGGCCCAACTGGATTCCGAGAAAGCATCATCAACAATGTCTAGTACAGGAGGCATAGCCAATGGCCTATGCTGAGGAAGGAGAAGGAAATCCCTAAGCCTCTTTTTTGAATCAGAAAATTCCTGGCTTTCCCAGTGAAAATGCTCCCTTAGAGTATGTAAGGTTTCCCCAAAAGAAAAATCCTCAGGAGGAGAAGCAGAGGGAATACAGTCTTCTGCATCAGAATCCTCATAAGTAGGTAAGGACAAATCTAGGTCATCAGAAGAGTCAGAAAAAACAGAATCCTGATCAGAAGATTTATAGTCAAGCTCAGCCCTAGGCCTCTTAGAAGGAGGGGGTTGGATACCCCTGATTAGAGTTATTAGATCTTCAGCCATTTTTACCATTTGTTTTTTAGGCATACAGGCTTGAGCATGTGGCCTGGGCGTTGGTTTTTTAGACATGGATCGAGATTTAGGCCTTAGTAATGAAGGAGGCATTGATTTAATATGCAAGTCCGTAAACCTGAATATACCCTCAGAAGCCAGTGCCTGCACAGCGGCTCCGGACCCATCCAAGGTAGAGACATCCACGGGTTCCATAGTTGAAGTATCTTGCGGCATACCGGACTCCGAATGGGTCGCAGCAGAGGCCTGTGAATCAGAAGTAGCGGGTATCAAGGGCTGCGAATGCGCCTCACTGAGTACTGGTGAACTGGCAACTGGCTTAGGAGAAGTGTCGTCAGCAGTTTTGGACCTTGGCGGCCTGTCTCTATCTTTATATTTGCGTTTTTTCGGAATCCCGGTAGTCGGATGGCTAACTGACAACATTTCTGGATAATTAAACCAAGAACCGAAATATTTAGAGGCAAAAATATACCGAAGATGGATAGTGCGCTGATTAAATAAAGCACAAAACCGGCAGCAAGGTACGTCGCGGTGAGGGCCTAGGCAAGGAATACAGTACGAATCAAAATCTTTATGAGGTATTTGGTTTCCACAAGTAATGCAATTATTAACTTTTACTGACATCAGTAAGGAGCAAGAAAAAGTTTCCTCAACGGGGTACTTAGCTTTTAGTTGAAGACTTCGGTTCTGAAACTCGAAAATGAAATTTTCAGGAGTCGGCCGACCAGCACTTGCAAACTGCTTCTGCTTTGGGCACTGCACGGCAAGAAAGGCTGACTTAATGGCGTCGGCTGCATGTTTTATACCCCTGACAACCTGACGTCATGGAAGAAGGGACAGCAACCGACGCAGGACCCAAGACTTTGTTAATCAGGCCAAATAAAGGCAACCTGCAAGCAGATTACCCAAATGTAATGACTGCAACAGTGAAACATGAAGAACACTGGCAAATGAATCCAAACAAGAAGTATTTCTTACATAAAAACAGTACAAAGCTCAATCTAGTATCAATTAAACAATTACAATTAAATTTAAATTTAAACTAGAAACTTCCAATTGCAATCTACATTCAGACCAGGGGTACCACCTTGGAAAAACAGTTGTGCATGACAGCTGCTTTGATATTAAAAGTAAACGTTTGCACAAGAAAACCATGTTTATTTTAAAATATGGTACACTGACCCCCTGTTGGTCTGAATGAATATTGCAATTGGAAGTGCCTAGTTTAAATTTAAATTTAATTCTTTAATTGGATAAGTCAGGTGCTTTTATTCTGATATTTAAGTTATGAAAAGATGAAGTTCTTTACTCCTTGAAGTTTGTTAAGTAGAGGCACTAGAATGAGTTTTGTACTGTTTTTATGTAATAAATATTTCTTATTTGGATTCACTGGTCGTTTTGTTGTTATATAGATGGGGAACACAACCTGCAGTTGGCCGTGTTGGAAGTGTCCCTGGAGAAGTTAAGGAAAAACTCACAGAGATGGAAGACAGAGAATAGAGGGAGAATTTATGGTTTACAGTTGTCCCTGACGAGACACAGGGAAGAGACTGTAGACCATTTATGGTGAAGAGACTGCATTAGGGAACTGAACTACACCAAGATAAAATTCTGTTGGACAGAGTGCTCAGTGTCTATATGGAGACCAACCTGACTGATCATTTCCCCAAAACATGCTGTAATAAAATTACAAACCTTCCAGGTTAAAGAACAGCTTCTTTCAGGATTTTGGCATAAAGGAAACATCCTACAAGTGGGAAACTGGAGAGTATTCATTCTCCAAGATTATTTGATAGGTACCTGTCAAAAAAGGAACAGATCTGTTCCTTTGTTTTAAAAAATGCAGAGCTCTGGGACTGTGTTTCTAGCTAAAATATCCAGCAACTTTTAAAGTGTATCTTTGTACAGGTCCTAAGTTTTTGCTGGAGCCAGATGTGGCACTGGAAACATTGGCCAGGCATAAACAGTTTTTGGATTTATCATCAAAGGAAGAAGTCAAAACAAATGGAGGGAAAGCAGAAAGAATTAAGAAGATCAGCAATGAGACAGGTGGCCTGTCAAGCCATTACCAGTGCTCCATCAGAAAATGCAAGAGAGCAAAAAATAAGTAGAAAAACATAGTAAGCCAATCCAGGAATTCTTGAGGACAGCTCAGGAAGACAGAAGAACAGCGCAAGAAGAAGTAATAGAAGAAGAGTAAAAAAACTATAGACTAATGGGACTGTGCATGTTGGGTAATGGTCCAGACAAAAAGATGGTGTAGTGAGCTTGGTACAAATGGGTGGGGAGGTGCGATTTTTGTGTTCTCAAGAAAACCCTGCAAAGTTTGTTGAATGACTGCAACATTTCTAGCTTTAAAAGGCTAAAGATAGGACTGCATTCCATCATACAGTACAGTGCATTCGAACTTTTTGTCTTAAAAGAATGTGCAATGCAACAGAAAGGGAAGGAGTAAAGCAGAATGCCATGGTATGTGATCTGTATAACAAAGATACACGTTACACATTGGGAAGGCAGTTTGACAGTATGACACAAAGTACTGATGGAGCAGATGACAAGATATTTTAAGGAGAGTACATCCACGGTGGTGCAGCAGTAGCGTTGTTACCTCACAGCAAGAGGTTCTCCCGTTCGATTCTCAGCTGGAGTGCAGGGAGTGCTTTCTGTGTGGATTCTGCATTTTCTCCCCGCGGTTGGGTGGGCGTTCGAAAGACATGCGTAAACGGGTGTGCCTTCGTTGGAGGTTGAAAGTCGAGCTGGCACCTCGGCATTCGTGAAAATCTACTGCCAATCATTAGCGGACCGGAGTTGAAGGTTGAACGTTGAGCTGGCACCTTGGCGTTTGTGAAAGTCTACTGCCAAACATTAGCGGACCGGAGTTCCGCTGTGGTGACCCCTAACCGGGAAAAGCCGAAAGACCAACAACAACATGTGCATGGATTTTACTCCCCACATGCTAAATATATAAGGGAAACTGGTAAGGGGGAAATAATTAAGGAATGTAAAGAGGGGAGAGGAGTCAATAATGAGAGACTTTGGGATGGAAACTACAGCCTTATTATTATTGGTAGAAATACAAGAATGATGTAAAATTCATTTAAAGAGCGTACTGAGCAAGAGACGTGGGAGGGAGCAGATAAATACACAGGCATCGCTAAGAGCAAAGGACTCATTTCTAATAAGAGAAGATAATAAGACTTGGAAAAGGGAGGGTGAAATGTGCATAGTTAACATGGAGTTCTTAAGATTAGTAAGACAGTTAAAAAGCATTTTTTGTTGCAAAGGCATGCTATTAGCTATCAAAGAAAGACATGTATATACATTACTTGCCACATTAAAAAGAATAGAAAAGGAAAACTGTGGAATCTGGGAATTAGAGAAGCCCTGCAAGGACAAATAAATTTAGTGTTGACTCTAAAGCTAGCAGAAAGTGAATGAGTTGGGTGACCCAAATAAGTTAATGAAAGTGTTGAAGTGTTTTAAACAAAGTGAGGCACAAATAATGATGCAGGAAACACATATGAACAGGGAATTGAATGAGGAAATAATTTAAAAAGTATTTCAAGATGGCTATAATGCAGTGGCGACTGAAGGCAAGAAAAGAGAGGTGATAACATTACTAAGAAAAAGAGCGCCTTCAGGGTAGAGCAATAGAAAGAAGATGAGGAAAGGTGACATGTTCTAATACATGGCAGCTGAGAAGGGAAACAGGTGACATTAAGGAATATTTATTAGCCACCAGAAATACATAGTGCTGAGTTAAGAAAGCATAACGCTAAAGATGATAAGGTTTATACAAGGAATAGGTATTTTAACAGGAAACTAGAATCTAATCACTAAGAGAGAGGATGTCAGTAGGGGCACAGAAGTAAAAGGACACAGTGCTGGGTAAGATAATGAAGACATATGGGATGATCGATATAGGGGAAACATCAAAGGAAGATCCCCAATATACATACAAATCGCAGCAATTTGGTGCATTTTCTAGACTTGATAAATAGAACATAACAAAGAAACATGAAACTACAGTAAAGAGCATGGTCATGTATCCAATTTTATTATCAGATCATGAATTATTCACAGTAGGAATCACTAAACAGGGATATGAAGTTGAGTTATGTCACTGAAGAATATATACAGGGGTGATAGGAAAGATGAAGAAAAAAGAGGGAATTTGGATATATATGAAAGCAGAATTACTGAGTTTATGAGGTGAACATGGTAACGTGATTGAGAGGTGGGAGAAATTAAAGAGCTAAACCTTAAACTACAGATCCTGGATAGGGAGGAATGGAAAGAACAGAAAAGAGTAGAATTAGAAAGGACAACTAGGTTAAAAGAACTGCAAAAGAAAATGAATGTTACTCAGAAAGAAAAGTGGGAATTGGAAGAACTAACAAAAAACATGGAATAAATAACTAGAACATATAACAGCACATAAGCAGGTAGCCCTAAAAATTTTTATTATAAGAATTCCCCCAAACACCAAAAAATATTTGTAGCAACAGACATACAGGAATATGTTTTTTTTTTTAATTAAAAGATCCAAAGGAAGGAACAGTCATGTGTAACCAAAAAGAAACAGGTCAGATTTTAAGAAAATATTATGAACAGCTCTACAGGCATCAACAAGTAGAAGACAGTGGAGAGTAAATGAAAAATATTTTTTTTGATTGGATAGAATTACCTAACCTCTCAGAAGGAGGACAATATAAATGTAATGAGACCATTCACTGCACAGGAAAACCTGAGCAGATTAAAATGCTATCAACAGGAAAATCCCTGGGATGGGACAGGATGGATTCCCAATAGAATTCTGAACGAAATTTCAAGAAGAAATGAACCTCCAAAGTGGTTACAGTTATTCAATGAAATTCTAGAGACAAAGAAATTCCAGGACTCCTGGCATAATGCAATAACTGCAGTAATTCTACAGAAGAATTCTACAGAAGGAGGACCCAAGTTGCCTGGTGTTATACAGACTGATCAGCATTTTGTGCCATGATTATAAAGTATTTGTTCTGATAACAGCAAATAGGCTTGTGAAAATTATGCTTAAATTAGTGGAAAAAGATCAGTGTGGGTCATCAAGAGAGACAAACACTTGACAGTATGCTTGAAATGTATAGGATACAAAACAGAGTGGAGAGGGAAAATACAGACCAAATAATGCTGAGTCCGGACTTGGAAAAGGGGTGTGATAGAGTACATTGGCCATATCTGCGGGTAGCATTATGACACAGATGTTTTGATGAGACATTTATTCCATTGATTAGGGAGCTATATACACACTTGACCGCAGTAATAAACACCACGGCAAGACAACAAGGATGCCTGTTATCCCCATTGCTATTTGCACTGTATCTTCAGCCACTGGTCAACAGAAAATAACCTTCAGTGTTCAAAGTTGGAAATGGGGGGTGAGTGGGAAGAGAATTTGTCATTGTTTACAGATAGTGTAATACCATATTCCAGTAACCCCAATAGAGATATTGGGAAAACATAAACGAGAGGAGGACAAAAGCAGTATACATAAATTATACTCCCCCCCACAGGAACTGATTAGGGAATATCCCAGTTTATGGGGGCATTATAGACTTAAACACCTTGGAGTCTGGTTAGCTGTAAAATCAGAAGAGGCAATGAAGAAAACATGGGATCATGGGATCAAAAATTAGGAAAAACAAGGAGCGTGATAAGAAAGTGAAATGTAACAGTAAAGTAGGCCGAAGGATAACAACAATAACAATGTTTACAGTGCCACTGGTGATGTATGCGGTACAGGCACTATTCTATAACCCAGGAGAAAAATTTTGGGAACAGATTAGGATGGAAATTACCAATTATACATGTGGAGGCAAAAAATTAAGAGAGGGTAGTAAAAGAAAGTATTACCAAATGACAAGGGAGGTTGGCTATACCACAATTACAAGAATATTATAGAGCTGTGCAACTTAAACTCTTAAATATACAGAACTCAGGATGTGAAGCAAAATGAAAATAAATATTACAGGTGCAGTACAGACAAGTAGAAAGAATGAATGTTAGATACTTTGGTCACTGGAGGAAAAGGGAAACATAAAGGAGCAAGAGGAAATTGTATTACTGGGAGGAAATGTGTGCAGAAGATGTAAGGCTTACATGGGATAAATTAAGCATTAAGTTCAGAATACTAAGTAAGGAAAACTTGAAATATAGCAGTCCCTGTGAGACTCTGCCTAAAAATGAAAGACAGGTAGAGATAATAAACTTAGACTGATTATATTATGGTTGATAAGAAAGAAGGCGAACCAATTGCGGTACCAATTATCACAATATAATGATAATCAGAGATAGATGGGTAACAAGATGGCATACTCTACAAAGATGGCAGGGTTCAACAGAAGGGGGGCTATCAGAGGAAATATGGTAGAACATCAGCAAAGGTCCAAGGATTGCAACCAAATCCAGGAAATTCTGTATATTTGCCTGGAAGTGCTTACACAAACATTTCTATTCCTCACACAGTCTACATGAAATGTTTTCAGGAATAAGCCCTTGCTGTTAAAAAAAAAAACAACCAAGAAGGGTCATGAGATAAAATTTTGGGGGAAGTTTATAAAAACTGCAGAAATATAAAAGTGATTTAGAAACTGTTAAGAGAAACTGGTGAGCAGAACTGGCAATTGACAAAGGGTTATTTTCTTTAAAGCTGGACTAAAAGTAAAAGAATAAGAAAATATAGGGAAGCATTAGGAATTTTGTTACTGATAGCAACAAGGAAGGGAAAACAAGGAAGTGGAAAACAACACAAGAGCCAATAGTGCAGGATGTAATACAAATAGTGGAGGAGTATGCTAAGATTGAGGGAGACAAAGTAGGATTCATACAGGCAAATGGGATTTGTGAAATAAAATCATGACTAAAAATACAAAAGGGAGCATATGAGGTAAAGGAGAAAGGCAGAAGGGATTCAGCCCTTTTCACTCTTGGAGGGAGTAGAAATCTTAAATGATGGAAATACAAATAAATGATACTGGCAAAAGTTAATCAGATAATGGAAAATGAGATTTAAAAATACAGATTATGGTTCTGGGTCATCCCCTTTATGACTAGACTAGGAATACCATGTGTTAAAAAAAAAGAAAGAGGATGACAGCCAAAATATATGAAGTGTACAATGCATGAGGTTTGCACAAGCAATTGTATGACTATGCTGGCTTCAATGTGAAGGTTAACAAACTTTCAATTATTAAAAAAAAATATTCAAGCTCACAAATGTTTTCCTCAGTTCAAATGAGACTTCCAAACTTTACATTTAATTAATCACAGTGTTTTTATTCAGTGTCTATATCACCCAGCAATCATCAGTAATGTAGTTTTAAAGGGAACTTCTCTTTCTTTTTTTTTTTTTCAAATAATCTTTATTGTATTTTAATGTAATTCAACAATAAAATCACAAACATCAAGAAGTTAACAAGATAAATGAATGCATAATCATTGTGAAAATTCAACCATACAAAAGGAAATTAACGAATCAAACTACTATTTGAAGGAAATAGATATAACTATATACAAAGTGCCAACATGTTCACCTATTCAAATATAGACTATGAAGCCGCCTATCTATGCATCTTAAAACAAAGAGGAAAAGTATAAAAAGATGGGGACTCTCAAAGCACCTCAATAGTCTAGTAGAGATTTCCTATCTACATGAAGTATGTTAGCCTGGCCCAGTTATACCGCATCTAGGAGCGAGAAGATGAAATCCCATAGTTTCTTAAGCTCCCATCTTTTATGGGAGCTGACAGTTATCATTTTTTGAGAAGTTATATACGTGATTGCCACGTTTCTAAATCCCCCCCAGGTTAGTTTGGAGCGATCCATCCAATGCTTGGTAATATAGAATTTAATCAGAAGGCAGATGCCCTGATAGACTGTGTGTGTAGTGCTGCCTGCAGTTTCACCCTTTTATGAATTGTGTGTCTATCAAAGTAGTCACAAACCCTATAAAAATACAGAAATAATATCAGGCAATAGTTGATAGGAACTGAAGATAATTCATTTATTGCAGTCCACTTTCTTTCTACAGCCTGTGGCTTGACTCCAAACAATATACTTCAGTGTAGCAGAGTTCTTGTGTTAATTTACTGGATCATATGCAAAACATATGAACAGAGTATAGAGTACAATGTATTATTCTCTTCCCCTGTTTACACAGCAGAAAACATGTGTGTGTGTGTGTGTGGGGGGGGGGGGGGCTGACAGATCTCCCTCCACTGCAGAGTAACTCTTTTTGCCAACATAGTAACTGTAACTAGCACTCATATGTGTTTGACATAGATTCTTTTGATTGATGAGGCCCATCTAGTACCGCAAAGGCTTCAAACACATAATGATTTCACATAATGTTTAACAAAACATCCTCATATCTCCGGGATTCTGTACTTACATCCAGTCTACATTGTAACATGCTAGGTAGAAGGACCTGAATTATTAACTCCAGAAACAGAGGAAAGCCATATCAGTTGACCACTATAACTTGAAAATAAAATAAAATATAAATATGGAAAATGACTGAAAGCAGTTATAAAAAATGAGGCTCCTAGGTACTTTCCTAAGTCTTACTACAAAAAAAAAAGTTTACTCATTATCTGTGTTTATAGAAATCAGAACTATAGTCCCATAGCTCAGTTTGTCTCATGTTCAATATTTAAGTCATTTTTTTCTAGGCATCTCTTTGTATATTTTAAATTAATTTAAAAAATGAATAACATTGAAAATGCTTCAGCATATTAGAAAACATCCTTTTAATAAAACTGAGTTTGTACTGCATGTTTACACTTCCATGTTTGCCTCCATTTCTTTGACCCCATGCTTGACCTTAGAAAGTAATTTAAGATTTGTTTTGTTAATTTAGACAGTTGTTATATAAATGTGTGCTGTTTCTGATGTGGATATCATCTCCCCATTAACAAAGCTTACCATTTCATTATCTGAAATATCAACAGTATCTCTAAAAATGGAGAATGATTCTGGTTTTAGGATAACTGAAACTACTTGCTGTCTTGAAAATAAAACAATCAGAGCAAGCTGTAGAGTGATATTTTACAAACCTGGAAACTTGCTTAATTTTTGTCATCCCATTTGTATTTGTTGCGATACTAAGCAACTTAATTAATCACATGTGCTATCAGGCTGACATCTAGGAGAGGTATGATTTCAGCACTAACTAAATGAAGTAAATATTTCCATGGTAAAATTCCAAATAAAATTATAATAGGTGTTGCTGGCTCCATGAAGCACATGGATAAAGCCCTGAGAGGTGTATTTTTCAGCATTTTTAATTTAGAAGTAGCATGTCTGTTTGCACTAAATTTAACACTATCTATTATTGCTGTGAGCTTGTGGGATGGAGGATATTTTAATCTGTAAGCATGATATTTCAATGCTTACTTACTAGGCTTACAAGTATTGCTTAATGTTATTGTTTACAGTGACATTGTGTATCAAAAGGAAACTGTTTAAATATTGTCTTTCTTAATAAAATAACTACAGATAACACTGCACATATGAAGGCTGCTGTCTACACAAAGTAAATTCTGCATTAGGCAAAAGTAACAGCAACATACCTCTCAATCTGGAAACATCAAAAATCTGGACAATGCCCATGAAAAATAGGTACAAATCTGTCCGCTGATTAACATAAAATTTGCAAACATATTTATGTAGCCCAATCCACTCCGATGGAATTGTGGGATACCAACTTTTAAATGCAAACTGAAGAGCAGACAACCAAAATATGATCATGAAACACAAAATAAGAACAATAGTGTTTGATTTATATTAATATTTGAACTTGTCCAAAACTAAAATACAACATTCTTTTAGGAAAATAACAATGAACATTTGAACTTGACTTGTATAAAACTAAAACCTAAAATAAAGTTTTCTTATATAAAAATAAAATGTACTGTCTTGTAAAATTTGTACTAACTAGTCTACTTACTACTACCACACACACACACACACACACACACACACACACATACACATAAAACAAACAAAATCAAACAAGTACTACACTGGTGTAAAATTTAAATAAATAAAAATGAAATAAGAATAAGATTAACTTGTATAAAATGAAACTTGAATAAATACAAAATTACAAATGAAAGTTTTACCTGTTAACTTACTAACTAAATACAAAGTAAACTCAGTCACAGGCTAGCTCACACAGACTTAAAATGAAATAAAAAAACAGCAACCAATTCAAATAAAATAACCAACCATTTTCTTTTTAAAATACTCAAGTCACAGAGCAAGAGGAACAGAACTGGTCTGGCACTGGTAGGAGAACTAGGAGGAGTCAGTCAGTTATAAATTCTGCCTTGCAGTTCATCTATTTTATTCACATAAATAAAACTGCTACTAACAAATAATGTAAAAAAATTTAGTCACCCACCCCTCAGACATAGCTGGGAAATGCAACAAGGCCACCTTTATATTTTTGTAATTTCTAATGATTATGTTTATAGTATAGCATAATGTATATCAGGCTGCTGACAACAGATAGTACCTGTTCTGCCTTCACTGGATACTTTGCCTTATTTTGATCTCTTATACATTAGTAACACATAACTGTAATTTGGTTGCATTTGTAAATCATAAAAATAAAAGAAAAATCATTTTCTCAAAAAAAAATGTTCTTGTGCCAGTAATTGTTGTGGTACTTGCTTCTCTTTTCCAGTTTTTTATATCATTTTTCTTTTTTTTACCTGCTGGTAGTGGAGGAGCCGGGGGTAGAAGCAGCAGAAGAAATAAAGTTTTTCATGATCACCGCCACACAGCTCAAAGTCCGTTCCATTGTGTTCTTAATTCTTAACTTGTTCATTTGCAGTTCTTGTTTTGCTGCTCTGAGCCTATATGAGTCTGACTGCTGCCAGTGCTGGGGAAATTCGGGAACTTCAGGTGGATTCAAGGTCACCGTCCGTCACACAGTACACACACACGTATTTTAAATAAAAAAAAAGCCTCCTGCTAGACTAGTAATTTAAATTTACTAGTATTACCGCCACACAGCTCCGAGTCAGTTTTTCCACTTCCCTAACCCTTCCGTTCCTTCAGTTGTTCAACGTCTTCAGTTGAAACTGTTCTGCATGCATCTGTCCCGCCCGCCCCTCTCTCTCTTTACTCCCTATCCCAGACAGGCAGTTGCAGTGTGCTAGACACATGAGTGAGGACGAGACCAGCACATGCACTGCTAGTATAAATGTAAACAAACTTGTCTCTCTCACTCACTCAGGCTGGCGCGGCAGGCAGCTCAGGACAAGGGCTTGGTTCAAGTTGGTGGTCGACGGTCGTGTGTTACATGTGTGTAGTATAGTACTGTATGTGCAATGCAAAAATATAATGATGAATGACATCGATCATGGTGACAGACAAACTCTGCCTCTGTTCACAGTATGTTCGTCGGCTTATTGGCTAGCTGGATAAACAGTTACTATAAATTTAATAAAAGTAAACTAAAAGAACAAACTTTTTAAAATAGTGAGATTATATGAGACTGAGACAGGACAATGACAGATAGTGACTGACTGAGAGAAATGTAGCTTGTTACTTGTTCGTTGGGTACTTACGTATTATCACAACCAAATTTTTGCTGTTGTGAATTTCGCTTCGTTGAATACAGACAACCACATCAAACATTGCAAAGTGTTGTGCAAACTCATTACTGCTGGCAAAAAATCTCTGGACTACCTTCATGCACATAAAAAGGTGAAACAATCATCTTCCCTATTTGTGTGCATTACAGACGCACGCTTGAATTGTAAAGAATGCTGTCTTAACTGATGAATGGAATATTTGAACTGTGAGGAACGAAGGCCTCACAGAAGGAAAACACAGACACAGGAACGATGTTTTGGGTAAAGTAATACTTTGTTAAAAGTGTGTACACAGAATGGAAAACAACCATTGCAATGCGAAAGTTGAGGAACACTACTGCTGGTAACATTTCAGGGTGGATAATGTTGATAGCCGTTTATGGGTTCCTGATTAAACCGTTCTAAGAACAGTACAGAAAACATGTTACTGGCTGATGATGCTCTTCTTCCTGTCGTTACTGCCATGTTTGGACCTGAGACTGTGTGTAAAAATTGTTAAAACTAAAAAAAACATTATGCATAATTCCTGTGTCTCTGCCTTTCAATGTGGTGGGAAAGTGGTGAGCAATTGCAGTGAGTAAGACAGCAGCCCTGACAGCTGAAGCGTGTATGCACTTTACTGCGAGCTACATGACATGCTGGCGGTAAAGTGCATACCTAAACAGTGATATTAACTTACTCATGTTTTGGGTGATAACCCTGCCTAAAACAACTGTCAGTGTGAAAGAAAAACCATAGTCTGACATTGTCACGCCATGAACAGTTACATTTCCACATCGGGAAACAACCGTTATTATCGCATAAATCTGGTTGCGATAATACGTAAGTACCATTTGTTGTTATGTCGAACAGACTTGCCAAAAACACAGTGGTGGAAACTTGGAAGTACTTGGAAGGGAATGGGAGTTATACAGTAAATCAGGAAGGAAAGGAAGGATTCATCAGCCTCAGCCGAATTCCAACACGCTGGCAGGCTGCTCACGAAGCTGATGTCACCATGCACGCCTCCATGTGATGACGTCAGTCCTAAAAAAAAAACACAAAAAAAAAATTTTAAAAAGGCCAGGAAATGCGGAAATTAAGGGGTGCCACTTGGGAATCACGGCACCCCATTACTTGGACCGGAAATAACCAAGTGATTCGGTATGGTTGAGAGGTATGAACAGCAACACCAAGAGTTCTTGTTAACTTCTGTTAGCTGTTTAAAACTGTCAAACTGTTTTCCTGGATTAGTTTCAATAGCACAACCTCCACATGCAGACCATTAATGTAACTGTGATCTTCCTTAACTGACTATGGTAGAGCAACACTCTATACTGTTGACCCATACTCTTGCATTTGCCTTTTATGTTGTTATTTTGTAATGTTATGTATAGGAACCTTAACTGTGTAGCTCTGAAACACTCCTTCAAATTGGGTAATCCCAATACACCCTGTTCTACTAGAAGAAATCAGCTTATCCTACTTGACTCTTCCCCCCTCCCCCTCCCAGATAAAGTCCTTCAGCTCTTTATTAACTGCTATCCACAACTTCTCCTCTGGATGATAAAAGTATACCTTACCTGTGTATAAGACTAATGGACTAGAAATATTTTAACTGCTTGTATCTTACTGTCCATATCCATATAACAAAACGTTCATTTTCTAAGTTTGATAAATAGCAATATATGTGAAGTATAATGTTTGTAAACCTGAACTTGTTAATGCAGTTTAATTACTTTTACATAAATGTAAATTTACCTATGTCACAAGTGATAATTCAATAAAAGTTTTAAAAAAAGTTATTTGTAATGTTGGTTGGTGTCTTCTTTATTAAGTTTTGTTTTAATGCTCATCAGCATCCTAACTAGATAGTATTACCATGTTTGTAGTAGCACTTTTACAGAAGAACTAGTCTTTTAGCACCATGGTTCAACTATCTAAGTCAGGTCTATCTTATTCATAACTTCCTTTATTGGTATGTCTGTTCAAATGTCTGGATATTTATTAAAATGTAGTTATGTTTTATTTGCTTTACATTTTGCTGACCGGGTTAGTCTCATTAAGCCAATACTCTCTTTTCAGGGGAGACCCGAGGTGATATTCATACTAACTAGGGGAAATTTTTGCCGGAGACCAGGGAACTTTCTCTACTCTTTTCAATAAATCCCATGGGATCTTTTACCTCCACCTGAGCTGTCACCAGCTCAGGCAGATGGGGCCTTGGTTTAACGTTACATCCAAAAAACAAAAGAAGAAAAATACATTTTATGGTCTTTATATGATACACTTGCCATATTTTCTGTGATTTTTATCAGTTTTAACAGGGCACATTCCTACCTACCCCAAATGCAGAAAAAGTTAAGGCTATGCATTATCTACTAGAACAGTTAACATGCAAGCTAGGAAGTGTTAGTACATATTACCCAAGAAGCAACACAATCACCTTTAGGCAAGAAAGAATATTTACCAGGTTTGGACATTTATCAACTTTAAAACATGTTGTGTATTTACATTAATTTGTCTTATTATTACCACATCCATTCATCCATCCAATACAGTCAAGCTGCATCTGATTCCTATAGTGACCCCATGAACAGCTGCCATCATTTGCAGAGTTCACTGGGCAGGTGCAGAATGAGGGATTTGGGGCTAGTATAATGGTTAATGTGTTTATCTCAGGGACATACAGTATAAGTTTTGATTCTCAACTATGAGGGAAATTGAATATTTTTAAAATGACCCACATAGGCAACTAGCCTAATACTTATCTATTAACTTACTTACCTATTACCTAAGAAGACCACCAGGCCTTTCATCCATAACACACAACTAAAGACAGTTTAAAATTATTACTCCATCTACTGCATGTCTTTGGGAAGTAGGAGGAAATGGTTGTACCCAGAGAAAATCCAAGCAACCAAAGACAGTATATGCAAACATTGCACAGAAGATACCACAGCTGAGAACTAAACTGGAGAAACTCTTTCTGTAAGGCAAGAGTGCTACTCTGTGCACCAATGGGACAATCAGGCTACCAGGGATGAAATGAAAGTGAATTAAGATAGTGACCCCCCCCAAAAAAAATCCAGGTTATTTTCTAAATAATTTCTCCTTCTAATGTTTACATTAATTTTCTGAGAACTTGCAGACCTCTCACAGGGCAGCCATTACCTTTCTCTAACAGCTTTTCCTTAACAGCTTTCTATATCCACATGCATGTTTATTGTGCTCTGCTGAAGTGGGGGTCACCATAACAAAACGGTCCAAAGGATTGTTTTAGTTGGAGGTTACGTTACTAGGGCATTCACCATTCTACTCAGCTTTACCCCATTCCCAACCACATCTCACAAGTTTGCATTTCTACTGATTAAGGCATTCCTCCTTCCTGTTCTTTAATTACCTACTCTATCAACCTCCACACAAATCTTTAGATCATATCCTATACCTGCCTTACTTCCACTTCCCATCCACTCCTTTAGAGTTCTCCACTTCTACTGAAATACCCTAACACTCTGTTGTCTTTGTCTTCATCAAAGTACTTGCTTGTCTACTTCTCCATATTGTTACCCTTCCTCTTAACAGTCCCATCTCTCTCTACTTCATATGTTAAATCACTTGTATTTAAACCTTCTCTCATATTTTCATACCTAAAATTTGTCATAAGAAAGTGCCTTTCCACATGCTTTCATGCTCCCACTCTACCATATTAATAAAACAAGCAAGTACCAACATCTTCAGCAGAATTCCAGACAACAGGCACCTTCAAATGTATCCCAAACTATGAACCTCAGTTCTTTACTACCCCTTTCCAGGTTTCCAACTCTCTCCTCAGCCATTTACACTAATAATGTGGGACTAACAGATTAAGATCCTAAAGAATTTTTCCACACACTGGTATGCTCATCCTTCACACCTCACACTGGTATGCTCATCCTTCACGCTTCACATTGGTATGCTCACCCTTCATGAATGCCATCTCCTTGCTCCTCCTTTGCTGTTCCTCATGGCAATTGGTGTGGTTCTCATTATATCCTCACTATGTGTTTCTGGGAATGGCAGGATTCACTTCTCATATACTTATCCCCTACATGTACTCCATCCCATTTCTATATTCTACCCAATTCTCACAGTCTTATGGTACCCACTCTTGGCGGCAGGAGGAATAGCTGTCATTCACTTACCTCCAGTTCTGACCTTTTTCACACATTGTTCCTCTCACTTCCTTCACATATCTGCTCTTGTTGGCAGCAGGAGTAATAATAATTAATTTCTTATTCTTACATCTCACCACTACTGTATTCTCGTGTTCTTATTCTACCTGTGCTCAGTGGTAGCAGGAGCAGTTGTTACTTAATGGCCTACAATCCCAACCTCTTTCATTTGCCTCTTTTTTTTTAATTCTTGCTGATCCTTTTACTTCCTTAATCTACCTGCTTTTGGAAACAGTAGGAGCAATTTTCATTTACTTCTTTCCTATTTTTACCACACACCATTCCTTTCCTCTCAACTCCTTTATTTCTTATATTTACTCCCACTCCTTTTCTTAAACAAACTTAATTAACTGAACTCCATGGAACAGCAGAACCTCTTTTAAACTTGCTTCCCATTTTTACACTACTCACTGTCACCTATCTAAACTTCTGGTTCCCACCCCTTCAATTATTTAAATTTATTGGCCATCTTACAGTATTTCATAGTACCAAAATACAAAGTGACCACCCCTTTCAATCCATCTTGCTGTTTTAAAAATAGTAACTCTCCACTAAACCTTAACTTTTTAAACAGGTAAAACTCAAGTTACCTACTTTCACATCTAACTTCTCTAGTGCACACTGCAGAGTGCATTCTTTTCAATCTTACCTTTAAGCATTCCTGTGACTAGCACTTTCTCTAATACCTGCTGGAAAGCACTAGGAAGCCTTAAACTCATACAAACACTGAACTCTCCTTGTTAACAAGGAGAAATTAATAGTAGGCACTAAACAGCCTATAATTGCAAAGTACCTTGCTAAGGAAACAGCTCCTATACTTTACAAAGAAAAAAAAAGCCCCAAACCAGGCATGTCCAAGGGTCAGCTTCCGGTGATTTCTTCTGTCCACCTGGTGAATCTGGGCATACTGGGGCAATGCAGCAATTGCCTCATGTACACAGACAACCCTCTCCTCCTACCACCCAACACTACAACCTGTGAGAGATGCACTTACATAGCCAAAATGGAAGCAAAGCTCTCTCCACCCAAGATTGTGCTAAACAGTCAAGAGGAGAAGGTTAACACCCACACTACACCTCAAGCAACACATAGCCCTTCTAAACCCGCACCACCAACACCCACATATAGCAACACTAAATCCACATATGCAGAGGCCCTTAACTGTAACCTGCCCAAGCAACAAAGACCTCTGAAGCTGAAACGCAAACAAACACCAATCACAACCAATGTGTCACATAGTTCACAATACCAATGTGCCACCCAGCAACAGCCCCTAAGGCAAGACAATGTACCTAACACTTTAGTCATAGGTGACTCTATAGTCCGGCACACTGATGTCCCTCTCACCAGGTTGAATAAGAAGAAAATTACAGTCAGCTGCCTGTAGGGTGCCAGGATCCGCCACATAATGCATGCACTCAAGTCACTCCACAACAAGTACAAATATGACTCTGTCATTGTCCATGTTGGAGTGAATGACGTGAGACGTACCTCCCTGGACTACATGAAAAGAGACATGGAAGAGCTCTTGGATCATGTGGCCCAGGCAGGTATGACCCTAGCCCTGAGTAGCATCCTGCCTTCGCCCAGAATGATACCACAATATAAGGATAAAATGATTGACTTCAACAATTGGTTAAGCTTATGGTGTCATTCAAAGGGGATCCAGTATCTGTCTGCCTGGGATGACATGATTGACAGACCACAATGCTTTGCCAGAGATGATCTGCACCTGTCGCCCCTGGGATTCAGGTTACTGGCTAAGGCTCTTGTCACCCCTATAGTGCCTTTTTTAGACAAACATCAAAGGACAAAACCACCACCGTAACAGGTACAAGCATGCAAAATCTGAAGGTAATGTTACTCAATGCTAGAAGTCTAAACCTCAAAATGCACTCTCTCGAGGCACTCCTAAAAATGGAGAACATCGATATCTGTGCAGTAACTGAGACCTGGTTCAAGGCTCCAGAGAGCACCCCTGCAATACCAGGCTACAACTCTTACCACACTTTTCGGCCACCAAACCAGGACCGAAACACTAAAGGTGGAGGAGTGTCAATATTCACCAAGGATATTCACACCACCAGGCTAGTTGGCCAACACAATGTGTCTGAAATTCTCCAAGTGCAACTAACACTAGGTAAGACTGCAATCCAAATTGTAGCTTGCTACAGATCCCCACCATACCCCAAGATTCTCACTACACCTTTCTAAACATACTGGAAAATATTAAGATAGAACCAAACACCCTAATACTGGGTGATTTTAACTACCCTGCCATTAACTGGGAAAACTACTCATGTCCCAACACCTTTGCAACGGTTCTTGGAATTCATAAATTCCAACGCCCTGGATCAACTAATCCATAGTCCCACCAGGGCTCCAATATCCTAGACCTGGTCATTACCAACATGGGAAATCAATGCTCCATACCTATGGTCACCCCTCGTTAGTCAGGTCTGACCATAAGCTAATCACCCTTAACATCCACATCCCACTCCCACCCCCCAGTAAAGAAACCACCATAAAAAACTTCTCCAAAGCCAACTTCATGCTACTCAAGTCAGAAGTGACAAACTTCATGACACCCATGCAGACGGGAACTGAAAGGTCAACTGCTGAATCCTACACTAAGGCACTGTACGAGCACATCCACTCATGCATGAATCGTGCCATCCCAAATAGAACCAAAATGTTCTCATCCAAAAAAAGGAAGCCAATCTGGTGGTCCCCTGCCATAAACAAACTTTACAACAAAAGGAAGAAACTTTTGCAGAAAAGAGGAAAATCCCAGGATGCAAAAAACTCTCTTACTAGCCTCAGTAAGAAACTGAGATGCCTCATAAAATCCTCCAAAGCTAGTTATGAAAATAAAATTGCCAAAGATACCAAAGACAACCACAAAGCATTCTATAACTATGTCAAGAATCTAAATGGCAATGCTCAGATCTGCTCTGAGCTAAAACAGAATGGCATTAAATATACTGATCCGAAGGATATTGCCAATATCCTGACAGATCGATTCAGTGCCAACTTCACCCCCTAAATGGCCCATCTCAATACCGGAAGATTGCCAAATTCCAGTAATAACAGCCACACAGGTACAAAACGCACTCTCTAAAGCCAAGAATACAGCATCCATGGGACCAGATGACATCCCGGGCTGTGTACTACATGAACTACAATATGAATTGGCACCTCACCTAAGTGTCATGTTTAATCATAGCCTCACCTCAGGTTTCGTGCCCACTGAGTGGTGCAGAGCTACAGTTATCCCAATCCACAAGGGGGGATCCACCTTGGATCCCGGAAACTACCATCCCGTCAGTCTGACAAGCCTTATCTGCAAGTCCATGGAGCGTATTATCATGGAACTTATAAACAAAGACATTGGCAACCTTCAAACACTGGACCCCACCCAGTTTGGGTTTGTGAAGGGCCGATCTTGTCTCCTGAACCTGATTGACTTTTTTGAATCAGTCTCCAAAGCCATAGACAAGGGTAAGGTGGTCCACACAGCCTATCTAGACCTTGCCAAGGCCTTTGACACCATCCCCCACTCTGGAATCATAGATAAACTTACTAAGTTGGGCATTAATCCCTATGTCACCCAATGGGTTGCTAAATGGCTTACTGATAGAACCCACACTGTAAAAGTAGCCAACTCCAAATCCAGCTCCAGACAAGTGACAAGTGGAGTACCTCAGGGTTCAGTCCTGGGGCCGCTCTTATTTGGCATCTACTTCTCTGAAGTACAGGTCAACACTAAGGGACTCTGGCTAACAAAGTTTGCAGATGACTGCAAACTGGGAGCCATTATTGAATCCCAAATGATGTGGATACTCTACAAAAGGGCCTTACAGAAACAGATGCTTGGTGCCAGAGCCATGGGCTCAAGCTCAATGCCAAGAAATGTATTGTTATCCCCTTTGGGAAAAACATGTATCCATGAATTACCATATAGGTGGCAGTACACTAAATACAGAAAGTGTGATAAGAGACTTAGGGACACAGGTGGACAGTGGTCTCACCTTCGATAACCACATCGCCACAACAGTCAGGAAATCCTTCTATGTGGCATACCTCATCACGAAGGGCTTTTCATCCAGAAAAAAGGAGGTCATTGTCCCACTGTACTCATCCCTCATTAGACCCATTATAGAATACAATGCCCCATTTGGTATGTACCTCTCAAGACATCTGCAACAACTGGAAAGGCCTCAGAAATACCTCACTAAAAGAATCACAGGCCTAAAGCAGATGCCCTACGCTGACCGCCTTAAAAACTCCAGCTATACTCTGTCGCATATCGTCTACTCAGAGGCGATCTCTGCTTAACATACAAGGCCATGTCAAACCCAGAGCTGTTGGACATGCTACACTTAAAGAAATCCCAATCCCTCAGAGCTACATGCTCCAGGGATCTAAACCTTGTCATCACAATAAACAAAACATGCTGGAGGGATATGTTCCTGACCCAGAGACTCCCCAGACTCTGGAATAGATTGCCCATACATGTCAAGCAGAGTGCCTCTTTGGACCTCTTCAAGAGGAACCTTGACGATTGGATGGGAGAAAGGAAATTCACCCTAGGGATCACGTCAGTCACCCTGCTAGACAGGGGTCCAGGAAAGTAAATAATGTGGGAAGAAATAGCCAGGGAATTGTTATGGCTAGGCTTGTATAGGCCCTAGGGCTGATAGCCTAGTACCAACCTATGAACCTATGAACCTATGAGCATCTCGGCTATACTTATGAGAAGTGATCTATGCCTGGTATACAAGGCATCCTCAGATTCAGCTCTGATGGACCTTTTGCCCATCCACAAAATGAACAGTATCAGAATCGCTAGATCCAAGGATTTAACTTTTGCTTGTGACATAAATAAGACATGTTGGCATGACAGATATGTGTCTCAAAGAATCCCCATGGAACAGGCTCCCCATCCATGTGAAGTAGAGTCCTTTCCTAACCCTGTTCAAGTGTAACCTTGACCAATGGATGGTAAATTCGAAATTCACCCTGGGTCTGGCCCCAATGTCTCTAAAACACAGAAGCAGATAGTAATGCCCAAACTAATATACCCCCCATAACCTCTAGAAACTTCCTTACATACTTCCTCCTAATAAACACCCATGATGCATAGGGACATAGCTGGTTTGGGTTGCATGGTTAGGCTTATAAAGGCCCTGGTGGTCTTTAGCCTAGTATATATCCTATTCTCCCAAAGACAGAAGGAATCCTTCTCCTATATTCAACAATTTTCCCTGTGCATACATCTTAAACTTACGACATGTATTTTCTCCTATGCACAACTACTTTACTTCTCAGCTATTCCTTCCTCACTATTACTGACAAAGATTGATACAAATGCCTAAAAATATCGCACAATCATGAATCCACTCATTCAAACTGATGTCACACTGGGTTTAGCAGGCACTACCATACTTCTATCAGCACTTTATCATTCAGACTCATTCTCCTGTGATCCACAATAAGACCAAACAAACAAGTTACTCTTCCCTTCTACTACTTTGCCATAAAACTTCCCAATCACCTGGATCAACTTTTTGGCAAACTAGCTTATATCACACCCACATACTACCATACTCAAATGATCTTCCTATGAAACTACATCCATACTGACTCATTCCTTAAAGAATATTCATTAACTTACACCACTAGTTAATTAGAATCAAACTATCAGAGGACATACACATTAATCCCAGTACTCCTAATCATATACAAGCTATAACACATAATAAATCAGTCAATTTGAAGTATTTAAAACTTGGATTGATCAGTATTGGCAGCATCAATAACAAGTGGCCCACACTTGAATCAAGGCTATGCCTGGAACAACCCCACTGCTATCCATTACAGAGACATGGCTAAAAGTCTACACCTTTGTCCCTCTAGCTGTGCTATATAAAACTATGCAATGCATACCCGTAACATAACTGGAAAAGAATGGAAGGAGGAATATGACTGCTCATTAAAAATGATGCAAGACTACACATCAAACAAATATCTAAAGCAAACCCTGATAATGACAGCACCTCTAATTATATTACAGCAAAATTGATCTTACCCAATAGTACATATGTTCAGCTCAGCATTGCTTATATTGCACCACCAACACCTGTATCACTGCTGGGGAAATTGCTAATCAAGCATGTTTCCTGATGGTGTCAAATGTAATACAATACTTTTAGGAAAATTCAATAGCAATGCACCTGGTCCTACAGTAACATGACAAAAGCAGCATGTAACTAGTTTTCATTAGTTCTTTCATTTTCTCTGTTTATTTTACATTGCACACACTGCAGGCAATTATAGGTTTATAGGTGTGTACTAGGCAAATGGCCCTGGAGCCTATATAAGCCTAGCCCAAGAAGATTCCCTGGCATCATGCCACCCAAAGTTAGTTCCCAGTACCCATGTCAAGCAAGGCCACTGAAGTGATCCCTGGGGTGAATGTCCTATTGCCCATCCACTCGTCAAAATTTTTCTTAAAGAGGCCATGTTTGTTCCAGAGTAGAGGAAGTCTCTGGGTTAGGAACCTGTCCCTCCAGCATGTTCTGTTTATTGTGGTAATGAGGTTTAGGTCCCTGGAGCATGTGGCACGGAGGGATTGGGATTTCTTTAGGTGTAGCATATCTAGCAGCACTGGTTCAGACATGGCTTTGTAGGTCAAGCAGAGATCGCCTCTAAGTAGGTGATAAGAGACAGAGTATAACTGGAGTTTTTTGAATCTGTCCATATAGGGCATGTGTCTAAGGCCTAAGATCCTCTTAGTGAGGTATTTTTGTGGCCTTTCCAGTTGTTGTAGGTGTCCAGTGAGGTACATATAATGGGGCATTGTATTCTATAATAGATCTAATGAAGGATGAGTAGAGAGGGATTATGACCTCTTTCTTCCTGTATTAGAAACCTTTTTTAATGAGATGTGCTACATAGAAGGGTTTTCTGACTACAGTGGCAATGTGGTTATCAAAGGAGAGGTTGCTGTCAACCTGTGTCCCCAGGTCTCTTATCTTGCCTTCAGTGTTTAGTGGACTACCGTCTATGTGGTAGTTCATGGGCACCGAATTGTTCCCAAAGGGAATGACAATGCACTTTTTGGCATTGAGCTTAAGGCCATGGTTCTAGCACCAGTCATTGGTGTCAGTGAGGCCTTTCTGTAGACTGTCTACATCAGTTGGAGAATCAATAATGGCTCCCAGTTTGCAATCATCTGCAAATTTGATCAGCCAGAGTCCCTTTGTGTTGGCTTGAACTTCAGAGAAGTAGATGCCAAACAGGAGAGGACCTAGGACCAATCCCTGTGGGACACCACTTGTAAAGTACAGTTGTGTACACTTACCATAAATGTAGATGTTCGAGTATATTCACTGTTGCAGTCAATACATTTGGGTAATCCTGCAGGCAGGTTGCCCTCAGTCAGCCTGAATTCCAAAGTCTTGGGTCCTGCGTCGGCTGTCGTCATCCCTTCCCTGACGTCAGGTCATCAGGAGTATAAAAGAAGCAGACAACGCCATTTTCTTTAGTTTTTCTCGCCCCAGATGTCAGGTGCCCCCTAAAAGGGTAGCCAAAATTTATATCTATCTATATATAAAATTACATGCTGCAATATAAACTTTACCTTCATCCATAAGCAAATACACCACATAGGTTGTATAAATCAGAGAAGGAAAGATAGGTTCCATCAGAAATAAAAGGGGGGATGGCGGGTGGGTAACCTGGACTGCAACAGTGAATACACTCAAACATCTACATTTATGGTAAGTGTACACAACGGTACTATGTTCTTCATGTTTCACTGTTGCAGTCATTACATTTGGGTAGATTCCCAAAGCTGTGGTTGGCAGGCTGGAGCTAAACAACATTAGGAGCGGCTATGAGACCCTGCAGAACTGCAGTGGCAAGGCCTGCCCTGGATTTAGAGTAGAGTGGCAGATGATAGTGCTTTGTAAAGGTGTGCACTGAACTCCAAGTAGCTGCCTCTAAAATGTCCTTGGTTGGTACTCCCCTGAGAAAGGCTGCTGAAGTGGCTGCAGCTCTGGTGGAATGTGGCCTAATGCCCTTAGGCACTGGCTTGCCATGGTATAAGTAGCAGAAATGAATGCAGTGGCCTATCCACTTTGAAACAGTCTGCTTTGAGATAGCCTTTCCTTGTGATCCTGCAGCATATGCCACTAGTAATTGCTCTGTCTTTCTGAAAACTTTGGTTCTGTCCAAGTAGAATCTAAGCTGTCTGTGTACATCCAAATAATGCAGAATTCTTTCCCCCTTGTTCTGTGGATTTGGATAAAAAGTTGGCAGATGAATGGTTTGGTTAAGAGCCACACTGGACACCACTTTAGGCATAAATGTTGGGTTTGTCCTCAGGGAGACCTTGTCCGAATAAAAAATGATAAAAGATTCCACAGCCATGAGTGCCTGTAGCTGTGAAACTCATCTTGTAGAAGTTATTGCTAGGAGCAGAGCTGTTTTCCAAGATAAAAACTTTACAACAGCAGTAGCAGCTGGCTCAAAAGGAGGCAGGGTGAGTTTTTCCAAGACATAGTTGAGGTCCCATGCAGGCATTGGTGATCTCCTTGGAGGCCTTAAATTTCTGGCTCCTCTGAGGTACTGTTTTAATAAGGGATGAGAAAAGATTGGTGGCTCTGCATTGTAATGAGCCAAAATGGCAGAGGCATGAATTTTAACAGATGATCAAGTAGACAGTCAGCTTTCCTTTGATAACCATGTTGCCAAAGTGGTTAGAAAATCCTTCTATGTGACCCATCTGATCACGAAAGGGTTTGCATCAAGATCTAAGGATGTAATGGTGCCCCTCTACTCTTCCCTCATCAGACCCATTATTGAGTACAATGCACCAATTGGAATGTACCTGGCTAGACATCTCCAGCAGCTGGAGAGACCACAAAGGTACCTAACCAAGAGGATTACTGGCCTCAAATAATTGCCCTATGCAGCATGATTGAAAAAGCTAAGACTGTTCTCTGTTGCATACCGCTTTCTCAGAGGCGATCTCTGTCTAACATACAGAGCCATGTCCAACCCAGAATTGTTGAACATGCTCCATCTTAGCAAAACCAAATCTATTCAAGCTACACGCTCTAGAGATATAAATCTCAACACAACAATGAATAGAACATGCTGGAGGGATAGATTCCCTTCGCAGAGACTTCCCTTACTATGGAACAGGGTCCCGATCTACATAAGACAGAGCCCCTCACTATCACTCTTCAAGAGGAACCTTGATGAGTGGATGGGTAACAGAAAGTTCACACAGGGGATCGCACCAACAGCACTACTAGATAGGGGCCAAGGGTACTAGCTGCTAGTACAAGGGTCTAGGGAACTACTAAAGGGGCGGTGAATACCGCACAACGTGGCTGGGCTAATATATGCCTTCGGGCAGATAGCCCAGTACCAACCTATGAACCTATGAACCTATGAGAAAGATAGGCCTTTGTCCAGCATCTCAGTTAAGTATTGTAAAATCTGAGGAATATTTGGCACAGCTGTATCTGTTCCTTGTGCCTGGGTCCAATCACAGAATCTCTTCCATTTTCCAGCATAAGATTTTCTAGTACTAGGCCTTCTGGCTTCCAAAATGACATCCATCACAGCTTTGCTGAGAGGTGTGTTTTGTATGACTACATTATCCTCCATGCTGCCAGATTTAAAGTCCTGAGCTGGCTGTGCAGGCTCTGATTGTTTTGCTGGGACAGTAGATGCAGTATTTGAGGTAAGGTCCAAGCTGGGCATTGAGACAAGCTCCTTAATACTGGGTACCAATGCTGGCGGGGGCCAGTCTGGTGCAATCAGTATCATCTTTGGCTTCTCCTGTCTGGCCTTTAGGAGTACCTTGGGGAGGAGAGGCAGAGAGGAAAAGCATATACTGACATGTTTTTCCAGCTGAAGGATAGGGCGCCCACTTTCCATGCTTGTCTGTGATAAATCCTTGTGCAGAATCTCTTTAGTTGGTAGTTGTGAGGGGAGGCAAATAGATCTATGTCCGGACATCCCCATTTCCTTGTTATCATGCTGAAGACTTGTGGATCCAGCTGCTACTCATGGGGATCCATGAGGTTTCTGCTTAGATCGTCTGCCAGAGTATTTTTCCTTCCTGGCAGAAATTGTGCCTGCAGATGTACTTGGTAAGTCAATGCTGTGTCCCACAAAGTCATGGCTAGTCTGCAAAGGGGGTAAGAATGTGTGCCCCCTGCTTGTTTATATACCACATGACCGTGGTGTTGTCTGTCTTTATCAGTAGTTGTCCTGGATGAAGTAGGTCCTTGAAGGCTGTCAGGGCATTTTGAACAGTTAGCATCTCTTTTTGATTGATATGTAGATGCATTTGGTTTGAGGTCCATGTTCCCTGAATGCATCTTCCTGCCATGTGGGCCCCCCAGGCATAATCTGATGCATCCGTTGTTAGTGTCTGCCTGGATGGGAGTAATGTGAATGGCTGTCCCTTGTTTTGGTGACAAGCCTTTGCCAACCATCGAAACTCCTGTTGCAGGCAGGGAATGAGAGTAATTATAGTTTCCAGGCTGTGGCAATGTTGAGTCCAAACACTTTTTAGGTACCATTGAAGTTTCCTCATATGTAGTCTTGCATATGGAATTAGTAGGATGCAGGATGCCATGAAGCCCAATGCCTGCAGAATTTTTCTTGCAGATAATTGGGCCTTTGTTGCTAACATTTTGAAATAGGTAGTCAGTTGTCTTTGTTTGTCTGGCGTGAGATAAGCCATCTGGGCAGTTGTATTTAAGCTTGCAGCCAGGAATATTATCTCTTGAGAGGGTACTAGTTTTGATTTCTTTTCATTGACTGTGTACCCTAGGCATGGTAGAAGTTTTTTCACAAATGCCAGATGCTGTAGAAGGATGTCCTTGTTCTCTGCTTGAATTAGACAGTCGTCCAAGTAAGGATATATTTGTATTCCTCTTTGTCTGCAGAATGCAATTACTGGTGCCAGGCACTTTGTAAAGACCCTGGGCACAGTAGATAAGCCAAAGGGCAGTGCAGAGAATTGGTAATGCATTGAGCCAGCCTTGAATCTGAGGTATCTTCTGCATATTTGTCTGATTGGGACATGCAGGTATGCCTCTTTTAGGTCTAAAGTTACAAGCCAAGTGTTCTTGCCCAGCATGGGCAGAAGCTGCTGCAAAGTCAACATTTTGAATTTTGGTATATCCAGGAATGTGTTCAGAATCGATAGGTCCAGTATTGGCCTCCAGGCCTTGTCCTTTCTGGGTACCAAGAACAGTCTTGAGTAAAATCCTTGTCCCCGCTCTTGCTTTGGCACTTGTTGAATGGACCTCATGTCAATGAAGGATGAGACTTGTTTTTGTGCCTCTGCCCATTGATTTTATTGGCAGATCTGGCTAGCCGTTTGCCTTTGGCAGGGTATGGAAATGGAACTTGTAGCCTTGTGACACGATATTTAGAACCCACTTGTCCTGGGTTATAATGTGCCAATTTTGAGAAAAAAGTGCTAATTTACCCCCTAAGGGTGCTGCCAGGAAATAAGTGCTTGAGTTTATGAACCTTGCACCTGGGATCTGCCTCTAGGGCATCTGTTTCTGACCCTTTGAGGTCTGTCTGACACAGGAAAGGACCAATTCTTTGTTGGCCAGTGTCTACTAAACCTAGGTGGCTGTTCTTGTAAGAAATCTTTGACCGTTTCCATAGATCTAGCCTTGTCCATTTTCTTTAACACCTCTTCTGCCTTAACACCAAACAAAGTATCATGCTGTAAAGGTGCATCTAATAATTTAACTTTAACATAATCAGGCAGATTTTGTTCCTTTAATCAAGCATGCCTTCTAATTACAGAACCTGTAACTGCGGCCCTGCAGGAGGCCTCTAAAGAATCAAAACCACATTGCAAAGTATGCTTTCCAACTTGTTCTGCTGCATGCAATATATCCTGCATTTCCTTGTTTTCTGCACATTCAGAGTTTAACAACATTTTCTGTTTAAGCAATGCCATGACATGTTGCTGATATTTGAGCATATGAAACTGACAGTTTAAGGCCCTTATAGCCAAGGTAGCAGATGTGTAAACCTTTTTTCCCCATCTATCCAGTGCCCTGAAATCCCTGTCAGAAGGGGTAGGGTTTTTTCAGCGGAAGCCTTAACTCCCTTGGGACCCTGAGAAATAGTTTCTGGGTCTGCAGAAGGGTTTTTAAAAAGGAATTTATGTGAGTCAGGAACCCTGTAATATCTGTCAGGCTTAACAGGAGCTGGAGGTAAGGAGTCAGGGGTAAGGCTAGACTCCGAAAACACATCATCTACAATGTCTAACACAGGAGGGATGGCTAGTGGCTTGTGCTGAGGTAGTAACAAGAAATCCCTGAGCCTCTTTTTAGATTCTGAAAAATCTTGGCTCTCCCAGTGGAAATGCTCCCTCATGGTATGTAAGGTTTCCTCAAAAGAATAGTCCTCAGGAGGAGAAGCTGAAGGTATGGATTCTTCAGCATCAGAATCCTCATAGGGGGGAAAAGAATATTCCTGATCAGAAGAGGAATCAGAAGAAATGGAAACCTGATCTGAAGATTCATAGTCAGTCTCTTACCTAGGCCTCTTATCAGGAGGGGGATGGGAACCCCTGATCAAGGTAATCAAGTCTTCGGCCATTTTGAGCATCTGTGTTTTTGGGCATGGAGGCCTGTCCACGTGGCTCTTGAGTTTGCTTCTTTGCCTTTGAAGGTGCTTTAGTCCTTGCCTTTGAAGTTGATTTAATGTATAGATGTTTGGGTCTGAATACACGCTCAGAAGCCGGTGCCGGCTCAGCGGCTCCGGACCCATCTGAAGTATTAGTGTCCGAGGCTCCAATACCTTGAGTTTTCAGCGGCATGGACGACTCCACATGGGAGTCGGTAGCGGCCTGCGACTCTAAAGTAGCGGTCATCAGGGGCTGCAAAAGTGCCTCAATGAGAACTGGTGAACCGGCGACTGGCTTAAGAGAAGCTTTGTCATCGGTTTTGGGCCTCGGCTGTCTTTCTTTTTCTTTTTCTTTGTGTTTTTTGTGAACTCCTGTAGTTGGATGGCTTTCCAATGACATTTCTGGATAATTAAACCTGCGTCCAAAGTAGTTTAAAGCAAAATCATACCGACGCTTAATAGTGCGTTGGTTAAATCTAGCACAAAACCGACAACCCAGAAACTTATGATCAGGGCCTAGGCAAAGAATACAGTAAGAATGAAAGTCCTTATGAGGTATTTGCTTCCCACAAGAAATACAATGATTAACTTTTTCTGACATCAGTTCTGGAGCAAGAAAAAAGTTTCTGCAACGGGGTACTTAGCTTTATAGAAGACTTTGGATCTGAAATTCGAACTTGAAAATCTCAGGAGTCGGCCGACTGGCACTTGTGGACTGCTTCTGCTTCAGGCACCGTGCGGCAAGAAAGACTAAAGAAAATGGCGTTGGCTGCTTCTTTTATACCCCTGATGACCTGACATCAGAGAAGGGGCGACGACAGCCGACGCAGGACCCAAGACTTTGGAATTCAGGCCAACTGAGGGCAACCTGCCAGCAGGATTACCCAAATGTAATGACTGCAACAGTGAAACACAAAGAAAATCTGGTCGGTAGTCAGATTTGGAGTCCGCTACTTTCACAGTGTGGGTTGTATCAGTGAGCCTGTTGGCAATCCATCTTATGACATAGGGGCTTATGCCTAGTTTAGTGAGTCTATCTATGATTCCTGAGGGAGGGATGGTGTTGAAGGCCTTGGCAAGATCTAGTTAGGCTGTGTGAACTACCTTGCCCTCATCCACAGCTCTGGTGACAAACTCGAAGTCTATCAGGTTGAGCAGGCATGATATACCTTTCACAAACCCAAACTGCATGGGGTCCAGACTTTGGAGATTCCCTATGTCCTTATTTATAAGGTCCATGACGATGCGCTCCATAGCCTTACATATCAGACTCATCAGACTAATGGGGCGGTAATTCCCAGGGTCTGTAGTCGCTCCCCATTTGTGGAGTGTGATGACCGTAGCAGTACGCCATTCAGTAGGAACAAAGCCTGAAATGAGGCTGTGATTGAACAGGCTACTCAAGTGTGGTGCCAGTTCACTTTGTAATTCACGTAGAACACAGCCAGAGATATTATCAGGTCCCATGGAAGCTGTATTTCTGGCTTTGGACAGTGCGTTTTTTTTACCTGTGTAGCTTTGATAATAGGAACTTGGCATTCCTCAGGGATTGTGATAAGCCTTTTGGGGGGTGAAAGGGGGGTAAAGTTCGCACTGAACTGCCGGCCAATATGTTGGCAATATCAGTTGGTTCTGTATATATATTGCCATTGTGCTATAACTCAGAGCAGATCTGAGACTTGCCATATAGATTCTTGACATAACTATAGAATGCCTTGTGGTTGTCTTTAGAATCTGCAGCAATTTTGTTTTCATAGCTGGCTTTAGTGGATTTGATGATGGATCTCAGTTTTTTGCTGAGGCTAACAAGGGAGTTTTTCCAGTCTTGGGAATTCACCCTTTTCTGCAACAGATTTCCCCTTCTGTTGTAGAGTTTGTTTATGGTGGGGGACAACCAGATTGGCTTCCTTTATTTGGAGGAGAGCATATTGGTTCTGTTTGGTATGGCCCATTCCATGCACTTGTGTATGTGCTCATACAGTGCATTGGGGTATGATTCAACAGTCATGCACCTATTTTCCATTTGCATGGGTGTCATGAAGTTAGCCACCTCTTTTTTTAGAAGCCCAAAATTGGCTTTGGAGAAGTTTTTTAGGGTGATTTCCTTTGTGGGGGGGTGAGGGTGGGATGTAGATATCCATGGTGATTAGCTTGTGGTCAGATCTGACCAGGGAGGAGTTGATTAATGGTGTAGAGCAACGGTCGCTCATGTTAGCAATGACCAGGTCAAGGATGTTTCTACCCCTGGTGGGGGTAAGAATGAGTTGGTCCAGGGTGTTGGAATTAATGAATTCCAGAAAATGTTGAGGAACTGTGTTGGTACATGAGTAATTTTCCAGTTAATGGAGGGGTAGTTAAAGTCTCCCAGTATAAGGGTATTGGGTTGTACCCTATTTCCCAGTGTGTTTAGGAATGTGGAGTGGGAGTCTTGGGACATGGTGAGGGATAACAGGCTACAATCTGGAATGCAGTTTTACCCAGTGTTAGTTGTACCTGAAGTATCTCTGATGCGTTATGTTGGCTACTAGTCTGGAGGTATGCATATCCTTTATGACTATGGAGACACCAACACCTTTAGTGCTTCAGTCCAGGTTTAGGGACTGAAAGGTGTGGTATGAATTATACCCTGGTAGTGCTGGGGTGCAGGTCTCCCATGTACAAGCTGAAAAAACAAAGTGACTTTTTAACTCCGTTTTATATCTAATGAACAAGAAAGTACACATTCTTCTGCACTTAAAGTCACCTACTTATTTAAATCAGTTTTAGGTAGTGTATTTCATTTTATTCTGCATTTTACTGTGGTGTTAATTAAAATCATTTTATACATAATTAGCAAAATTTTTACAATAGAGTTTAATAATAGGTTCAGTGACAATATTTTATACAAATATATTAAATGACAACTATACAATTCTATAACATAAAGTAACAATATATTAACAAGATTGAAAGCTGTTCTACTGAGAAATTACAGAAGTAATAGTTAATGGACACAGACAACCTGTAAAAGGTTTATCTCCAGAGCCTTTCTTGTAAATGTTTCATCTCCCAAATCCCTGCTTACACTTATCAAGGGTATCAGAACTTGTCAGAGATTTGGGATGCATGGCTAGGCTTAAAAAGGCCCTTGTGATTGTTAGCCTAGTAAACACCTATGAACCTACGAACGTATGAACATTAAAGATCATGTGCAAACTGACACAATCAAAGTAGCCTAGCTGTTCTCAAAACACATTTCGTCAGTAATTTCTTATCTTGGCTGTCTTACTATCATTTTAAGTTTGTATTCTCACTTTTCTTTTTAAGGAAGCTATCTAGCAAAACAATGCCTTCCATAGCCACAATATGCTCTGCACTCACTGATTACTTTGCAGGAAGTTTTTGCTTCTTTGCTGACATGCTGACACTAGGTCGGGGTCAATAGAATCCACCACTATCTAGTCAGAAAGAAGGAGAAAGGTGTACAGAGAGAGAATTTTCAGACTTGAACAGTTTTACTTGCATTTTTTGTCTATTTTTCAGTTTTAAAGTTAGATACATGTTGTTGGTTAATCTGGTCTTCAAACCCCCATACATTCTGCATTCCTTTTATGGAAAACAAATGTGAAGTTTGCTTCTGATGTCATACAAGCACATTATGTGTAGCACAAACTCCATAAATCTTAATTGTTTCTTTATTTTGCCTAATGTCACTGAAGCTTACCTTTCATCTGTCAGTGAGTTTGCCTTATATTTTTTACTCTGTCCATCCCTCATAAAACTTTTGATTTTCTAGCAGATAATTGAGGATTACAGTTAGACACTAATGGCAGATATTACAGTTTCATAGTTTATAATTCATTTTGCCAGAAAATTCATGCTAATGCAAAACCTGTTCCATTAATAAACTTACATACTGCACTCAGCCCATGTGCAGCATTAATGTGATTTTTACTTACTTACAAAAAAAAAAAAAAAAACGGAAAAGATACCCAGCCTGCTAATGCAGGACTGTCCTCATAAGTCTGTGGATGGACAACATTTGTGAGAAGAAAATAACAGTAAAATGAAACTACACACTATCCAGTAAATTAAATTTGCAGAGCAAAAAACATACTGTCATCCCAGAAAAACAGAAAGACTACAGGTATGTGCAAAAAGTGGTTGCACGTGACCTTTTAGAATGTGAGGTAAATGAGACAAAGACATACAGAATGACCACAAGAGCTAAGTAAAGAAAATAGATAACTGTTTTAGTTAGTGGGTGAAGAAAGATTTACAACTAGGAGGTGTATGTTAGTAAAGTATAAGGATACATATAATGGTTATACAGGTGGAGTCAGAAAAAAGGTTACAGGATGCAGAGGAGGCATGAATTCATGCAAAGGAAAGGACTGGGCTGGAGGAAGACTAGCCTGGTGAGCAGGATGAGCAGAGTCAGGGTTAGTTTACATCCTGTCTGAGCAAGGTTTTGAGTATGTTTACCTTTTTTATCTGTTTAATATGAATAGGAATGTTGTTCCATATTTCCGACATATGGTAGGAGTAGATGGAATTTCAGGCAGTGTTGTGTGACTTAACTGTCAGCTACTAGGAGTTTGGAGCTATAGCAAAGGTCTTCAGTATGTGAGTAGTAAAATGGAGTGTTTTCTAATGCTGGGCATTTCAGAGGATGGTATAAAGGATTCTGAACAGTGAATAGTTGTGAGTAAGTAAGCAAGTTGGTTTGGAATTTCAAGCCAGTTTAGTTGTTTTAATGCCAAGCACTGTTTTTCTAAGAAAGTTATGAGGCCAGTTAAAATTTATAAGTAGTGCAGCTGTTTGTTAGAACAGGGGAAGTATACAGTAGAAGGTAGGTTAATACTAAGGTAGTCATTGCAGTGTCTGTCCAATATTACTTGGCCTTCTAGAGGGAGCCAAGTTTTTTTGATGAGTTTTATTAATGGCTTGTAGGATGTAGTGGTCAAACATAACGTTATAATCAATTAAGACTCCTAGTAGTTTGGTTTTGCTGCATTTGTAGTCACTTTTGAAAGTTACGGACAACCAGTTTTGGCCAGGTATACTAGTCATCTAGAGCTTGCAGTGATAGTAGTTGCTGCAGTTCTGGGGAAAATAAATGCTATTAGTTAGACCTTTAGCTGTTTTTTATTTTGTTTTTCATGTTTATTTTATGCTGCACAAAGCTATTGCTGTAGTATTCTAAGCTTCCTAGAAACTGCACTCCTGTTCACAAACTAAAAATAAACAAAGTAGTATTCCCTCTGTTTTGGAAAAAAAGTTTAAAATGCAAGTACATTTAGTCTACTGCATTTAAAGTCACCTAGTTATTTAAATCAGTTTTGTGTGCTTTATGTCATTTTTCTGCACTTTTGCTGTGTTTTCTCTGAATCTGAAGTTGCAGATATTAACCTGTTATTTTAAAGTTTGCATTGCATTTCAAGTGGCTTTCATGCTAAGTGAATTAATCAGCGTTGCTGCATTTATTTGCTGTGTTTTAGTAAATTGTAAGTGTTATCACAAACAGACAGTTTTAGCCAGGTATGTAAGTCATTTAGAGTGTAGTGTTCATCCTAGCAGCAGAACAGTAGTTACTACAGTTCTGGTGAAGATAAACACTATTGGTTAGAGCTTTAGCTGTTTTTTTATCAGTTCTTTCATTTTCTCTGTTTGTTTTATATTACTCGGGGTTGTGCTTACTGGAACTGGGTTACTAGATGCACTCCACAAAAGCAAGCACTTTCAGTTGTATTTTTTCCTAATATAAGTTTGTTTGTGTCTTTTGGCTTTTCCTGGTTAGGGGTCGCCACAGCGGAACTCTGGTCCGCTAATGACTGGCAGTAGAGTTTTATGTGCTGGCTTGCCGGGCCTAACGCACAACCTTCAATGAAGGAACGCCCGTTCACACATGTCGCCACACAGAAGACGCTCTAACTGAGAATCGAACGGGCAACGTCTAACTGTGAGGCGACAACACTACTGCAGCACCACCACCGCAGTCACTGAAATACTCTCAGTAAACAGGCTCTTGCTACATAAGTATGTGTCTAACTGCACTTAGATAGATAATACACAGAGATGAGCACTTACCACCCTAAACGTAGCTTGAAGAAGCCCCTAGCAGTGCTACACTGTGCACCTTCACCCACAGACACTACAAATAATCTCAGTATTGCTGTTATGCTTACCACACTCACATATAAACACAAGTTATGTATGTACCTAAACAGATATTCATACACAACTACACTATCCATCCCTTGACCAATAACTACCTCAACAGACAGTCAATTTCTGTTTTATTTAAACTCTGCCACTGTCAGCAAATCAAATCAAGTTTTACTTCACACTGGACAAAATGGAAGGTCAACCTACTTGTCTGACCCCTGTTACCAGCCTGACAGCATTAGACATCCTAAAGAAGTGTAGCAACTGCCTTATGCTCACAGATAATGAATTCTTACAAAAATATATATAAATATGATTGTGAGAGGTGCAAATATTTAAAATACATAGAGGCCTCATTCTTACAAAAAAGCAAAACAAAAAAAACTGAATTTTGCACTAATGCAACCAACACTGACACATAGTATAATGTCATATGCTGACACTGAAACAAAATCCTTACTTAAGCCTCCAAAAGCCATAAGGCTCAAGTCTCATAATCAAACATTGCATTACATAATATCTCACCTTTAACAAAGAATGACCATGAGACAAAAGAACCTAAGTTCCAGTACAGCAGACCACTCCAAAAGCAAAAATATTTTAATGACTGTTAACTCAATAGTGAGATACATCAAAATTCCCCACTCACTGGCATGGACAAAGACAGGGGGTCCTTGAGTTGTCTTTCAGGTGCCAGGATCTTAGATGTCTCAAGGGTCCTTAGGATCCTTCATCAGACAAACTATGACATGGTAGTTGTATATGTGGGAGTGAAGGACTTCGGGCACAAAACCCAGAGGGATGCAGAGAGACATGAAAGAGCTTTCTATGCATGTCACAAATGTAGGCAAAACTCTGATACTGTGTGGATCTTCCCTTCTCCACTAATGATGTCTAGATACAAAGAAAAGAAGACTGATTTCAGCAATTGGCTAAAAAAGTGGTGCCATTCTATTGGGATCCAGTGTGTGCCAGTGTGGAACAAGATGCTTGACGGTCCTATCTGCTTTGCAAATGAAGATCTGCATCTCTCTCATTCAATGGCTTCTGCATACTGACTAAAGCCCTTGCTGCCCTCATAGTGCCTATTTAGGTAAAGTTCAGTTAATGAATATACCAGCATAGCAAGTATATCACTAACAAAACTGACTGCTCAATGTTAGAAGTCTAAATAACAAACTGCCAAGCCTTGAGACACATGCATTTGGAAAGCATCTATATATGTGCAATCATCTGGATCCCACCCAGTTCGGGTTTGTGAAAGGCAGATCATGCCACCTGAATCTGATCGACTTCTTTGAGGCAGTCACCAAAGCCGTAGATGAGGGTAAGGTGGTTCACACAGCCTATCTTGACCTCAACAAAGCTTTCAACACCATTCCCTATTCTGGAATTATAGCTAAACTCACTAAACTAGGTATAAATCCCTACATCACAAGATGGGTTGCCAATTGGCTTACTGACAGAACCCACACTGTAAAATTTGCAGACTCCAAATTTGACCTCAAAGCAGTGACAAGTGGAGTACCACAGGGTTCCGTCCTGGGACCTCTCCTGTTTGGTATCTACTTCTCTGAAGTACAGGCTAACACAGAAGGCCTCTGGTTAACAAAGTTTGCAGATGAATGCAAACTAGGAGCCATAGTCAAGTCCCCAAATGATGTGGACACCCTACAGAAGGGCCTCGCTGAGACAGATGCTTGGTGCCAGAGCCATGGCCTCAAGCTCAATGCCAAAAAGTGCAGTGTCATCCCCTTTGGTAAAAACTCTGTACCCATGAACTACCACATAGGCAGCAATCTACTTAACACTGAATGTGTAATAAGAGACAGTAGTCTCTCCTTTGATAGTTACATCGCCACAGTAGTCAGGAAGTCCTTCTACATGGCACACCTCATCATAAAAGGGTTCTCATCCAGGAAAAAAGAGGTCATTGTTCCCCTCTACTCGACACTCATTAGACCCATTATAGAGTACAACGCCCCTTTGGGAATGTACCTCACAAGACATCTGCAGCAGCTGGAAAGGTCACAGAAGTACCTCACAAAGAGGATTACTGGCCTCAAACAAATGCCCTACACTGACCGCCTCAAAAAACTCCAGCTTTACTCTGTAGCATATTGCCTACTTCGAGGTGATCTCTGCCTAACATATAAACTATGTCAAACCCAGAGCTGTTGGACATGCTACACCTAAAGAAATCCCAATCCCTCCAAGCTACATGCTCTAGGGACCTAAACCTTGCCACCACAATAAACAGGACATGCTGGAGGGATAGATTCCTGTCCCAGAGACTTCCCATACTCTGGAACAGGCTACCCATCTATGTCAAGCAAAGTTCTTCATTAGCACTCTTCAAGAAAAATCTTGATGAGTGGATGGGAAATAGGAAATACACCCCGGGGATCACTTCTGTATCTATGCTCAACAGTGACACAGGAAAATAACTTTCTTGGGTGGCATAAGGCAGGGAACCTTGTTGGCTAGGCTTACGTAGGCCCTTGGGCCGATAGCCTAGTACCTACCTATGAACCTATGAATCACTAAAATATGGTTTAAAGTATATTGGTCACATTCAGAAGCATCTTTGTTTTACAATTAATTTCATTTCATGCACATCACATTAAAGTTGTAAGTGGTTTGCAAAAAAGATTAAAGGGTATTGTTTGATTTTTTTAGTCATACTGTTTACTTAGTTTTTCTCTTTAGCCACACCCACAAAATGATGTCATGGTTGGTCCTTGGCAATGATTTACAACTGACTGCAAAACATTTTGGGTAAGAAAAACAATCTGCCTACTTTCAGGGACAACTTTTACTAACATTGTGGTTTCCCTATTACATCAGCAGATGTTAATTTTCAATCTAAGGTGCTTCAACTGCAAGAACTGGTTGCCAACTTGTCATTCTAGGAAGTAAGAAGCTACTACTGAATGCATTTATCATGGATATACTGTAGCTTCTTCATAACTTTAAAGCAGTGAGGCATTGTGGGTCCAGTATTTCATTGTCATGGCAGGGCTTTTTAGCTCTGAGAAAAAAAAATCAGAGGGCCATCCTTATTAACAAAATAAAATTCATAAACAATACACTTTATGCATCAAAAACTGCATAATTTGGTTTTGTGTGTGATAAGGCAAGGATGTTATATATCCAGCTCCAAAGGTTTGTTTCTTAGACTTGCTTCAGAACATGTGCAGTACACTTTAAATACCTATAAAGCACTCAATTCATATGTGGGTTTATCACCTACCATGCCTTCAGACCCAATGGCAACTGTGGTGGCATTTCCATATTTGACCAGATCACCTCTAGACAAATTCCCAATGACCCACAAATGGAACTTATCAAACTCCAAGTCACACTAAACAAAATCAGCTATCAGTTTATCGTCTGTTACAGGACACCTTCCTTGACCCCATAAGTGCTTGTCTGGTTCCTAAACTTCATGGACAGTCCCTCACAAATAAGAACTCCCTTATTTTACAAGACTTTAACTACCTGTAAATTGACTGTTGTACCTACACCTCCAATGTACATTATGCACAGACATTTTTAGACCTTATAATTAATAACTCAATGTACCAGATTGTCACTAGCCCAACCAGAGGATAAAATATTCTTGACCGTGTGCTTTTGTGTAAAAAATGTGACATCATGCACAGTTCCACTGGTAACTCCTTCTCTGATTAAGTAAGACCACAAGCTAATAACTTTTTTCCTTCCAACTGTCTAAATGCCTGAAGCCAATATAGCAGAACACATAGACTTCGAGCACACAGATCTCTTCAAATTCTAGAATAAAGCCTCAAATTTCACATCACCCTAGACATTGCATCAGGAGATAGATTATCAAAGGAATTTTATACCCACATGTATAGAATTAGCAATCCCATCCAGATCCAAGTATAATAGGAAATTTAAAAGCAGTACAACCTGGTGATCCACCAACATAAATAAAACCTACAATAAAAGAAAAAAAAGAATTAAAGTATACAACAGATTTAAAGAACCCCAAGTCAAGGAAAATATTAAGAATGTAAAAAAGACTACTAGATCTACTAAGGCAGCCCATGAATTCAGGCTGACATCTGAAGCCAATAACAATTACAAATAAATTAAATGCATTACAAACAGACCCCTATGTGTATGACAATTAGGAAACAGGCCTGAAGACAAAACCCACACAGCATGGATGGTAGAGGCAACTGAATAATGGTGTCCCAGAGGGTTCAGTGCTGGAGCTATTTTTGTTCAGCATTTACTTCTCTGACCTACAGACTACAAACCAAAATGTATGGCTAACCAGCTTTGTGGATGACTGCAAACTGGGAGGCATTGTCAAATCCCCTTCATTTGTCTTCTATGTGACTCTGCCAAGTTATGTTACCAGACGGTACTCCTAGGCTGTTCCTGAAAAAGGACCCTTGTGTCTAGTCCTAGGCTATTAGCAATTGGATTACATATTTGTCTGAATTTCTGCACCCTTCACATAGACACTAATTACCTCACTATATGCTATTTAAGTATTAACCCCAGTATGTCTCTTGTGGTTTACTGCATTACCAGATGCATTTTCACTAAATATGACTTTTAAGGGAAGGGAAGTTTACTGCTACTCAAGCTAAGTCTGTTTTCAATGTGAGAGTGTTTGTTTTATGTAGAAAATGGCTTTGAGTGTTTTTTTTTCTGTAAAATATGAAATAAAAGTTTTAAATGAAACCAAATATCTGTGATGTGTACAAGTAAAGAAGAAAATAGTGTGTACAATGATAGGTTTGAACAGTATTTATGTTAATTGGGGAGAGATAGACAAGTAGTGGGATATTTGTATGGCTGGAGGGCCTGACATATCACCTTGCAAAGAGCCCTGTTTGTCTATGATCCAGCTCTGTAGACTCTGGAGGTGTATGCTTTAACAATCAAGCATTACTAGCCAGTGAAGTAAGTCAGACCTGTACTGAGTGATGTCAGAGGGGATAGCTATTCTCAATGACAAAGATAATATAGGGAGGTCAAACATTAGATATAGCTGTCTGGTCAGCATTTAAGCCCCTTCCCCCTACCAAAGAAAAAAAAAAACAGTATGTTGTATACAGTAATATATCTGATTTTGTATGGTTTGTGAGTTGCTGAACAAATGTTGCTGCAGCATTTATACTATATTTAACCATTTTGCTTTATTCATTATACTAAAGAAGTAATTAATTAATTAATTAATTAATAGACCAGGATTGTGTAATATAGTCTAACATGTTGCACTGTAATAGTCTAAACATGTCACATTTTAATAACATATTTTTGCAGTATCATCTTTGCAGCCTCCAGCAAATGTAAAGAGGCTGACATTTGTTAGGTCATATAGTCTGCACTGCTAAGAGTGATTATCAGATCCACCTGATCTTAAACATCCACTGTGTAGGCATTGCCGCATATTACTGTGATACAGCCTTCTCTACAGAGATCAGAATGTAAAGGATTTCTGCATTTAATTAAAAATTGTTACTCTGGGAGTTAGTGCAGAGAATTAAAGCTCCTACCTATTAATGAGCTGCTTCATGTAGCAAATGTGTAGGGTTTGAATCTTTCCCCCTTCCTTTATCTACTGTGTGACAGTGGGCAAATTACTTAACCAGGCAGTGCTCTGGGGTAATTGGAAATTTGAGCTAGGCTCCATTAATGGTTTCCAAGACTGCATACCTAGGAAACTATAATCCCGTTGTTGTTGTTTGCCAGCCATTCCCTACTGCATAGCTGATTTATTTCAAGAAATGTTATGGCAATATCACCAGCATGCCATTTTTACATGTACTATAAGCAAATGTATTCTTCAAGGGCAGCAGGCAATGCATTTGTAGATGTAGCACTAAAATGCAAAGTTGTTTGCCAGTAGCAACATCTGCATTACTAATACCTTTCTTTAATGTGGAATTATTTAGATGACTTTTTCTGCAGAGATTGTGCATACTGACTTAGCATATCAGGTGACTCATATTTTTATGCTCTCATGAATTCTATTTAAACTGTGTTACACATGGCTAGATCTTATGGTATGATGTTGATGATCTTTATAGAATTTCATGTAGTTCATTTATAACTACCAATAAAGTATGTCTTTATATAAATAAGGGGTGTATATGATCAACAAAGTAGCTATAACTGCAGGTGGCAGGGTGGAGATCTCGGTGGATGGAAATACCTTATGCTGTTATCATCTGGTAATTTTTAAGCACTCTTTAATCTGGTTTTGCATGGTTAGTGTGCATGTGTGTGCAAATTAAAATGAAATAATTTGTCTATTGCATGTGTGAAAAAAAATTAAATATGTGACTTTGGTCATTATTTTATTTACTATTTGTTTTCCACAGGCATCTGAGAAGGGTGCAGTCAACAGTGTTGCTATAATTGCTCAGTTTGGGGGATGTCTGTGAATAAAAATGACTGACCCTACTGATCTGGTAAAGTTAAAAAAAATCATTAGTCAGTCTTTGTAGGACTGGTGAGCATTTGTGTAAAGCAAACTGGAATACTTTATGTGCCATTTTTATAGACATGTGATATGTATACAGTCAATAAAGGAGCCATAATTGTTGAGTGTGGATATTTTTGAGTTATAATGACAGCAGTTTGAGTGGCCTTTTATGGTTGAAATGTTCTGAAATGTGAGCTTTTATCATTACTGGTTCATACATTTTGTTTCACTGTTTACTGGAAATATGTTCTAAACATCAAATTTAAAACACATTCTAACAAATGTTGCTATATTAAACAAAAATATATAATATAAAACAAATAGAAATGTGAAGCAAAGAATACATGCATTTATGCATGGTCCTAAATATATGTGCTGGGGGACCCCTAGTTTGAAAACAGCCCAGGGCCCAAGGGATACTTAATCCACCATTGGCCAGATGCATATTAAATGAATATGAGTTTCAAGGGAATAGAAACTTACTGTTGCTCATGCTAAAGTATGTTTTCAATTTGACATGCTTTTGTTTAGCAAATGACCATCAATTTGTGTGCTATAAAAATTGAAATAAAAGTTTTAATTAAATCCAAATCTCTGTAATCATTGTAAAGTAAGGAATAAAACAGTATCCACAGACAGGCTTGAACAGTGTTTATGGAAAATAGGGAAAAAGAACCATGTAATGGCAAACTCGAATGGATGGAGCAGTGGCTGGCCCATTATCCTGCCTAGGAGTCTGCCTCCTGATATATAGCACTGACAATACCCCACTATACTCCACTTCAAAATGAAAATTCAGTTAGAGATCTGAGTACCTAGGTTAATAATTCCCTCTCCTTTGATCACAACACACCAATGGTTGTTAGGAAATCCATCTACTTTGGCACAGCTGATTGCCATGGAAACATAATCCAAATCTAAAGAGGTTATTGACCCCTTGTATTCAGTACATATCAGACCTGTTATAGAAAACAGTGCCCCTTTTGGGATATACCTCACCAGGCATATCAAGCAGTTGTAAAAATCCCAGAGGTTTCTAACTAAAAGGATCGCAGACTTAAAATCCATAAGCTGCCAGAAAGACCAGAAGTCCTGTCCCTCTTTTTTTATTCTTATAGCCTCCTCTGAGAAGCCCTATGCATTGCCTTCCCAGCACCTAGGAACCTAGTAGTCCAGAATATCTTATACCTTCACAAATCAAAGTAGTCCCCCAAATACCAGAACAGGGAATCTAAACCTGCTTCAGCAGATCAATAAAACAAGGTGTGGTGACAGATTAGTTACTCAGCATCTTCCTCCCCACCAGAATAGACTCCCCGTACAGATAAAGCAGTGTGATATTATATCTTCCTTCAAATGGGACCTAGATAATTGGATGGGCATTCATAAATTCACCTTGGTTTTGACCGGCCTAGCCTTCCTTGAGAGGAGAGGTATAGTCTAGGGTGGGAACTGGCAAAGCACAATAGTTGCAAGACTCAGTAGCTTTGAACTCTTATGAACTATAAGTGATCTTGAACAATTAGTAAAACATAACAATTAGACAAATTCACTTAGATAAAAATTCACTTTTTGATATTTTCACAACACACATTTCACACTGTTGTCTAAAAACAAAAGTCCAGCCCAACTCACTAAGTGAAACTGTCCTATAGTACCACTTTGGTCACTCAAAACACTGAAAATCCCCCCCACACACACACACACACTTAAAACTGGGCAGACATGCACCCAAACCCAAGGAAACAGATGTGCACAACCCGATACATAATACCAAATGGGACTCTTTATACAAAGAAATAAACCCTAATCTGACTTTCACATGCTTCTTAAATCAAAGTTGTTACATACAACACATTCTATTCCAAAAAGTTATCACGTAGCTTAGGGAACAACTATATTCCAGGATAACTAGAGAAATAAAAAAATGTAATTAGGCAAAGATAAAACATTGCAATCTTGAAAAAAAAGAGACCATCTCTACAATGAACTGCACCAAATCTGCTTAAATATTACAAAACAATGGGGAACAACAGCCAACTCTGGTAAAGGAAGTTAGTTGATAAAAGACACATTTTGGGAGAAAAACAGAAATATACTCATAAATTCAAACACTGATGTACATGTAAACTTAAACACACATATACATAAAAGTTTACTGAGAGTGCTTATGTGGGTACTGATTACAACTGCTAACTGTAGGTTTTGAGTCTGATTCATTCCTCTTTGCTAAAGCAGAAGGCTTATTTTGGGTGCAGTTAGTATGTCTGAGCACAATTTAAAAAGTGTAACTGCTAAGCACATTCAGCCAACAAATCAACACTAGATGACTTGCACTGAGCAAATGAAGCACCACGTAGGCACAGTTCAATAAAACAACACGTACAATGCTGAGTAACTGTGAGCACCACATGCCAATATCATCAAAGCACTAATTCTATTTTGTACACCCAGTGCGTACAATGTGGAGGCATTTTGCAGGTGTAGCCTCGGCTTCCAGGCATATGTTTATTTTACAGGAAAGTGTTTAAATTGGCCTTGGTCCTGCACCAAGACACACACACTCCACCAGACTTCCCAGCCAGACATAATTATTACTTCAGACTACTGGTGAGGTAAGAGGATATTAGTGAAAGGCTACTGCAGTACGTAACTAGGTGACCCCAGCAACCTCACCAAAATGCCTAATTAATTATTCAAAAGGTCAACATTATGAACAGTCTTTATGAATCACACTTTGTGAGTCATTCTGTTGCTTATTTTTTCTTTTAACCCCTTTCTCAAGATTTTACACTTACATTCATTTCTGCAAACTCACACAGTAAACAAAAAATCTGCATGATTTTGTTTCTGAGTAGAAACCATGGCCAATGTTAGGTACTGTGATGGTAAGTAAAGTGGATAACGTTTATATATATTGTAAATAAGTAGTACATCCACTGCCACTTTAAAACTATTTTATAGCATAGCCATTTTAAGACTACATGTATCCATTAATGAGGTGTATTTTGAGCCTACTACTAGTGTGTTTGCTCTGACTGAAGCATTATAACAGTGTTTCAACTGAGATGCAATTTTGTACATTATAAAACTTACATGTGGTGTAAACTGCCATTTCTGAGACTGAGTAAAGTGCTTTTCATGACAGGCACTATCACTTCTTACTCAACACACTGTTGAAGACACCCACTAAAAGACAGTGAAAAGTGTCAGCTCAGTGGTTTAGATTGAAAAAGCCCTAATTATAACCTAAGTGACCCAAATTTGATTAGCAGCTCAAGCATATGGTGGCATGGCAGGTAGGATGGGTATGCCTATCCTTGGAGGAGTGGCTGTGTTGGACATCTCTCTGCTACAGTTCTGCTGTAGGCTGAAACTCAGAGAACTGATACCAAGTTGTTTTGGCAGGAGAACAGAACAGTCAGTCATGGGTCAAGCGGTGGGGTACCGTCCGCAGCTACCCATCACTGCCCACCCAGCCTGACAATAGTTGTTGTCTGCATACAGGGTTAGAGAGTTACTGTTAAAAATCCTGGACCCTTTCAAGATAACACTACTCCTGGCAGCATGCCTCATGTCCACGGATGAAAGAAGTAATGAACAGTGAACTGGAGCCCTCAACCCAAAAAATTTAATGGAACAATATAAAGCGGGAGACTTGATAAACAGAAGGGGTACCAGAAGACAATGACAAGTACATTAAAAGTTCCTTACAGAAGCCTTACGTATATTTTTCAACTTTATTAATTTAAAAAGGCTTTTCTGTAAATCAACCTTACCTAAAAACATGCATTCTATCTGGTATGTGCTATCAATGTTCCATTAACTTCACTATTAATATTTGATTTAAAAAAAATAATAAATAAAAAACAGGTCACTGAAGGAGCAAAGTAAGCCTGGAAAGTAGTTGGTTAAAGGAAAGTATATAATTGAAGGAACACTGCACACCTTGAACAAATTCAGTAAAAAAGGTAGCTGAGAACTTAATGAGATAAATACAAGGCCAATTAATGAATATTAATAAAGAGACTTGTTAATAGTGATGAAGGTCTATTGTTAAACAAGTCATGTGACTTCTGGCTCATGACTGGGTCAAAAAATTCCTAAATATATCTAGCTATGTAATATGTCTATCTAGCTATACCTGTCCATCTGTCTGTCTGACTGTATGCTTGTTTATATTTTCATCCCTGCTGAAACAATTATATTTCTGTTTATTTTCTATAACAGTAAGGGCCTGGGTAGCAGATGTTTTGCACTGCTATTAACAACATCCACTGTTACTTAACCTTGCTGTGGCTGTCAGAGATTTATGAACTGTTATAGTAAAACAATGACGAAACAGAGACAGAGACAGGTGCACAGAAGTTAGAACAAAGGCTTAAAATAACACTGCTATTAAGAAGACTGCAGATTGCTCTGTCTGTATCTGCTTCATTTATTTCCATGACCTTTACAAAGCAGTTCCACTATCAAACTCTTTTAGACTTTGAAAGTCTCCGAATGCATACTGCTTTTGCTCTTATATATTTTTTACATAAAACAGACATCTTAATTTAAACTCATTAAATTATTAACATTCTTCAGAACTTCACAGAGTTGAACGATTTTTTTTAATCAATGCAAGAGAAAAAAGTATGATGGTATAATTGTATTTCAAAACTCCAGTTATTCAAGTCTTGCTTTTATTTAACTATAGAGAAATTCATGACACAGTCAAGACTTCCAGAAAGCTCATAAGATGTAGGACAAACAGCCAATATTTATATACTTTCAGCACTTGGTTTCTTTATTTATTTATTTTAAGCTCGTCTCTGGCTGCAAGTCTTGCATTTAACATACTGCTGTCATTAAATATCTTTATATTTGTTTCTGGTTTCCTTTTCTTCCATCTCACTGTGGAGCTGCAAACATCTCTGTCAGTCATATGTGAACCTGGCATCCAGGATGAATGCAGAACTGTACAGATATATACAGTACACGGTCACATAATAATAAACATCATAAAGTGAAACTGGTCAGCTGGTATATTTACAGCACTGGCACAAAAACAGAAATACATGTGAAATATGCAGTACACCACAAACACAGCTAAAAGCACAACCACCAAACCAACTGGTTCCCAGTGGGAAATTGAAAACCTCATAAACTACACTCCAAATTTTCTTCAGTTGTTGAGCACTTTCATCCCTAAATTACAAAGAAACCTCATCAGAACAAATATGTAAAAAACACACACACACACACACACACACACACACACACACACACACACAAAACAATATTCATGTTAAGAACCTGATATCAGCCTCCTCAGTTCAAATGGAGACAAAATAATTTTATCAAGCATAAAATTTAGATCCCAAGGAGAAACCATGTTTCCTAGGTGAGCAAGTATGTAATAAACCCTTTCAAAAACTGGTTAACTTGAGTGTTGTTTGAAAGGGAGGATCTAGGGGGGTAGACAAATGACTGATAAGTGTACCTTGACAGAAGAGCAGAGCAAATCACTAGCTGGTAACTCACACAAATAATGCAACCCGGCCTGAAAACAGTCCTAGGTCTTTGAGTGGCACCAAATAGAAAAATCTTTTCCACTTGTCCGTATATGATTCACAGAAAAAAAAGTTTTTAAACAGAAAAATGATGTAATGAAAGGTTTTCCCCAGAAGGAGATTTGTCTATCGAGCCTTGAAAAGATTGTTAGCTGATCATCAGTTCTGCAAAGCTTGCGGAGGCGAAGCACTTCCGCACTAGGTTTAGGATATAACCCATTCAGATTAGGCTACTGCAACAGTGATCTATTAGAGCATCTAATGTTTTTGGTAAGTTTACTTGCATTACTTTCTCCCTCCTGCTCTTCCATCAGCAAGAAGAGACTCAGACCATTTCCAGAGAGAGAGAGAGTGTATGTGTGTGTGTGTGTGTGTGTGTGTGTGTGTGTGTGTGTGTGTGTGTGTGTGTGTGTGTGTGTGTGGACATTTTTGTCCCTGTTCAAAGGGTCTGTCATTTTGTCCAAATTCTCAAAACACTGAACCTCACAGTTTGAATGCTTTGTTCCTAAACCCTGCTAAGCATCTGTTTTTTGAGGACATGATCTCTATTCTGACAGAAACCAGAAAACTAAGTACCAGAAAGTCACATTGTGCTAAGTGGAAAAGGTTTATTATCTGGTGCTAATGAAAATTGTTACTTCTTAAGCTGGTGAGTCTAGCACAGGTTCTGGAATATTTATCTTCACTGTACAAGGGAAGTTAGTTATATTTCTTCATCATGGTACAGTCCTCTACTGTTTCTGCTTGCCTACCCACCTCCCTCTCCCCCCAGCCTACTCTCATGCTCACATGAAATCGTTTGTTTGTCATGGGAATTTTGAATCTTAGAGCTCCCAGGAAATTCCAAACCCCTACTTGGGACCTTGACTTTTAGAGAAGCTTACTCTTGCCCCCTATGAGACAGACACTTCTCCTCACATCAAAATGCTCAACTGAAAAGAACACTTTCCTCATAGTTTTTAACTTTAGCTAGATGTATTTCTGAATAGCAAGCACTCATGTAAAGAGCCTTTCTTGATCTTCCACAAAGACAGGGTTTCCCTCAGAACCAGTCCTCCTTTCATGCCTAAGGCTGGATCAGAGCTATACCCCTATCAGGCCATTCACCTGTCATTTTTCTTTCCAAACCCTCAAAGCAAGGGAGAAAAAAATCCTCCATTCTTTATATGTGCACAGACAACCTGAGATTCTACTTGCACAAAACTAAATTTCCAAACAGGGCTGACCAACTCATGGTTTCCAGAGGACAAGGAAGATAGGTCTGTGTGTAAACAATATCAAAATAGCTGGCCAACTGCATTGCTTTCTGCTGCCATCACCATGGCAAACAAATATCTATACCAAATAAGACTCATTTTGCCAAGGCAAAAGCAACCACTGCAACTTTTTAAAAAAGGGGTCTCAAATCAGTCTTTTCTGTAAACAGCTACTTATTCTTCTGCACGCACACTCCCAAAGCATTTGCAATCTTGGGGCTACCTTTAGAGCCAGAGATAGCTTTGCCTCTGCCATTCTGCACAGCCTTATCTCCCCAGCTGTCAAATCTTGCCAACCACCCACTCAAAACTATCTCAGTGTCTCAGTGTCTTCCCAAGACTCAACATTGCAACAGTGACCATGATGAACACAGTACAGTTGTGTTATGAACTTACCATAATTGTAGATATTAAGACAGATCACTTTTGTAGTACACTTTCCCCTCCTACATACCCCTCCTTTTTTTCTGGTACCTACCTGGGGTTGAGGTGGGTACCCTGTCCATCACCCTTTTCTCTGCCACTCTCCTGTTTATAAAAACTCAGTTGAGAAAACAAACTGAAAAACAGGAAAAACACATTAGTCAGGGAGCACAGCACATCTCAGTTTTTAATTTGGGATGAGCGCTTTTGCTAATGAAGTGTTAACTTCTTCAGATGAAGCACATTGCACAAACAGTTCTTTAAATAAGGAAGTAATGGTCATGTGTTTGCCAAGCCTCCTCTGTGATCCAATCACATGCTCTGTTGCTTGTTTGAATGCAGTGCCTTCAAGAAGTGCTGCTTCTTTTCTTGTTTTTAAGTTAGAAAGCATTTAATTTATTTAAATATATATACAACCTTAACTAGTGAGTAAATAGCTTGCAAGGGCAGATGGATGACTGCAAAGGAGGACATTGTTCTAGACGAATGTTTCTTCCTGAAAGAAATGTTTAAAAGACATGGCTACCCTGACCAATTTATCAACGAGTTAATGTACAAAGTGATTAACAAATCTGAAAGACATTACTTTCTCACAATTTTGGATCGGAAGTCTGAAATAACAATATCAGAATTGAACATTATATCCATCTGTATAAATACAAATTCAATGAAGCAGCTTGAGAACAGTTTAAAAAATGCCTTCATTACCACCTACACAGTCGATAGCAACCTTATTAAATGGATTTTGAAAAAAAAAACTGGTTGTTGGTATTGGAAGAAAGAGTGACTAATGAAAAACTAGAACAAAAACCTATTGTTATATACAGAAAAGGAACTAATATGGAAAACATATCAGAAGCAATGAACAACAAAAAAAAAGCCCCCCCCCCCAAAAAAAAAAAAAGCTTGCAACATGAACAAATGCGGACATTGCCCTTTTTGTAAATATATTCAGATTGAAACATCTTTCAAAATTAAGTCACAAACTATCAAAAGGACTAAAATGAAAATACAATTGTGAAATCAATGGTGTAGTCTACATGGCCCTTTGCCAACCTTGTCCTGGGTTTTACATAGGGAAGACCAAATGTAAACCAAAAGAGAGCCTATATGAACATACTTATGAAATCAGAAAAATGACGGAATCAAATGTACTTTACAAACATGTTAAAAATAACTTGGGGGCACAAATTTAAGTTCACTATTAAAGAAAAAGTCAGCCCTAACATGAGAGTAGGTCCTTGGTCACTGAACCTGGAAAAGCAAGAATTGTACTGGCAGCTTAAATTCAATAGCAGTGCATGGACAGGACTGAATGGATATATTTCTATAGCCCCAGTACTTAAACTAAAGGCTCTGATAAGATGAAAACTTTAAAGCTTGTGGGTGTTTTGGGAAATTAAATCACATATTCTTTGAATGGGAATTGTTGAAAGTTAAAATACGATTCAACATCAGCATTTCTCACAGACAGATGTAAAATAATTTTAAATTTACTTCTACTTTTTATTTATTTGCTACACATTTTTCACATATTTTACTTTAATTATTTTTTTTCACTATGGCTAGCATTTTTCTTATTCTCCTGGTTATCCCTACCTATCTGTCTACTGCAGGGTTGGCCATATCAGCCTATAGGACAGACAGTCCCTTAGTCTCTGGGCAAAAAAAACACATGAAGATTTCACTGGCTGATGACTCATTTTTACCACTGACATTGAGTAGGGAGGGCATTTACTGGCTAGGGAATGGTAAAACTCACTGGCATTCAGGCCATCCATGGACTCCTGCAGGAAGAAATTTCCAAGAATCAGTGCTGCAACATTGATCTACTCCAATATGTACAATTATGTAAAGTGAGCTTTGTGCTTAAACGTATATTGGAATCAGTACAATTTTATTCTCTCACTTTACTGGTTTGTGTATATTTTAGACTTTATTTACTGTCACTTCATGTTTTTGTTTTTCCTGTGTATTCTTAATGGTCATATTATTGAATCTGGGCTGAAACTGGTCAGGACTAATCAGTGCTCTACTCCAGTTAACAAACTGAATACAGTTTTAGTAGCAGTGATTTTGTGCCTCATTTAATACCTGCTGCACATTCTCAAAAAGAAGATGCCTAAAAGTTATCATGAATGCTACCATCCAGCCACTTAGATGAAGAGTTTTTGGGTTGTATCAAACGCCCCCTGTCTTGTGTGAGTAAATCTAGTCTGAGGGAAACCTTGTGGTAACTGCCCTTGGCCAGGTTAAAAAGAAGGGAGAACCACTGTTGCCTTGGCCAAAAGGGAGTCACCACCAAAATTTTTGGTTAGTCCTTTTGGATCTTTAGAAGAACCTCAGTAATCAGTAGAAAGGGTGGAAAGGCATACAGGAATATTACCTTCCATAGGAATGAAAATACATCTGTCTTCCAAACCTGCAATTTCTTCAGTTGTATGTTCTGAGAGGAGGCAAACAGATCCATTTGAGGTGTCTCCCACAGCTGGATCAATTGTAAGATCCTAAGAAGACCAAAGGCTGAAGTTTCCATGCGTGGGAGTCTGTTGTGGTCTTAGTGAGCTTGCCTGCAGTAAGGTTTGGATCTGATGGAATATATGAAGCCTGAAGAATCAGACTGAGTTGAATTGCTGCCTCCCAGGCTATCATAGCCAGTCTGCAAATAGGGTAGGAACTTCTACCTCCCCTTTTTTATATATGTATCACATGACTGTAGTGTTATCTATGTACACTTGCAAAAGTCCTGGAGACCACAGATGCTTCACCTTTAAAGTACTGAAGGCAACCAGCATCTCTCCAACATTTATTCTGCCTGTCTGCTGGTCCCACAGCTTGTACATTTACTCCTTCTGAAACTGATCCCTATGCCAGGTCTGAAGCATCTGTGGTAAATGAAAGGAGGGGGTCATAAGGGTGAGTGAGAGACCTGGATTGCAAGCTATCTGGTCTCTCCACCATCCAATCTCCCTCTTTACAAATCCCAGAAATGAAATTTGAAAAGTCAAAGGGTATAGATACTGAGTACAAACTAATCTGAAGTACTGATGTATTTTTCTCATGTGTAGTCTGGCAAATGGCAGCATTATTATCTATGCCATATATCCAAGGATCCTGAGAAGTTCCCTTGCAGATATGTGGCTTATGCTGGAGAAACTCAGTAAAAATTGTTGAATCATACTCACTTTGTCTTGGGGAAGGAATGCACTTTTCAATGCCAAGTCTAACAGACACCCAAGGAAAATCAATCTGTTAGATGAGATGAGCGAAGACTTCTGCAAACTGATTTGAAACCCCAGACTAAGTAGACATTCCTTAACAGTTACTAATAATTTCTAACATTTGAAAAATAGTCTGCAACGATAAGACAATCATCCAGATATGGAAAGATTTGAGTGCCCAGGAATCTGCAATGAGCAATGACTGGAGCTTTGGCATTTTGTGAACACTCTTTTGAAGTGGACAGTCCAAAGGGTAAAGCAGAGAACTGATAATATGAGCTAGACAGCAAATTTAACTAATGCCTGAAATGCCTGGCAATAAGAAAATGATAGATGCCCTTCAGATCCAGCTTTACCGTGAAGGATAGATGAGAAATCAAACATACAAGATTTTGAAGTGACAACATCTTGAACTACAAGATCTTGACAAAAAAAGTTTGCAGCAGAAAGATCCAGCACTGGCCTCCAAGATCCTCCAGGTTTGGGAACGGGAAAAAATCTTTGACTAATAGCCTTTGGCTAGGAGATTGACAGGCACTGGTTCTATGACTGAGACCACATGTTGTGCAGAATAGGAGAAAAAGAGAAATTTGGTTCCTTGGACAAGGTGGAATCCCTTGAAAGGAAGATAAGGATTCCCACTGCCAAGAATATTCCTGTTGGATTGGAGTTATACCCTCGAGGGTGTGGGTTGCCCTTGAGATTTGGAGGCATTCCCTTTCTTTTTTGAGATTATTTTCCATTTTTTTATCCTAAAAGTTCACTCCTTGCAGTTTAAATTATTCATTAGAAAAGGAGACTAAGGAAGCGGGAAAACTGTTATTTGGTTTTAAAAAAAATGAGGGCTGGAAAATCTGAGTCACTCCTCATATCAGCTTTCCACTTTTATCAAACATAGTACATTCTACAGCTGCAGAAGGGCCAAACAGAGTCTCCTTATTTAAGGGGAGATTAAAATCCCAGATTTAACATCTTCAGGAAGATTTGATTTTGAAATCAACTAAGCCTCCTTAGCAGTGATCCAGATGCAAAGACTCTAGAGGAAGAGTCAGCCGCATCATAATCACATTTTGCGATATGCCTTGTCACCTGAGATACAGCTGTCAATGGAAGCATTTAATGAATCCTTTACCTCAGAAGACGCAAGGTTAACCATTAACTTCTGTATATTCTCAGAACACAAAAACAAAAACATTAATATATGCACTTGATAGTTCAAATTTCTGAAAGTTAAAGTACTAGAAGAACAGATTTTCTTCTCCAATGTATCCACTGCTTTCTCATTTTTGTCAGTAGGAATAACATTAGTAGCTGTGATTTGTTCAGCAGCTTTTGTTAGAGTAATGACTGATGGATCTGTTAAGGACTGAAGGCTTGTCCATTGTGGAGTCTTGATGCAGTAAAAAAAAAATTCTCTAAAGCAGGCAATACAGAAGGAATGGGTGCAGTGTGACAGACATCTGTATCTGTAGCAAATTATAATACATTTTTTTATCATAAGAATTTCATTCTAATCCCACTGAAACACATTTTTCATTTTAATTAAAATGTCAGTGAAAGAAATTAGTTCAACAAGAAATTCTGAAGCAATACTGTCCTCAGAATCAGAATGCACAGACTGAAGAGAAACTCCTTAGGTACACATCTCCTCCTCTACTGATTGGAAAATCCTGTCAAATGAGACTGAACAATTTTCCTTTTTCTTCCAACAGATTAAGAAGTTGAGGAAAAAGCAGTAATTGGTCCCTTGAAAAATCCGAGTATATCTGCCCTATCTGTAGAAATAGATACAGGTGACTGGAAGTTTTACCCACTAAGCACATTCTAGCTTAACAATATCTGGCTCTTAGGCACACTGTACCCAGCATGGAAATCCCCCTTCCTACAAAGTGAAGGTTCTTCACCAGCTCTTTCCCAAGTCAATGAAAAAAGTGGTTCTCCCTTACCTGTTAAGAGCATCCCTACAGTTGCAGAGGGCAAGGCTGAACTCACCAGTCTTTGCTGGCTTGAAAGGCTACACAAGAGGACCTGGGTAGTCTGGGGAACAAATATTGGCCACAGCAGTCACCTATCAGTGATTCAGGCAATCTAGGAGAAGGACTGATTCTTGAAGACTCCTTAACAAGTTTTTTTTCCTCTTTTGCTCCAGGGAAGGAAAAACAATGGAGACCAACTGCTGTACCATCAGTAACCTAGGAAAGAGGTCTGAAGAGAGGGTGGTGAAGCCCTGATGAGTCAGTATGGAGAATGGCAGAGAATAAGTGGTTCTGAGGTGTGCGAGCCACTGAAAGTACCTCACAAGCAAAATATACTTTCCTGACACACAAAACATCAATAAAAATTATATATTTAGTCAAACAGTGGATATTTCCTTACAAAAAGTTTACACAAGCAGCAGCATGACAACTCTGTTGTCCTAGTGCAACAACAGCCCAGATTGGCAATCACTTGAAATGTTGGGATCGGATACAGTGAGTCCCAAAATATGGAGACTTAATGGCCGAAAAATCAGACTTACATATACTAAGTCTGAGATGTCATTTCTCAGAATATTCCCTTTTCTCTGAGTTATGATGATCTTGGATTTGATACATATAAGTTCAAGGGTTGTGGGGTGTGGGGGTGCAGGGGGATTTGCCCCCAGGGAAAAGAGGTTTTAAGGAAAAGAGCAATTTTTGAAATTCACTCTTAGAGGGTAGTGAGACCAGCTATGCTATATGGGTTGGAGACAGTGGCATTGACAAAAAGGCTGGAGTCAGAGCTGGATGTGGCAGAGCTAAAGATGTTAAGATTTGCAATGAGTGTGATGAGGGTAGACAGGATTAGGAATAAGTATATTAGAGGATCAGCCCAGGTTGGACGATTTGGAGACAAAGCCAGAGAGGCGATATTAAGTTGGTTTGGACATGTGCTGAGGAGGGATGCTGGGTATACTGGGAAAAGGATGCTAAGGATGAAGCTGCCAGGTAACAGGAAAAGAGGAAGGCCTAAGATAAGGTTTATGGAAGTGGTGAGAGAGGACATGCAGGTGGTTGGTGTGACAGAGCAAGATGCAGAGGACAGGAAGAAATGGAAACAGATGATCTGCTGTGGTGACCCCTAATGGGAACAGCCGAAAGAAGAAGAAGACTCTTTTCCTGTGTTTTCAGTCTGTTTTTTTATCTTGTCAGTACTAAGCAGTTTGAGTGCCAACATTTCTATAGGAAGCCACCCAGATCACTTTATTTCTTAGTAAAAATAAAAACATTGACAAGAAAAGGTTAACTTTAAGTCAGAAAGGTGATACAATAGAAATGATTTCTGCAACAGGGACTTGTGTGCCCAACTCTAAGAGGATTGTTAACCAAATGACAGAATCATGGGGTCTGCTGATGAACCACTTGCTTCTGTGGGAAAAAAGTATTTAACTCTTCACATCCAAGTGACGCCTCCAAGTGCATCTGCAGCTACCTCCTACAGACTCTTCTAGGTGTCAAATATTACTTGTTCATGTTTGCATCAATAATTCCAAACCCATACTATGTACACGGTTGTAAAAGATTTAATCATAAAGCTTACACAATGGCAAACTAAAATGCATTAATATTTGACCTCTGTCTAGTGCCGGTAAAGAGATATTAACTGTTGTTTTTATGATATTAATTTATATAGATATAATTTTCACATTTTTCTAAATATCTCAAAAACCAAGTAACACAGACAAAATTCCTTAGCCTTATGTGAAAGCTCTCAGCTAGATGAATAAAATGCTGCTGACAGCATGTGTATAACTTGAGTAGTTGCCAAGATATTGTAAGTTGTTTACAAAATATTACAAACGTAATAGTTACTCTGTTTACCGTTACTTATACAATTTGGTTTAAGACTTAGAACCTAAACAACACTACCACTATAAAAATAAGTTTGTGCTGAAGGGTTTGCCATTTATACTTTCATAACCCTTATGGTTCCAGAGATATGAAAATTTGTTTGAAATGTGAGAACATAATTTGATTCTGTCAAAAGGGTTAGGCTTCATCCATTGGAAGTTACAGTGCAAACTTCCTGAGCTCCATTGCAGTGAATGAGAAGTAATACCTAAGTAGCTTAGGATACTGCAATGGCGATCCATGTAGAAACATCTGTAACTCTTGCCAGTATGTAGCAAATGTTCTGAAGAAGATTGGGCAGCAATATCAAGGGAAAAAGCATTTCCTATTGCTATCCATATGATAGCATATTTCTAAATTCCCAGTTCATGACACCTTCTGTCACAAGTATAGTGAAGATCTTTCTCTGGAATCCTACTCCAATGGATTATGCAGATGGAATATAAATGCACAGAACCTGGAGCAAATGCATCAAAAGTAGCTCTATCAGGTACCATCATGAGATCAAATGGGAAGTAAAAAGAAAATTAAAAAAATATGAGTTGAAATATACTTTTGTCAAATAAAAATGCAAACAAAACCCAAATTAAAGGTCATGCTGCTATATGCTAGGAGTCTAAACATGAAACTGCACTCACTGCAAGCATTCTTAACCCTGAAAAATGCTGACATTTGCACAGTCACAGAAACCTGGTTCAAAGCTGCACACAGCACCCCAGCCATACCTGATTGCTCATCCTATCACACATTCAGACCCCAAACTATGGGTAGTAAAGCCAAAGGAGGTGAAGCTTCAATATACATTAAAGACATGCACACCTCCAGGCTGGTCAAACAGGTATTATGCACAGGAGACACTCCAGGTGCAGTTAACCATTGACAAGACCCCTATAGAAATCATAGCTAGCTACCGGCTCCCAAATCTGACTCAAGATGCCCAAACTGCCTATCTAGACCTCTTCGAATCTATCAAGATTCAACCCTTTACCCTGATCCTGGATGACTTTAACTACCCAAACATACACTGGAAGAACTACTCACACCAGAACACAAGAGATTCCTCGATTTTGTCAATGCAAATGTTTTGGAACAGCTAGTTGATACACTCACAAGAGGTGATAATATCTTGGACTTGGTATTAACCAACAAGAGTAACCATTGCAGTATCCCTGTAGTATCAACTTTCCTTGTAAGATCCGACCATAAAGCGGTCACGTTCAAAGTCACCATCACCCCCAACCCCCCTCTAGCTACGGTCAAACAAAAAAACTTCTCCAAAGCTGATTACAGCCTCCTGAGGGATGGTATAAACAGCTTCACAGCCCCCTCCCCCTCTCTAGGAACTGGCACCAGTATCCAAAACTGTACCAAATTACTATACGAACATTTATATAGATGCATGGAATCAGGAATACCTGACAGGACTAAATCATCCTCTGCAAGGAAGAGTAAACCTGTCTGGTGGGCATATGCAATAAAGAAACTCTTTAACAAAAAAAAATTGCTGTCCAGGATCAAGAAGGAGCAGGTGCCTAATTGGAAGCAATCTCTCCTTGCCTAAACAAGCAAATAAGAGCACTAGTGAAACCCCCCAAAGCAAACTCCAAGTCCAAATTGGCCACATCTACTAGAGACAATCATAAGGCCTTCTTCACATATGTCCGTAATCTCAAAGGTAGCACCCAGATCTGTTCAGAACTGTTAGTCAAGGACACCACATATACAAATGCAGTAGACATAGCAAACTTGCTGGCTGACAGATTCAGCAAAAATTTCACCCCTCTGTCCCCCCATCAGTAAATTAGGACATTCCCACTACCTGCCCCCTTCCCCTTATATCTAGGGATCAGGCCATCACTGCTCTCTCAAAGGCAAAAAATACGTCCTCCATGGGACCCAGTAACATCCCAGGCTGCATCCTACATGAATTCAGGCATGAACTTGTAGCACCATTAGGTGCCCTATTCAACCAAAGCCTGAGTACCAGCTTTGTCCCAGCTGAGTGGACGACAGCCACTGTCATCCCTTTACACAAAGGTGGAGCATCCACCGACCTGGGAATTTATAAACCCATCAGTCTAACTAGCCTGATCTGCAAGGCCATGGAACGGATTATCAGGGACTTCATTAACAAGGACATTGGCACCCTCCAAACACTTGATCACACACAGTTTGGCTTCATCAAGGCGAGGGCATGTCTGTTAAATTTGGTCGACTTTTTTGAGACAGTCACCAAAGCCATGGACAAGGGGAAGGCAGTGCACACCGCCTACCTTAACCTGGCCAAAGCCTTCGACACTATTCCCCACTCGGACATAATAGATAAACTCTCTCAACTAGGCATCAGTCTGTATGTTACCAGATGGGTAGCTAACTGGCTCACTGACAGAACCCATCTAGTCAAAATATGGGAAGCCACTGCAAGCAGTAGACCTGTATCAAGTGGCATACCCCAGGGGTCAGTCTTAGGGCCTCTGTTATTTGGGATATACTTTTCTGAGGTGCAGGCCAAAACCAGTGGGCTATGGCTGACCAAGTTTGCAGATGACTGCAAGCTGGACGCTGTCATCAAGTCCCCTAGTGACGTGGACATCCTCCAAGACGGTCTCAACCAAACAAATGACTGGTGCCAGAAACATGGCCTCAAGCTAAATACAAAAAAATGCATCCTCATCCCCTTTGGGGAGAGTGACGTCCCTACAAATTATCACATTAATAATACGTCCTAAGCACGAAGTCAGTCGTGAGGGATTTGGGCACCCAGATTGACAGCAACCTAACTTTTGACCACCGTGTTGCTTCCACTGTACGTAAAGCTTTCTACATGGCCCACCTCATAAGTAAGGGTATTGCATCCAGCGACAAGGAGGTCATAACATCCCTGTATTCTTCCCTTATAAGGCCCACTATTGAATACAACACCCCATTCGGCATGTACCTCACAAAGCACATGCAGCAGCTGGACAGACCACAGAGGATCCTCACCAGGAGAATCCAGGGCCTCAAAAATCTACCATACACAAATAGGCTAAAAGCCCTATCCCTCTACTCTGTTTCATACAGACTCCTCAGAGGTGACCTCTGTCTGGCATACAAAGCGATGTCGGACCCCACCTTGATGAGACTGCTGCATATCCACAAGTCAAGCTCCACTCAAGTAACCCACACATGTGGCCTCAACCTCATCTGTGACATTAATAGGACTTGTTGGCAGGACAGATTTGTGCCCCAGAGACTCCCCCATCTGTGGAATAGACTCCCTCTCCATGTCAAGCAGAGTACCTCTTTACCCCTTTTTAAGTGCAACTTGGATAACTGGATGGGAAATAGAAAATACATCAATGGGATTCCACCCATGTCCCTGCTGGACAGAGGCATTGTGTGCTGATGTGTCTATACATGGGCTAAACTGTTGGCTAGGCTTATAAGGGCCTCAGCGCCAAAAGCCTAGTAACTTCCTATGATCCCATGATCCTATGTCTTCATCAAAGTGATAAGCACTCTAACAGACAACCCATGGAATGATACATGGGACATACCAATGAAATACTATATGGCATACTGCCTAAAACACCTCATGGTATACCCTGCAGAACACACAATGGCTGCACCCCATGCTACAGATGGTGTTATCTGTCCAGTCCGTCCTCCTGTTTGTGTCTTCTGCCCCTCATAAAGATGGTATTTTTCTGACTGTGATGCCTTGTGATAATGTCTAATACACACTGTGAACAAATCATGCATTGCACAGCACAGTCTGCATTGGTTTCAGCACTGTCGCTATTATACTGTATGTGTCAGTTTGTTCTCCATGATTTTGCCCTGTATGTCTTGACATGGTACACTGGTTTGTAGCAGAATTCTTCACTCTACCTGTATTAATCTGTACTGGGCTCTGCAACCATGAGAGGGCTGTCTTTCCTACCATCATCACTCTTATCCACTGACAATAATGGTTATAGTACTGGCAGCTGGGAGTGATCCTGGTTGCATGGACACAGCTTGGGCAGCCCACCTCCTGAAAGTCATGTTGTGGAGTGTGGCACAAATGATAGCAATTTTGCTCACCTTGATATGTAGGTACTGAAATGCCATTCCTAAGATGTCACGGCATCTGAACTGGCATTTCGCAGCCCAAAAACACATCTGACCATTGCATGGAATGGCCATGGGCAGCATTTTGTAAATACTGTGACATCATTTAAAGGAGTTAAACTAGTGTTATCAACCATGACTTAAAGGAGGTATCCTGCACAAACTGCAATAAGTCACATGCATGCAAAACATTTTTGTGGGTTAGATAACTACATATCAGGTACACACAGGTGGAGTTATGCATCACCGGGCACTATGTTTCTTATATTTACCAAATACATACTCCTCTTGGAAATCTCCAAGCTAAAGATGGCACTGGAGGTCATATTTGTGCCATATGGTGGCATCATGCATACTGTCAATGTAACAAACACATTACTTATGTTACCATCTGTACTGCAAATCACCTGACAGTTCAAGGAATTATAGCCATTCCTGCTGATCTCCGCATCCTGACTGGGATCAAGTGAAACATTAACTGCAAGGATGTATGCAAACACTGGAAGCCAAGACTGAAGGAAGCAATGCAATGTTATAAGCTATACTGTCTTCGAAATATGTGGTCCAATAGCTGTTGGTAGTTAGCATAGAGGAGTACAGCTATAAGATGTTAATATGCTGCTTTGTAGAGTCCAGAGTTTGACTCCCTCAACCTCCCTTTGCCTGCTGTGTGATTCTGAACAAGTCAGTTAACCAGACAGTGCTCCCAGGCTGAGTCTGATAAAGGCCCATGTGGATCAATGTTCTACCCTGTTTAGTAGATGGAAATAAGCAAATAAATAAATACAAACATGCTGAGTTCATGCATCAGGGAGTTGTCTAGGATCTTTAAGGCAGATTAATGGGAAACTCCCCATGACCACCACATGTAGCCTCCTCTAGATGTTGGAAAGTCCCTCTGACAATAACAGATAAGATAGTATATAACTTTGTGTCCAGTGGGAGAGGTGAGACATGCAATCCTAGTGATAACCTATGTGGTCAGCACCTGTTGCAGATACTGACAAGGAGGTCACTATCAACTAAGTACCAGTCCACGATCTACTTGTCAGTCATCCCATGATACATGAGGCAAAGGGAACCACTGCAGACATTGCTACTGTGTACATCTCTGTGGCACAGGTCCTCAATAGCCTACATTACATAAAGCTGCTTCAGGTGAATTATCCCTGTTGCAATACATAACAATTCTGCTGTGCATACTAATGATTTCCATGTGCTGTTCCACTTACACTTGTTCATTTCATAAGAACAATACAAATGCACACTGTTTGTGAACTGTCACATCTTGCATGGTTGCTCAATGGCATGCATTACAATCAACTCAAGATGTTCCTCATACTACTCAAAAACAAAGGAATCAGAGTTTAACTGAGTATGGTAAAGCTGAGACTTGATTAATTTCACTAATTTAGTTAAAGTAAACATGACCACACACTGAGGCTGTAATGCTCCAAGCTCATGGGATACTGAAACTTCTACTTACTCCCAGGGCGGACCACTGTTAGAATTAGTATATATAGAGTCACAGAGTATGGAAGGCACAGACTCTCCACATGGAGGTGCTGACATGCCTGCCCTGTGAAAAACACTTACATTTTTTTTTTTTTTAATTTCTATTTTGCAGTGTCAGCGTTGCAGGGATAATATTGTGTACTGCAGTGTTAAACGTTTCAATTACTAGACATAAAATAAAAACTAGCCACACAATCTTTTAGGTTCATAGGTAGATACTAGACTATCCGCCCAAGGGCCTATGTAAGCCTAGCCAACAAGGTTCCCTGGCTTACGCCACCCAAGAAAGTTATTTTCCTGTGCCACTGTCAAGCAGAGACACAGAAGTGATCCCCGGGGTGTATTTCCTATTTCCCATCCACTCATCAAGATTTTTCTTGAAGAGTGCTAATGAAGAACTTTGCTTGACATAGATGGGTAGCCTGTTCCAGACTATGGGAAGTCTCTGGGACAGGAATCTATCCCTCCAGCATGTCCTGTTTATTGTGGTGACAAGGTTTAGGTCCCTAAAGCATGTAGCTCAAAGGGATTGGGATTTCTTTAGGTGTAGCATGTCCAACAGCTCTGGGTTTGACATAGTTTATATGTTAGGCAGAGATCACCTCGGAGTAGGCAATATGCTACAGAGTAAAGCTGGAGTTTTTTGAGGCGGTCAGTGTAGGGCATTTGTTTGAGGCCAGTAATCCTCTTTGTGAGCTACTTCTGTGGCCTTTCCAGCTGCTGCAGATGTCTTGTGAGGTAAATTCCAAAAGGGGCGCTGTACTCTATAATGGGTCTAATGAGTGTCGAATAGACGGGAACAATGACCTCTTTTTTCCTGGATGAGAACCCTTTTATGATGAGGTGTGCCACGTAGAAGGACTTCCTGACTACTGTGGCGATGTGACTATCAAAGGAGAGACTACTGTCCACCTGGGTCCCAAGGTCTCTTATCACACATTCGGTGTTAAGTAGATTTTTTTGTCTTTGATTCACCAACAGAATATATATCCCTGTAACTGTGCAGATATGACATGTATATACTCATCCTCCGTTATAAATTAAACTTAATATTAGATGACACAGTTTTGCAAATAGAAATCTTCTAAGTGGATTATTTGTGCTTCAGGACATGATTCTGTACTGCATAATACCCTTATATTAAATTTATAAAGACCCCAACAGAAAAAAAATAAATAAAAAGCAACATTAATATACAACAAAGCAAAGCAAACAAATTTGAAACATTGAACACATAAACTTATATGGTCCTTATTCCAGTTATCTTTGAAGAAATCATCAATGAAATGCTCATTGGTAAGATTGCCATGATGAAGGTGTTAGTATCAATGCTACTGTCATCTGCAACAGCCATACTTGCTTGCTTGCTGCTTGATATTGACAAGTTAAGTAATTTGACAGCACATCTCTGTACAGTAAGGGACAAACAGTCATCATTTTACAACTCTAACGAATACTTGAACAAATTATGCAGCTGATAGATAACAATATAATTCATGTGCCACTGTTCAAACTTTCTGCAGGCTTACGCCCTAGTTACCACCCTCTAACCACACAGTGGCATGTCTTTCGACTACTTTGCCAAGCTGTACAAAATTATTTATCTGCAGAGATAGAGTAATGCCATGCAGTAAGCATCACAGGTCATCTGTGGATGAAAGCAGTGTCGCCATTTTTGTCACAGCACTGTGGCTAGCCATTAAGATACATCTCTGATGCACTGAGTTTATTCCTCCCCTACCCCCTAAATTAACTGACTTCAGCTCATAGTAAAAATAGTTTTTTTCAGATTCTAAAATGAGATAGATAAAATTATATTACCTAAGGTGGAGTCGGTTACAACTCTTTCACATAGACACAGGACTGCATGGGTCCACTGGGCTCTGGCCCTAGCATTATTTGCTAACCTAGAGCAGGGTTTCACCAATAGCTGTTTTATGATTATATTAAAAGGTCTTTCAGAATGAACTATGCTGTACATATTTTTTTATTATTTTTTTCCTGTCTTTTGCCTGACGAACATTAAGTCCCTTCTGTGAGCACTTCCATCTGTTCCACATCACTGAGGTAAGTACTAACAGCACAGGTACTGCTGTCATCCAGGTAACCAGGAGGGATTTTCATTATGTGGCCTTAATCCTGCCTTGGCAACTGAAGTTCATAGCTGCAGACCTGAGAGCCTTCTCAACCTTCCCCATGAACATGCACATTACTACATTCACTTTGTAAAGGTTACTGTACAAATATATCTTGGTATTACCAACAGCATGTCACTAGCCCATATACTGCATGCCATGCACCTCTCTCTCACCAATAGGTGCCAGCACTGCAGTTTGCAGGACCATCTCCCTCGCTTTGAGATAGCGTTGTCCACTCTTTCCCAGCCATCACCTTATCTCCCCAGTACCCAGGTTGTTTTAAGAAAAGAAAATCATTGGTATGTCATCCATTCAGCTGCATCATCCCCACTTATCTACCATGCATCTCATAAGACTGCTTGACACTTACTCTAGAAAAGGTTTTATGTTGTACTCACCATATACTCATCTGATAGCAAAATATCTTCCTCTTTCACTACTATGTTTACAGCAGAGGGTTGTTCAGAAGATATCCATAGTTCCCTAATGTCATGATCCTCATAGAGCACAGAGATTGCTAGTCTAGTCTATCTACTTCCAGCTTGTATGACTCATTCACTGCTTATTTTAGCTCTATAACTGGTAGGTCAGCTTGCCTTTGCCTATCAGTATGCCACTTTGGTTAAGGATCGGCTCATTGTAGAATATCAAGTAGGGTAGCCTCGTGCAAACCTGATAATGTGCAAGAAGCTGATATTTTTCCACTTTTTCCATCCTAAAAAAACAGCATCTAGGATTTTTTTGTCTTAGTCTCCATGTAAAACTGTAATTTAGCCATACAGGCTAGTAGGAGTACAAATCCCTGTCACTTCCGCATTACAACATCATTGTGACAATATGGGTGCCCTATGGGACTCTAATCAGCATGCCTTTCTAGTGTCTCCTTGAAAAAGAAAACATAGCCTGGGCAGAAAGAATTGTGCAAACCCAAGCAACCAAGCGCTACTTAAATTATTTTTATTTTATTATATGAAACAACATTCAATATTGCTCTCTTAATGGGCAATGAAAAGACTTTCATCATAAACAAGTTTTAAAAACTCCCTCAAAATGGGAATTATAGTGGATGGGCTGGAATAAAAGGAAGCTTATTTTAAGGCATGGAATTTAGTTCCCTAAGATTCATGGACTCTTAAAATAACACCCTGGTGATAACTGTTTAACAGTCTGAATGGAAAAAGTGGTACTGGACGCAATCTAAGCAATTGTGCTAAAGATGAGATACAGCCTGCTGAGACATCTAACCCAATCCTAGTCTAGAAATAAGAAGACAAACATGGAGTAAATGGCACAAGCAATGTTAGCCTCTGTTTGAGCAGTCTAGTTTGAGAAGCAAAGACATGCTGGCCAGGAGACCATCTCCTTTGCTGGAAGATCATTTTATGGAAAAGATGGATACCATAAAAAAAAAATTGCTGACAGCACTAAGCAGGGACAATGCAGACACAAAAAAGTAGTCACTGAGCTGAGAAAGTATTGTAAAGATATGAGGGCAAAGTATGTGTGGCTTGAATGCTGAAGTTAAAAAAAAATAGAAAACAATTGGCTCTGAGGTGTAGAGGGATAAAGGCCTAACTATGGCTCGGATAAACTGGGTCTGAACAGTGGCTTTGGCATTAGAGGAACTAACTACAGATGGTGGGAATGAGTGATTGATGTCAACTCCTGCATCCCATTAGAAGAACGCAGTCTGACCTTGAGCAGTGCTGACTTCCACTGGAGAACGTGGATTACAGCATGCAGCATACAAGCTGGAAACATGCAATTGGTTTTGCCATGCTACAGTAATGCAGTAACACTCCCCGTGTATGTGTGCGTGTGTGCATGTGCGTGCGTGTGTGTGTGTGTGTACGTGTGCGTGTGCATTACTCAAAATGAAACAGTGGTCAGGCTAAGAAAGGAGTCAAAAGATACAATGACAAATGTACAATCAACAGACAAGAAGGTGGGGAGGACTAAAAAGAAGCTGCAGGTCTAAATACTAAAGTTAAAAAGTTAAAAGACAGAAAACAATTGACTTTAAGTGCAAAGTTGTAAAACCCTTAATATACCCCAGGTGAACCTGATCTAATTAATGGCCTGTGCATCGCACATATTCACTAAAGAGGGTGGGAGTGAGTGACCCATGCTGAGAGGAGGGAGGTGGTCTGGTCTGCTGTAATGTTGACTCCCACTGGAGGATGAGGAGTACAGCATGTAGCATTCAGGTTGTGAATGCGTGCGCAGCTATGTCAAGCTGCAGTTAATGTAAATTCAGTGGTGGTGCTGCGGGAGCATTGTCGCCTCACAGTAAGACGTTGTCCTGTTCGATTCTCAGCTAAAGTGTCTTCTGTGTGGAGACATGCTTGAATGGGCATACCTTCGTTGAAGGTTGTGCATCAGAGCTGGCAACTCGGTATGTAAAAATCTACTGCCAATCATTAGCAGACCGGAGTTCCACTGTGGTGACCCCTAACAGGGAAAAGCCAAAAGATACAACAACAACATTAGAGGACAAAAGTGTAGCAGCTCCTCACATATGTCAGCCTATACAGCAGCCACCAGTAGAAGTAACTTAAGTCCTAAGTAGGAAACCATGCTAGCTAACCAGATAAAGGCCTCCTATGATCAGTTCTCACCCTAAGAGGAAAAATGAGCCATGTGGCTTGCTGGAAAGCTGATGGTTGGCTGGAATTGGGTGTAGAAAGAATACAAAAAAAATGCTATAAAACACATTTGAGGAATTAATGAAGCATTTGTGGAGGAACAGTCTTAAGACTAGTGGTGTGCTAGAAGAGGAAGGTCAAACAGCAAAGCTACTGATGCAAACATTTCTGATTAATGTTGTGGATCCTTTACAGCAGGTGCAATCCTTCATTATCAAGATTGCTCAAAGGTCCCTCAGATCAAACGTGCTTATGTGCACTTAAGCATAGTGAAATGAAAAGGATTAGTGTAAAGTTAATCACAGCCATAACACAGTCAGTAATTTGAAAAAAATGTTATACTCTTGTCAACTCACTAGAATCAACAAAAGATGCATGTGTCACATGTGAAAGTGCAGGAGAAACAACAAAGCAGTTGAAGGCTGTACTGAGAGATCTGTTCAAATGATGCTATGGAATGTCATATGTACCTGAATGTACTACTGTAAAGGTAGGGAGATGAGTACTGGCATGCTGTCTGCAGATTCAGTTCTGGTCTTCAGTTCCTCCTAGGGAAAACAGTCACAGTGTTGTAAGGGAAAGTGTGCTGGGAGATCTGGATGGGCTGTGAAATGGCAGGGGAGGTGCAGCCCAAACTCCACCATGAACTAAGAGCCCTTTAGTCATACATACATACATACAGCATCAGCATGGCTTTGGTAGGGCAGCAGCTTATTAGATGCTTTTTTTTAAACAAGAAAGATCTTTATCAAATTATCATGTATGACATAGACAATCTAACATTTATATAGTGAAAATAAACCATACTGACACAATCTCAGTTGCAAACATTATACATTACAAACCATGCTGACACAACTGTAGCTGCAAACATTATAAGTAACTTATAATATATCCAGTCATTATCAGTCAGACATTACATAGCACATTCAATTTCTGCTTCCTATTAAAGCTCATTCCTCCTCTGCATGTATTGATCCCACACATCCCATTTTTCCTATGTAATTTGCTCCTGCCCTTCTCTAAACATCCCAATTCCAGTAGTTTTTTCTCTGTTACTATCTTTGCTACTTCTAGTAAAGTTGGTTTAGACTTTGATTTCCATTTTCTAGTAATTGCTTTTTTGGCAGCCATCATAATTAGACTCAGCAAAGCCTTACTATGGCTAGGCAATTTTGATTCTGTATCATAGCTCAAAAAATAATTTCCTTAGTTATACCAATTTGCTCACCCAGCATCTCTGACAGTGCAGTCTGCAGGGAATCTTTAAAGTCTGCCAGCTCATTACACTCCCGTATGTTCCCAGTTACCTCTTTCTTCCCCATCACACCTCCAACATTGGCTGTCTACCTGAGGAAAAATTCTTTGGAGTTTCCTTGGGGGTATAAAAATGCTTATGTAAACACTTCCAAGCAAAGATACTAAATCTTCTAGACTTTGCTGCATATTTGGGAGTACATACATCCCACATTGTTCCTTTGTGAATTGCTTATCCAGTCTCTCTTCCCAATCCTTTCTAACCTCCTCTGACTGATTAGTTATCAAGCAATATTTTATATGCTTCACTAATTATTTCTTTCTTAACTGCAGCTTCTGTTATATTCTACTGAAAACTCTACCAGTGCTGGTCTTTCATTCAGGACACCCCTACTTCTTTCTCTTTGCCTATACTCTGATATCAATCCTAGACAGGGAAGGCAATCTCTAACCTGCAGTCCATATAAGTTCTTGGCATCTTCCCATGCTATTACCTTTCCCTCTCTAGTTATTTGTTCCCAATACCTTGGTTCCTTTGCAGTTTTCTCCAATAAATTTCAAAGCCCTCTTGCCTATTGCCTGATCCCTAACTGCAGTCATCCCTATCAGTAGAATCTCTTTTCTCCATTCCCATGTTGGCTTACTTCTTAGAATACTTTCTTCTACTTTATTAATATAATATTCTGCATGATTATTGTTATCCTCCTTAAATGTCTGTATCCAAAATCCTGGTCTCTCCTTGTTTCTTGAGCTTCCCCATTTCATCATCACCTCTTTCCAATTTGAATTATAGCTTTCTGCTTGTGCTATGTATAGGAGCCATAAATGTGCTGCTCTAAAATGCCCCTTCAAATCGGGTAAGCCCTATCCGCCCTGTTCTATTGGAAGAATAAGCTTATTCCACTTGACTCTTGCCGTCTTCTCCTCCCAGATAAAAATCCTTCAGCTCTTTATTAATTGCTATCCACAACTTCTCCTTTGATTGATAAAAATACACCTGACTTGTGTATAAGACTAAAGGGAGTAAAACCATTTTAACTGCCTGTATCTTACTACTGATATTCATATAACAGAGCTGCCATTTTCTCAGTTTTTGTGTACCTTTTGTTCAGTCTCTTGCCACATATCCTTAACTGCCACAACAGAATCATTTTTAATCCATACTCCTAAATATTTCATTTTAGCATGTTTTCATAAGTATAGATATTGCTGAACCAATTCATATGTGGGTATATAACTTACCTCCATTGCCTTTGTTTTAGCTTCATTCATTTTATATCCAAAGAAGATTAGAAACTCTCTCAATATGTTCCACAGCACTGTAATGTCCCTTTCTGGTTTTGTCAGGTATAGAATATTGTCATCTGCAAATAGAGCCAGCTTTTCTTGACTACCACACCAATTATATCCTTGAATTTCTGAGTCCCTTATTTTCTTTGCCAATGGCTCTAAATATAATGCAAATAACACGGGAGAGAGGGCAACCTTGCCTGGTTCCTCTGCTCAAGCAGAGATCATAGAGGACCCCACCCACTTTAATTTTCGCCTCCAATCCCTCATATATCCTCCTAATCAACCTTATAATTTTATCACGGCATGCAAATGCTTCCATTGCTCTGCTCATAAAGTCCCAGTTTACTCTGTGGAATGCTTTCTCTGGTACAAGACACCAACAACAGTGATATTTTCTTATATTCTGCTTCCCTCTGTATCATCAGTGTTCTGTTAATGCCGTCAAATCTTTGTCTCCCCTCCACAAAACCACACTGATCCATATCTACCAATTCTTGCAACATGTTTCCATTCTTTTAGTCATTATAGACATAAACACTAGACATAAACACTTTATAGTCATGGTTTAGTATTGAAACAGGGCTGCATGAAGCTGGATCTGATGTATCTTTACCCTCTTTTAAGTATTACAGCTACCACCGCTTTCTTCCAGGATGTTGTACTTCTCCTTCTCTTAAAATACGGTTAAACAAAATGTTTCAGATCTTTATCAATTTTATTTCCATCCCAGCTTTCAAACTTCCACAGGAATACCTTGGCATAGTTAACTCTTCCATAAACATTTCCATGTGTACCTCTTCTTGATTTCCATATTTCTCTGTTTTATACAGACTTTCATAGAATTTCCAAAATATTTCAAATACTTATACAGGATCACCAAACCACGACAAGGAAACCACTTGCTGCTTGAGACCACTTGTTTATTGAGTCAAAACACAAGGTTTAGCGCTTTCATTCCTCTGGTAGGAACTTCATCAGAACAATGTTAAAACACAAAACAGCTATTTAAATATGCTACTACAACCGATGAAAATCAAATTAAAAATCACATGACTGTATAAAAAGAAATCACATGACTGTATAAAAAGAGAATCACATAACTGTATAAAAGACTTCCACTAAATAACATAATTCTTAAGTTTTAAAACCGGTGCACGTGAGTACCCATCATTTAATCCGGGTGCAGATATGGCATCCAAATGGATTTGCCACTTTAATTCTTGTTAAGTCAAATGTTCATCAATGATTTTCCCTTGTGCATCCTTTTTGACCTGTTGAATAACCATAAACCCAAAAGTATGTGTAGAATTAACACTAATGTGTCTGAACAAAGCATTGGTGGTTCTCTCTTTTCTAATGTCCAAATTGTGTTCATAAACTTGGTCCCTTAATCTATGGGAGGTTTTGCCTATATAAAATGAGGGGCAGTGTTGACACTGAGCTAGGTAAACCACTTGTGAACTAGTGCAGTAGTAATGTCCAACAGTTTTATAGACTTTACTCCTTATACAAAAAGTGTCAGCCTTAATAATGTACCTACACTGAGGACAATGCCCACATTTAAAAGTAGCCCTCCTTTTCAAGCTACTTCCTACTGTTCTGTTTTCAAGTAGTTGTTTAAAAGATCTATCTTTTCTATAGGTAATGGCAGCTCTGGACAGATACAGAAGAAAAACTAAATGAATTTTTAATATACATTAATAACACTGTTGAATTTTTGCAATTCGCTTGTAATTATGATTGTAATCAAATTTTCTTTCTGGATTTACATTCTACATTTATTAAGCATCTGTTTGGGTTTTTTGTTCTGACTTCCTGCCAAGGAGTGTATCATTTAACTTGTTTGCAGTTAAAAGCTTTCTCTAGCGTCTCCTTACTCCTTTATCTGTTTAAAATTTTCATTTAAAGGCTCACTGCTGCTTTTCTGCTGTGATAGACATTTCTGCAGTTTTTTTTTCTACCTAAGTGGTGTGGGTACTGGGTCTATATCAAAACATCGAAGTATTAAAACTTTGAATGTTCTGATATCGAACAGTATTCAGCCAACGCTAAGAATAGCAAAGCTGCAGAACAGCGAATTCTTTCCTCGGGAAAGAATTTGGTTGGCCGTTTCTGTGGCTTCGCTATTCTTAGCGCTGTGGTGGAAAGTTACGGGTTGGGTTCAGGTAAATGTGTGAATATTTGTACGATAGGGTTAGGGGCGGGTTAAGTGAGTTAGGATTAGGGCGCGGGTTAGACGTGTGTGCGATAGTGACAGACTTTAGGGTTAGGGGTGGTTTAAGTGAGTTAGGGTTAGGGCGCGGGTTAGGTGTGTGTGCGATAGTGACAGACTTTAGGATTGGGGCGGTTTAAGTGAGTTAGGGTTAGGGCACGGGTTAGGTGAGTGTGCGATAGTGACAGACCTTATGGTTCGGGTTTGGGTTAAGGTAAATGGGTAGATAGTAGTGTATGTTTAGTTTTGTGTAGCATTAGATGTAGGAATTTAAGTGTATGTGTGTGGCTGCTATTTGTTTGATGTGCTTGTGTTGTGTGCATGTGTTTCGGAGCAGCAAATTTTTTCCATGGGAAAAAAATTCGCTGTTCTGAATGTTCGATATTTTGATGTTTAGATGTTTTGGGGCCTGATGAAATAGCGTTCGCTATTTTCATCTTTCGATAACGTGATATAAACGCTGGGTATTTGTAGTATTGTCCATATTCAGGCTTGTGTTTTGGGCCTAGTTGTTGTGGAGGCTGTGTGTCTGAGCACATGTTCAAGGCCATCTTAATTTAGCCAAAGTCATACTGGATTTCAGTGAGAGGGGATTGTTTATGGTCATTGGCTGATTGGGGTTACCTGGACTATGGCTTGGAGTAAGCACCTCATTGGTTTTTTCAAGCTTTTTTTGTTGTTTCAGGTTTCAACTTTCTGTTACCTAAGAAGTTAACTTGTGAGTGTTTCTGCCATTTCACACTGAGCTAATCGGAGGAAGGGCACTGAGCAAACTCAGATCTGTAATATATAACATTACGTATCCTGTTTTTTGCTTACTTTTACAAGTTATTTATAGCACTTTTGTCTGCTGCATACTTTTCTAGCTAGTTTCACTATGTGTGAGGTATTAACTGGATATTGTCTACATTTATTAAGCATCTGTTTGTTTTTTTTGTTCTGATTTCCTGCCAAGGAGTGTATCATATTGTTATACTTGGTGGCTTTGCAGTCGCCCACTCCTACTGTAAATTTGAACTGGGACACTCCTCCCAGTCTAGTGTCATTACCTCCATTCTACCTCATCCAGGGAGAACATTTGAGAAGGCCAACTAACTTAGTTTCTGCTCCTCCTTTTCCCTTTCCACTTTACAATCAAAAAAAAATTTCTAAGCTTGTTTCCTGCCTTTCCTCTAAGTCTTCTAGTCCAGATACAGATTCGCTGTATCCAGGACTGTTTGTAAGCTTCTGAGCCACCAAGCCTTTCTGTGTTGGAGGGAAGCCTTCTAGCTTAATTTTGTTTCTTAGAACTAGCCAGTTTTTTAGTTTCAGCACTCAAATCTGTTTCTCTGAGCTCAGCACTTGTTCAGAACTCATTGTAAGCACTAAATAAGCTACACATTACTACAGCACTGAAATTTCCTTACTTGGCTAGAGGAAAACAGTTTTTAGTACTTAATAAATAAGCACCTATCCAGGCATGTCTATGGATCAGCTCCCGGTGTTTTCTCCTGTCTACCTGATGAATCTGGGCATCGGGGCAAGGCAAAAATTGCCTCATGTACACAGACAACCCTCTCCTCCTACCACCCAACACTACAACCTGTGAGAAATGCACTTATATAGCCAAACTGGAAGCAAAGCTCTCTTCACCCAAGACTGGACTAGACAGTCAAGAAGAGAAGGTAAACACTTGCACCACACCACACCACACTCATCACATAGTCACTCAAAACCTACACCACCAAAACACACACACAGAAATAAAAAACACACACCTACATTCGCGGAGGCTCTCAATAAAAATCTGCCCAAGCAACAGGGACCTCCAAAGCAGAAACGTAATAAACTTCCACCCCCCAACACAACCCAAATGACACATAGCCCGCAAACTCAGTGTGTCATTCAACCACAGCCCATAAGGCATAACAACGTACCCAATACTCTAGTCATAGTTGACTCTATAAGTTACTGCCAGCTGCCTGTCGGGTGCCAGGATCCGCCACATAACACAAGCACTTAGGTCACTCCACAACAAGTACAAATATGACTCTGTCATTGTCCATGTTGGTGTGAATGACCTGAGACATTCCTCCCTGGACTACATGAAAAGAGACATGGAGGAGGTGTCTGATCTTGTAGCCTGGGCAGGTATGACCCTAGCCCTGAGTAACATCCTGCCATCACCCACAATGATACCACAGTACAAGGACAAAATGACTAACTTCAACAATTGGATAAGCGCCTGGTGTCATTCTAAGAGGATCCAGTATCTGTCTGTCTGGGATGACATGATCGACAAACCACGATGCTTTGCCAGAGATGGCCTCCACCTGTCACCCTTGGGATTCCGGAAACTGGCTAAGGCTCTTGCCACCCCTATAGTACCTTTTTAGGCAAGGTTCAAATGACAAATTCACCACGGTAACAGATACAAGCAAGCAAAATCTGATGGTAATGCTACTCAATGCTAGAAGTCTAAACCTCAAAATGCACTCACTCAAGGCACTCTTTAAAATGGAGAACATCGACATCTGTGCAGTGACAGAGATATGGTTCAGGGTTCCAGAGAGCACCCCTGCATTACCAGGCTATAATTCATAACACACTTTTCGGCCACCTAACCTGGACCGAAACACTAAAGGCGGAGGTGTGTCCATATTCATTAAGGATATCCACACCTCCAGGCTAGTTGCTCAGCATAATGCATCCGAGATTATCCAAGTGCAACTAACTCTGAGCAAGACCACAATCCAAATTGCTATAGATCCCCCACCATGCCCCAGGATTCCCACTTCTCATTTCTTGATACACTGGAAAATATTACGGTACAACCTAACACCCTAATAATGGGCAATTTCAACTACCCCACCATTAACTGAGAAAACTACTCATGTACAAACTCTTGTGCTCAACATTTTCTGGAATTCATAAATTCCAATGCCTTGGATCGACTTATCCACACCCCAACCAGGGGCAGCAATATCCCAGACCTTGTCATTACCAAGATGGGCAACTGGTGTCCCACACCAGAGGTCAATTCCTCGTTGGTCAGATCCGACCACAAGCAAATCACCCTAGATATCCACATCCCACCTCCACCCCCATTAGGGAAACCACTGTAAAAAATTCTCCAAAGCCAACTTTACACTTCTTAAGACAGAAGTGGCAAACTTCAAGACACCCATGCTGATGGACAATAGCGGTACGACTGCTGAATCCTACACAAATGCACTTTATAAGCACTTACACGAGAGCATGGATCATGCAATCCCTAACAAAACCAAGATGCTATCCTCCAAAAAAAGGAAACCAGTCTGGTGGTCCCCTGCCATAAACAAACTCTACAACAGAAGAAAGAAACTGTTGCAAAAAAAGAGCAAAATCCCATGATTGGAGGAACTCCCTGGTCAGCCTCAGTAAGAAGCTGAGATCTCTCATATAATCCTCCAAAGCTATTTACGAAAACAAAATCGCCACTGATTCTAAAGACAACCACAAAGCATTCTATAGCTATGTCAAGAATCTCAATGGCAACACTCAGATCTGCTCTGTTACATCACAATGGCACTAAAGATGCAGAACCAACTGATATTGCCAACATCCTGGCAGATAGGTTTAGTGCTAACTTTACCCCCCCATCCCCTAAAGGGCCCATCTCTATACCGGAAGAATGCAAAGTTCCTAAAATCACGGCTACACAGGTAAAAAAACACACTCTCCAAAGCCAAGAACACAGCATCCATGGGACCTGACAACATCCCAGGCTGCATTCTATACAAACTACAGAACGTACTGGCACCCCATCTAAGTACCATGTTCCAGCATAGCCTCACCTCAGGCTTTGTGCCCACTGAATGGCACACAGCAACAGTTATCACAAAGGGTGAGCCACCACGGACCCCGGGAACTACCGCCCCATTAGCCTGATGAGCCTGGTCTGCAAAGCTATGGAAACTATCATCATGGAACTTATAAAGAATGACATTGGTAATCTCCAAACTCTGGACCCTACCCAGTTCAGGTTTGTAAAAGGCAGATCATGTTTTCTAAACCTGACAGACTTCTTTAAAGTGGTCACCAAAGCCGTAGATGAGGGTAAGGTGGTTCACACAGCCTATCTAGATCTCACCATGGCTTTCGACACCATCCCCCACTCTAGAATTATAGATAAACTTACTAAACTAGGTATAAATCCCTATGTCACAAGACGGGTTGCCAACTGGCTCACTGACAGAACCCACACTATGAAAGTAGCAGACTTCAAATCCAACTTCAGACCAGTGACAAGTGGAGTACCACAGGGTTCAGTCCTGGGACCTCTCCTGTTTGATATCTACTTCTCTGAAGTACAGGCTAACAAAGAAGGTCTTTGGCTAATGAAGTTCACACATGACTGCAAACTAGGAGCCATAATCAAAACTTCTAATGATGCGAACATCCTACAAAAGGGGCTCACTGAGACAAATACCTGGTGTCAAAGCCATGCCTTAAGCTCAATGCCAAAAAGTGCATTGTCATCCCTTTTGGTAAAAACTCTGTATCCATGAACTACCACATAGACAGTAGTCTACTTCACACTTTAGACCTTGGACACAGGTGGACAATAGTCTCTCCTTTGATAATCACATCGCCACAGTAGTCAGGAAATCCTTCTACGTGGCACACCTCATCACAAAAGGTTTCTCATCCAGGAAAAAAGAGGTCATTGTTCCCCTCTACTCGTCACTCATTAGACCCATTATAGAGTACAATGCCCCTTTTGGTATGTACCTCACAAGACATCTACAACAACTGGAAAGGCTGCAGAAATACCTCACAAAGAGGATTACCAGCCTCAAACAGATGCCCTGCGCAGACCGTCTCAAAAAACTGCAGCTTTACTCCATGACATATCGCCTACTCAGAGGCGATCTCTGCCTAACATACAAAGTTATGTCAAATCCAGAGCTGTTGGACATGCTCCTCTTAAAGAAATCCCATTCCCTCCGAGCTACATGCTCTAGGGACCTAAACCTTGTCACCACAATAAACAGAACACACTGGAGGGATAGATTCCTGTCCCAGAGACTTCCCATACTCTGGAACAAACTACCTATCTATATCAAACAAAGCTCCTCATTAGTACTCTTCAAGAAAAATCTTGATGACTGGATGGGAGATAGGAAATTCACCCCGGGGATCAATTTTGCGGCCCTGCTCGACAGAGGCACAGGAAAATAATTTTCTTGGGTGGCAAAAGCCAGGGTACCATTTGGCTAGGCTTATATAGGCCCTAGGGCCAATACCTAGTACCTACCTATGAACCTATGAACCTATGGATGTGTTAGTGAGTAAAAATGACAGCGCAGCTTGTTATGTCTCCGCTATTTTTCGTAAGCCCACCTTCTCAAACAGTTATTTGCATTATTCTAGTTTTCATCTACAGCATCAAAAGAGATCTGTGGTTAAGGGTCAGTCAGTCAGACTTGCTAGAATAATTTCAGAATTTGATACTTTTAAAACTGAAACTGACAAACTTATTCAAATGTTTTTGAACAGGGGTTATCCATTAGGATTGTTATTGGATTTACAATCAGAAGTAATTGCCAAAATAAATCTGGGAGTGTACAGGCCTATTTTGGTCAGGAGTGAGGAGCAAGGATCCAGCCCCTTCCCCAGAGTTAATAATAATGTCACTCCAAGTATGAGACATTCATTTATTACTGCTTATAATTTGGACAGCCCCAGAACAGCTACAGTGTTAACTCAAAATTGGCCAGTTCTTATTTCTGATTCCTCTGTTAGCAAAATGTGGTCTGAGACCTGCCATTACCTATAGAAAAGGTAGATCTTTTAAACAGCTACTTGAAAATAGAACAGTAGGAAGTAGCTTGAAAAGGAGGGGTACTGTTAAATGTGGTCATTGTCCTCAGTGTAGGTACATTATTATGTCTCACACTTTTTTGTATAAGGAGTAAAATCTATAAAACTGTTGGACATTACTACTGCACTAGTTCACAAGTGATTTACCTAGCTCAGTGTCAACACTGCCCCTCATTTTATATAGGCAAATCCTCCCGTAGATTAAGAGACCGTGTTTATGAACACAATTTGGACATTAGAAAAGAGAGAACCACCAATGCTTTGTTCAGACACATTACTGTGAATCCTACACATACTTTTGGGTTTATGGTTATTCAACAGGTCAAAAAGGATGCACAAGGGAAACTTATTGCTGAACATTTGACTCAACAACAATTAAAGTGGTAAATCCATTTGGATGCCATGTCTGCACCCGCATTAAATAATGGCTGCTCACTTGCACCTGTTTTAAAAAGTACAGTTGTGTACACGTACCATAAATGTAGATGTTCGCATGTATTCACTGTTGCAGTCATCACCAGTGGGTTATCCCTGCTGTGGTAGCCCTCGGTTGGCCCGAATACCAGAGTCACTGTTTTTCTGCATTGGCTGCTGTCACATGCTGCCTGACATCAGGATGTCAGTGCTATAAAGGAGAGCAGCTGATACCATTACATCAGTTTCTCTTGCCCTAACCCGTCAGAGGCCCAAGTAAATATGGTAAAGCGGTCCTGGTGGCTAAAAGCCACCCTTTGAAACTTACGTCTCCCTAAAAAAAGAAGATATAAGGGGGAAGGAGGGTGGGAAACCAGGACTGCAACAAACATCTACATTTATGGTAAGTATACAGAACTGTACTATGTTCTTCATGTTTCACTGTTGCAGTCATCACCTGTGGGAGGATTCCCAAAGCTGAGGATAGGGGTGGAAGGCTTAGTATGATACCTAGGAATGGGTCAGCAAGCCCTGCAGAACTGCAGAGGCAAACTCTGTCTTAGCCTTAGAAAATAGAGGTAGGTGGTAATGCTTGGTAAAGGTATGGACAGAAGTCCAGGTGGCAGCTTCCAGGATGTCCCTGGTGGGAACTCCTCTGAGGAATGCTGTGGAAGTGGGGGCTGCCCTAGTGGAATGGGTTCTAATAGACTTGTTTTTTTTCAATGCAATCTGAAGCAGAAATGGATACAGTGTGATATCAATTTGCGAACAGTTTGTTTGGAAATGGGCTTCCCTTCTGCCCCTGGGGCAAAACTGACAATTAGTTGGTCAGTTTTCCTGAAGGGTTTGGTACGGTCCAGATAGTACTGGAGCTGTCTGTGCACATCTAGTGAGTGCAGAATTCCCTCCCCCTTGTTTTGAGGGTTAGAAAAGAAGACAGGTAGATGTATGGCCTGATTGAGTGTCAGAGTGTCACATTAGATACCACCTTGGGCATAAAGGAGGAATTAGTCCTCAGGGAGACCCTGACTGCATGGAAGATGATGAAAGGTTCAATGGCCATCAGTGCCTGAAGTTCTGAAACTCTCCTGACTGAGGTGATAGCTAGGAGAAAAGCAGTCTTCCAGAAGAGGAATCTTAGTTCTCCTGAAGCAGCAGATTCGAAGGGTGGTAAAGTAAGTTTTTCCAAAACATAATTCAGGTCCCAGGCTGGAGTGGGTAACCCTCTGGGAGGTCTGAAATTAGAAACCCCTCTGAAGAATTGTTTAATCAAAGTATGGGAGAACAGGGACTGGTCTGTATGAGAATGAGCTGAGATGGTTGAGGTGTGGATTGTAATAGAGGAGAAGGAGAGGCCACTATTAAGTAGCTTCACTAGGTAGTCCAGGATAAGAGGGATGGAAGATTGTGAGGTATTGTCCCCTTTGGACTGGCTCCAGGAGTAAAATCTTTTCCATTTTCCTGCATAATATTTTCTGGTGCTGGGCTTTCTGGCCTCTGTGATAATGTCTAGGACCTGTTAGCTTAACGGGGGCCCCTTGTTTGCCTTTAGAGCATTAGCCATCCTGATAGTTTGAGAGTCTGAAAGTCTGGGTGCAGCATTCCCCTCCCCACCTGAGTTAAGAGGTCTGAGATCAAGGGAAGCTGCCTGGGAGGCTGTAAGGTCAGGCTGCGCAGTAAGGGGTGCCAATGTTGTCTGGGCCAATCTGAAGCAATGAGGATGGCTTTTGGTCTCTCCTCCCTTATTTTAATCAGTACCTTGGGAATAAGAGGCAGAGGAGGGAATGTGTACACAAAGAGGGTGTTCCAGGGGAAGGTCAATGCATCCACCATCCACACTGGGTGGTGATACTCCCTGGTACAGACATTTTTTCAGCTGATGGTTGAGGTGTAAAGCAAAGAGATCTACTTCCGGAGTACCCCACTCCTGAGTGATCTGTAAAAAGATTTTTCTGTAGAGCTGCCATTCGTGAGGGTCCAGTAAGTTTCTGCTTAAGTGGTCTGCCAGGGTGTTGTAGATCCCTGGTAGGTATTGGGCTATCAGGTGTAGCCCCATGGAAGAGGCTGTCAGCCATAGGTTCATGGCTAGCCTGCACAGAGGGTAAGATTGGCTCCCTCTCTGTTTGTTGATGTACCACATTACTACGGCGTTATCTGTTTTGATAAGGAGAACCCCGGGTTTGAGATGGGGTTTGATGGAAATCAGAGCCTTTTGTACTGCTATCATTTCCTTCAGGTTGATGCGTAATGGAAGGTGCTGCGCATCCCAAAGACCTTGGGGGCACCTGCCTTCTAGGTGAGTGCCCCAAGCCGTGTCTGAGGCATCAGTGCTAATGGTCTGCCCGGTTGGGCGAAGGAATGACCCTTGTTCTGAGCACAGGCCCTTGCCCACCAGAGGAACTTGGCCCTTATACAGGGGATCAGAGGGAGAGAGGTCTCTAGAGGCTGAGAGTGCTGACACCAAAGGCTCTTTAGGTACCACTGAAGTTTTCTCATGTGAAGCCTGGCCAGAGGAATTAGAAGGATACAAGATGCCATGTACCCCAAGGCTTGGAGGAACTTCCTGGCAGTGAGGTGAGTTCTAGAAGCCAGATGAGTGAAACAGAAAGGCAAGAAGCTCTGCTTTTCTGGGGGCAGGAAGGCCATTTGGGATGCTGTGTCCAGAAGTGTTCCAAAGAAAATTTTCTTCCTGGAGAGTGTTTGCTTTGATTTCTTCTCGTTGATGGTGTACCCTAAGGAGGTTAGGAGCATTTTGACGAAGAGGGGGTCTTTGAGGAGCTTTTCTTTGCAGTCTGCCTGAATGAGGCAGTCATCCAGATAAGGGTAAAACTGTATATTTTTCTGCCTGCAGAAGGATATGGTTGGGGCTAGGCATTTGGTGAATACCCTGGGAGCAGTAGATAAGCCAAAGGGTGGCGCAGAGAACTGAAAGTTTTGTGAGCCTGCTCTAAAGCAAAGGAATTTCCTGCAGGATTCCCTTATGGTGATGTGGAGGTATGCATCTTTTACATCTAGGGTTACTAACCAAGCATTTTTTTCAGCATAGGCAGCAGCTGCTGTAAGGTTAGCATTTTGAATTTGGGGACCACCAGGAAGGTGTTCAGAATGGATAGATCCCTCCTTTCTGGGAACCAGGAATAGTCTTGAATAAAAGCCTTTGCCTGTTTCATCGAAGGGGACAGGTTCTACTGCCCCTTGGGATATGATAGTTTGGACTTGTTTCAATGCCTCTGCCCACTGATTTGGAAGTAAGTCTGGGTACCCAGTTAGAATTGGGAGTTTGTTGAAGGAGAATTTGTATCCCTGAAAAATTATCTTTAAGACCTATTGGTCCTTTGTTACAGAAAGCCAATTTTCTTTGCAGAGGGAGAGCCTTCCTCCTAGTTTTTGGTGAGCAAAAAGAGGGCAGTGGGGGGACAGGGAGTCATTGAGAATTTTTGCCATAGAGGGATGGCTTAGAACTCCCTGCCTTTTGAGTGGGAGTAGTCCACTGTTTGGTTCTCTGCTGTCCCTAGGGTGGGAGTCTGGGTGGTCTGTCCCTGCGGGGCTATGAACCTAGGAGGTTGTACCTGAAGGAAATATTTTACTGTTTGCATAGATTTTGCTTTGTCTTCCATCTTTTTACGCACCTCTTCTGCTTTTTCTCCAAACAAGCAGTCCTTATCCAAGGGTGCATCATGTAATTCTGATTTGACATAATCAGGGAGAAGTTGTTCCTTCAACCATGTATGGCTCTGGCTGGGCCATTCCAAAACTTAAATTTTTTTTAGGTAAAGCCATTCTTTTGTTGATTTGGATGTATGCTTGGGGTCATTCTCATGTTGAAGGGTGAAATTCCTCTTCATCTTCAGCTTTCTAGCAGACACCTGAAGGTTTTTAGCCAAAAGTGACTGGTATTTGGAACTGTTCATAATTCCCTCCACCTTGACTAAAGTCCCAGTTCCAGCTGAAGAAAAGCAACCCCAAAGCATCATACTGCCACCACCATGCTTCACTGTGGGAATTGTGTTCTTTTGGTGATGGGAAGTGTTGTTCTTGCGCAAAACATACTTTTTGGAATTGTGGCCAAAAAGTTCATCCTTAGTCTCATCACACCATAACACATTTTCCCACATACTTTTGGGAAACGTGATGTATTGTTTTGCAAATTTTAGCTGAGCCTGGATGTTTTTCTGTATAAGAAAAGGCTTCTGTCCTGCAACCCTACCGCATAGCCCAGACATATGGAGAATACAGAAGATTGTTGTCACATGTAGTACACAACCAGTACTTGCCAGAAATTTCTGCAGCTCCTTCAGTGTTGCTGTAGGTTCATAGGCTCATAGGTAGGTACTAGGCTATCGGCCCTAGGGCCTATACAAGCCTAGCCAAAAAGGTACCCTGGCTTTCGCCTCCCAAGAATATTATTTTCCTGTGCCCATGTCAAGCAGAGCCACAGAGGTGATCCCCGGGGTGAATTTCCTATTTCCCATCCAATCATCAAGATTTTTCTTGAAGAGTTCTAATGAGGAGCTTTGTTTGATTTAGACAGGTAATTTGTTCCAGAGTATGGGAAGTCTCTGGGACAGGAATCTATCCCTCCAGCATGTTCTATGTATTGTGGTGACAGGGTTTAGGTCCCTAGAGCATGTAGCTCGGAGGGATTGGGATTTCTTAAAGTGGAGCATGTCCAACTGCTCTGGGTGTGACATAGCTTTATATGTTAGGCAGAGATTGCCTCTGAGTAGACAATATGTGATGGAGTAAAGCTGGAGTTTTTTGAGACGGTCTGCGTAGGGCATCTGTTTGAGGCCAGTAATCCTCTTTGTGAGGTATTTCTGTGGCCTTTCAGTTGTTGTAGATGTCTTGTGAGGTACATACCAAAAGGGGCGTTTTACTCTATAATGGGTCTAATGAGTGCTGAGTAAAGGGGAACAATGACCTCTTTTTTTCCTGGATGAGAAACCTTTTGTGATGAGGTGTGCCACGTAGAAGGATTTCCTGACTACTGTGGAAATGTGATTATCAAAGGAAAGACTAGTGTTCACCTGTGTCCCACGGTCTCTTATCACACTTTTGGTGTTAAGTAGACTACCACCTATGTGGTAGCTCATGGGTACAGAGTTTTTACCAAAGGGGATGACAATGCACGTTTTGGCACTGAGCTTGAAGCCATGGCTTTGACACCAGGCATCTGTCTCAGTGAGGCCCTTTTGTAGGATGTCCACATCGTTAGGAGTTTTAATTGTGGCTCCCAGTTTGCAGTCATCTGTGAACTTTGTTAGCCAAAGACCTTCTGTGTTAGCCTGTACTTCAAAAAAGTAGATACCAAACAGGAGAGGACCCAGGACTGAACCTTGTGGTACTCCACTTGTCACTGGTGAAGTCGGATTTGGAGTCTGCTACTTTCACAGTGTGGGTTCTGTCAGTGAGCCAGTTGGCAACCTATCTTGTGACATAGGGATTTATACCTAGTTTAGTGAGTTTATCTATAATTCCAGAGTGGGGTATGGTGTCAAAAGCCTTGATGAGATTTAGATAGGCTGTGTGAACCACCTTACCCTCATCTACGGCTTTGGTGACTGCTTCAAAGAAGTAAATCGGGTTTAGGAGACATGATCTGCCTTATACAAACCTGAAATGGGTGGGGTCCAGAGTTTGGAGATTACCAATGTCTTTGTTTATAAGTTCCATGATGATACATGGAGGCTCACCCTTTGTGGAGTGGGATAACCGTTGCTGTGTGCCATTCAGTAGGCACAAGGCCTGAGGTGAGGCTATGATTGAAAATGGTGCTTAGGTGGGGTGCCAGTTCATTCTGTAGTTCATGTAGAATGCAGCCTGGGATGTTGTCAGGTCCCATGGATGCTGTGTTCTTGACTTTGAAGAGTGTGTTTTTTACCTGTGCAGCCATGATTACAGGAACTCTGCATTCTTCCGGTATAGAGATGGGCCCTTTAGGGGGATGGGGGGGGGGTAAAGTTAGCACTGAACCTATCTGCCAGGATGTTGGCAATATCAGTTGGTTCTGTATATTTAGTGCCATTGTGCTGTAACTCAGAGCAGATCTGAGTGTTGCCATTGAGATTCTTGACATAGCTCTAGAATGCTTTGTGGTTGTCTTTAGAAACACTGGCGATTTTGTTTTCATAACTTGCTTTGGAGGATTTTATGAGGGATCTCAGCTTCTTACTGAGGCTGACCAGGGAGTTCTTCCAGTCATTGTTTTTGCAACAGTTTCTTTCTTCTGTTGCAGAGTTTGTTTATGGCAGGGGACCACCAGATTCACTTCCTTTGTTTGGAGGATAGCATCTTGGTTCTGTTAGGGATAGCATGATCCATGCACTCGTGTAAGTGCTTATAATGTGCATTTGTGTAGGATTCAGCAGTCATAACTCTATTGTCCGTCTGCATGGGTGTCGTGGAGTTTGCCACTTCTGTCTTAAGAAGCGTGAAGTTGGCTTTGGAGAAATTTTTTACAGTGGTTTCCCTAATTGGGGGGGGGGGGGCGGGATATGGATGTCTAGGCTGATTAGCTTGTGGTCAGATCTGACCAACGAGGAATTGACCTCTGGTGTAGAACACCGGTCGCCCATGTTGGTAATGACCAGGTCTAGGATATTACTGCCCCTGGTGGGGGTGTGGATAAGTTGATCCAAGGCGTTGGAATTTATGAATTCCAGAGAACGTTGAGCAAAATAGTTGGTACATGAGTAGTTTTCCCAGTTAAAGGTGGGGTAGCTGAAATCACCCATTATTAGAGTGTTGGGTTGTACCGTAATATTTTCCAGTGTATCAAGAAATGAGGAGTGTGAATCCTGGGGCATGGTGGGGGATCTATAGCAAGTTACAATTTGGATTGTGGTCTTGCCCAGAGTTAATTGCACTTGGATAATCTCCAATGCATTATGCTGAGCAACTAGCCTGGAGATGTGGATATCCTTAATGAATATGTACACGCCTACACATTTAGTGTTTCGGTCCAGGTTAGGTAGCCGAAAAGTGTGGTATGAATTATAGCCTGGTAATGCAGGGGTGCTCTCTGGAGCCTTGAACCAGGTCTCTGTCACTGCATAGATGTCGATGTACTTCATTTTAAGGAGTGCCTTGAGTGAATGCATTTTGAGGTTTGGACTTCCAGTATTGAGTGGCATTACCCTCAGATTTTTCTTGCTTGTACCTGTTACGGTGGTGAGTTTGTCACTTGAACCTTGCCTAAAAATGGCACTATAGGGGTGGCAAGAGCCTTAACCAGTATCCAGAATCCCAAGGGCAACAGGTGCAGGCCATCTCTGGCAAAGCATCATGGTCTGTCGATCATGTCATCCCTGGCAGACAGATACTGGATCCCCTTAGAATGACACCAGAAGCTTAGCCAATTGTTGAAGTCAGTCATTTTGTCCTTGTACTGTGATATCATTCTGGGTGATGGCAGGATGATACTCAGGGCTAGGGTCATACCTACCTGGGCTACAAGATCGGACAGCTCCTCCATGTCTCTTTTCATGTAGTCCAGGGAGGAACATCTCAGATCATTCATACCAACATGGACAATGACAGACTCATATTTGTACTTGTTGTGGAGTGACCTGAGTGCATGCGTTATGTGGCAGATCCTGGCACCTGACAGGCAGCTGACAGTAACTTTCTCCTTGTTTAGCCTGGTGAGTGGAACATCAGTGTGCCTGACTACAGAGTCACCTATGACTAGAGTGTTGGGTGTGTTGTAATGCCTTATGGGCTGTGGTTGAGTGGCACACTGAGTTTCTGGGCTATGTGTCATTTGGGTTGTGTTGGGGGGGTGGAGTTTGCATGTGTTTCTGCTTTGGAGGTCTCTGTTGCTTGAGCAGATATTTATAGAGAGCCTTTGCGAATGTAGGTGTATGTTTTGTGTTGCTATGTGTGTGTTTTGGTGGTGTAGGTTTTGATGGACTCCTTTGTAGGTCTCCTGGCAGCGTCCCTGACCAGTTTTCATCTTGTCTTTTCATCAATTTTGGAGGGACGTCTAGTTCTTTGCAACATCACTGTTGTCCCATATTTTCTCCACATTTTGATGACCTTGGTATATGTAATGCTGTGGAAATATTTTTGCACCCTTCTCCTGGCTGATACCATTCAACAGTGAAATCCCTTTGATGCTTTGTAAGCTCTCTGCAAACCATGTTTTTTGCTGTAGCAGGCAACTGAGAAAATGTCAGGAAAATCCTACTAGGACAGCTAAACTTTATTTAGGGTTAATCAGAGTCTCTAACTGATGGCAGGTGTGTACCCAAGAAGACTATATATTGTAATTAAATCAAAAGGTGCTTCAACAAAGTATTAGTTTAAGGGTGTGCACACTTATGCAACCAACTTATTGTACATTTTTTATTTTTTGTATTTTTCCCCCTAACAGATTTGTTTGTTTTTCAACTGAATTGTTCAAGTTATAGGTCACATTAAAGGTGGGAAAAGTTTTGAAATGATTTATTGTGGTCTCATTTTTTTTTACATCACAAAAACCTGGCATTTTAACAGGGGTGTGTAAACTTTTTATATCCAATGTATTTTAATAGGATTACAGCACTGACTGGAAATTACACATTGAAATTTTAGGATTTCATCATATGAAGATGCAATTTATTTTCCCCAGATGATTATGCCATTAAGCCGAGATGGGATGGGGTATGGAGCAGACTGACAGGAGGACAAAATAAGGAAAGTAGAAGGAGGCCTTGTGTAAAGAAACAAATACTGCAACAACCAATCAGGCAAGAAGATGAAGGAATCTTTGGGAAGGCAGAAGATATAAGAAGTAGCAACAGATGTAAAAAGGACCGTGACACAGAAAACAGTTCATAAGTTAGAAAAGCTGGAGTGGAAAGGGGCATGAAAGGCAGAAACACAAGACTAGCAGAAAGGTTTAGAGAGTTATGTCAAGTAATGCCAGCAGCTCAGGTAAGAAATTACGGGAGCTTCAGACGTCCATATTTGAAGCAGATATAATAAAGACGACAGAAATGTGAGTAAATAATGAAAAGGACTTGTATCCAACAATCTCGGAATACCAGCTGCTCAGGCAGGACAGCAATACGTAGATACTGAGTTACTGTGGACAAAAGAACAGAAGGAAATAGAGAGGAGCCTCTAAGGCCATCGCAAGTTATCAGCCTCACGTAATCTGAGTATGTGACATGGCTGCTGATTAGTTCATTTGCGAGGGAGAGAGTGAGAGAAACAGATGAGAGAGCAGGGGGAAAAAAACATGGATCATTTAAATATATCGATCAGATTACTGTTTAAGGTAAGAGAAGTCAAGGACTCCTTGGCAAGGAATAATATTTTCAAATTAACCCTTCGGAAAAGAAAATCATTAAGTTTTAAATGTTTTTTTGTTTTTTGTTTTTTTTTGGCAGGCCAATTAAGTTCTGTGTGTTTTTCTTTTTGGCAAGGCCAACCAGATACTTTCTGCATTTTTATCCTGGCCGGGTTAACCAGACACTACAGAGGCAATGTGTTTTGGGGACTGTTGATGACTTTCTTTTTTAACATAATACACTGGCAGGGTCAACCAGATGCTAGTGGTCTGTGTGTTTTGGGGGATGTTGATGACTTTCTAACTTTTTTTAATATAATATCCTGGCAGGGTTGAACAGACACTAGGGAGGCAATGCATTTTGGGGACTGTTGATGACTTTCTTTTTTTAATATAATACACTGGCAGGGCAACCAGATGCTAGAGGTCTATGTGTTTTGGGAGCTGTTGATGACTTTTTTTAAACATAATATTCTGGCAGGAGTCAAAGAGATACTAGGTATGCAGTGTGTTCTGGGTGCCATTTGTGGATGACGTCTTTGTTTTACCCAAATATCTTTTTGCAGGATGAGTCAAGAAACATTAAGATGGTCTGTCAATGTTTTGATGTTGAAACAAACTCTACTCTTGCATGAATAAAGTGTGCATGGCCGAAACAAAGTAAGATCACATGCAATTTCTTGCCTATGTGATGAGAAAGAAATACAGTAATAAAACCATGGTCTTTTATTTTCATTATTTTAAAGTTTGTAGGCTCAAAGCAGGTTTTCTGGGTAGGCAATTGGAATGGGGGCAATGCCTATGTGCGAATGGAATGACTGGAGTTCTGTCTTGCTGTGCAAGACTAATGTGCATTTGAGTGACGCAAGATCGACCACACGCTCTGAACTCTGAGTATTGTTTTTGTGAAAAAAAAATACTTACCTTAATGACAGTGTCATCTTTTTTGTGTTGTTTTTGTTTTTAACCTCACAAGATCAAATCAGATATTGTGGGTGGGGTAGGCAGTGGAGATTGGGGCTATGTGTGAATGAAGCAAATGGCCCTGCTGTTTACTGTTGTTGTAATTCCAGCTTTGCAAAATTGTAATACTTTTCTGTCTGTACTTTAAGGTGAATGTAAAATAATTAGCAAGTTTATGAGTATTTCTTACTGTATGTTATTTCATATCTGTTTGTGTCTATGGTGAATGTTTAAAATGTTTCTAATACGTTGGTAGACTATTCAGCATGTACAGAACTGACAGAACTTATTTTATGTAATTGGTAAGCATGGTCAGGGTTGATCCCACTGTAACATAGCTTTTTTTGCCCCTTCGTGGTTGGAGACACCCCATTTTAGTCAGCCACACCCATTCAGCTGTCTCCTGCAGTCCCCCTTTGATTTTAAGTCACCAGCAGTCACTGTCCTTTGGAGAGAAAAAAGAAAGTTGTTTTGATGAGAGACTATAATGTTCCAGAAACAGACTGGTGCATTGTTCCATTCAAATAAGAGACAGGATTAATTACTGAAGGTATCAGACCAAGAGGGATTTATTTAACTAGTGCGCTAAGGTACAAGGAAGAATAAAATACTGGACATTCTAATTAGTAAGGATGAGGTAGTTGAAGTCCTAAAAATAAAAGTGCTCCTAGATAACAGCTGCAATGCAATGTCATGCTTCACTGTGTGTGTGATGGAAAAACAAGCAAACAAATTCAACCAAAGTGTGAGATTACAGAAAGGGGGACTGCCTTAAAACAGGGTAAGGTACTGAGACTTAAATGAATGAAAAGAGAAAACTACATGGAAGAAACATCATGTGGATGAAAATAAAGAACAGCATACAAACAACGTTGGACAATGGTCAAAGAAAAAGTAAGGTTGATGAAAGTAAGAGATTAAAGAGGAATGTCATGCAAAGGAAAGGTCTGAGCAATCAAATGGCTTCAAAGCTATTAATTGGCCTCTATGTGAAATTCTTTCAGGAATACAACAATAATGATATGGGAAGTTTCACAGTCTACCCATTTAACTTGTTTTTGATATTTTAACTCTGTGCCTGCAGATATGATTGGTTTCATTCAGTGTTTAAATTTTCTTCATTTTTCTTTTAAACATTCAGAAAGGCAGCCAGGATTATTGCAATTTTAACAAACTTGTACAACTACATTCACAATGCTGCTCCCCTGACCACACGTCTCCAACAGTCATACACACACCTTGGATAGTGAGAGCTTCTGGGCAACACATCATTACAACACTGCAAAATAAATAAATAAATAAACAAACAAATAAATACTGAAAGGACAAACTTAAGCAAAAAGACTTAAGACAAGTAAATAAAATCAACATAATAGTTATAACTACCAAAACAATGTAATGAAACATGTTTTGAATAGGGTGTGTTTTTAGTATAGGAATGTTTACGGATACAATTAGAAGCTGGGTTGAGGCATTTACTGGTAGGCTATGATGAACCGTATAGGTAATGAGACTGTAAAGTATTAAGTAAAGCGTGACAGAATGGCTGTATCAATACGTTAATTCTAGTTTGGTGGCAGAATTTATGGCATAATCAATGTGGACATAACTTTTTGGAGCATCATCTAGAAAGTCAGCTAACTATTTAGAATTAAGCATATGTACTGAATCACTTACTGAACTGTTTGTTTATACATAAGTTAGGAGTTAATTAAATGTACCTGGCTTTTATCATATTTATCAAAAAGTATTTAATTACCAGAACACTGCACTTAGTCTCAGGAACAGCAACTTCGTGTTCATTCATCTTGCCGTCAGATAACATTCAAGTGATTGCAGCCCTGTACTTTAGCTGACAGTGTAAATCTTATCTGGATGTGACAGGTGTTGACATAACCCAAGACAATAATGCACATCTGCCATATGCAGTTATGGACAATAATAAAACTATCCTTGGGCATGCAAATTTAGTAGCAATGGTGTGGATTTTGGCAGCGTAACTCTTATACCTCACATTATACAGTAACTGAGTGTGATTCAAACACCAATTGCCACTCACTTAAAGAGGTGCAGGATTTGAGGCCTGTAGTCCATTTCTAACATCACTGGGTGACAGTGGTGTGAGATCAAGGCACATATCCTTGTCCAACACAGTTCTGACCAGTGTCAGTGTTAAGGTACACGCTAATTTACAAGTGGAAACTATTACCTCAGGTCTGCTTTGTCTGGCCTACCCAAATAATTTGACCTATTTTTTGTTCTGATTCCAGTAACCTCTGTGTTGGTAAGGACAGCTTCAAGTCGGATGGACCTAGTGAGGTCTGCAGGGATAGGATGAGGGTACTTTGCAGCAAACACCGACAATTACATAATTAATTTCTATTTATCTGTTAACACTTTAGAAAATCTTATCTTATTTTTTAAATGTTTGCTACTACTGTGTAATGAAAAGACAGACCCAGCAAACAAACCAGTAAAAAACACAATCCACAGCGCTACGGAGATTGAGACGTCCAACCAAAAGTTTTTTTTTTTATAAAACCAGCTTTAATCCTTAAAAGTATAAGCGCTTTCATTTTTGTACACCAAAAACTTCTTCAGATACACTTAAAAAAATCCAAACAGAACTGTTTAAATCTCCCTCCATGAAGTTAAAAACACACCCACAATCCATTACATCAGCCATAAAGCTAAAGTCAGAAATTTAAAGGCACATACACACAATAACAAAAGGAATATATACAAATACTAATAATATTTGTTGCACGTTTGGTTGGACGTCTCAATCTCTGTGGTGCTGTGGACTGTGTTTTTTACTACTGTGTATTGCAAATGTTGTACCTTTAACTGTCCTGTGATTTTACAGCCAGGTTGACGCTGAAATAGGTCCTTTTGGATCAGTGATGTATGCCAGTCAGAAATAAACAAACAAAAACAAATAAATCATAGTTTGTGGACTGACTCTTTAGATCAGCACTAAAAGTATCTACAGTTTCAACCAAAACATAGTTCCTTGTAAAGAATAGATAATGAAAAAATACAATTTTTTCTACACTCACAATAATTCCTGAATTTCTCTGTTATTGCTATTGTTGTGTCCTCTCCTCTTCCACTTTTTGAAATACAAAAGTATTAAATATCTTCAAGGCTTTCTCTCTGGGACAGAAATGTGGCAAACTGTATCTTTTTAGAAGTCTTGTCCAGTCTGCTCACAATAAGGAGCAAACTGCAGTCCTGGGTCCACAGCTTCCAGTATTTCTGCTAATGTACCTTGCAGCAAGGAAATAGTGATGGCTGCAGCTAAACCACCTGTCCACAAAAGAATAAATATTCTGATGGCTTCTCATGAATTAAGTTACCAGAAAACAAAAAGGTAACTTTGTTTTAAAAAAAAAATAATTTTGAATGGTGAATTATACTTCTGAACGTCTGACACGTAGCATTTATAATGTTTATCAGGAAGCTGGAATGCAGGGAGTGCCTTCTGTGTGGAGTCTGCATGTCCTCCCCGCGGTTGGATGGGCGTTCGAAAGACATGTGTAAATGGGCGTGCCTTCGTTGAAGATTGGACATTGAGCTGGCTCCTCGGCATTCGTGAAAGTCAACTGCCAATCATTAGCAGACCGGAGTTCCACTGTGGCGACCCCTAACCGGGAAAAGCCGAAAGGCAAACAACTACATCAGGAAGCTCACAAATTAAACTGTATGTTTCCAGCCCTCCATGACTTTTTTATTATAACTGTCAAATACTGAAGCAGAGTGAGTATGTAACAAGCATTCACAACTGCATTAGACCCTATTCCTACATAAATATTAGCGTACAATACAGATTATTCTGTGGACTTTACATGTATTTATTTATTTTTATTTATTTGACATTTGTTTACTGGGAAAGTCCAGCTGGCTACTAACCATTTTTCAGTAGAGGTCATGGAGAAATGCTCCACAATAATAACAACAAAGTAGCACAGTTCTCTGCACAGCTCCTGAATACTGACAGCTTTATTTGGTATCTGGTATATGACTATAAAGCAAGTAACTTATATTATATCCTTATAAGCCCCAGACCATCCAACTATCTAACATTTCTCTTTACTGTAACTGTACGTTCTAAGGGATATTTCATTTACACAAGTTACTGTTTTGAGGATTTACTCCCACTTTGCAAATAGCTATGATAAACGCTGCAAGTTCTTCCATCTTTCTTGATGCAATAATTCATTATTAATACTCTTCTGATTTATATGCTGTTAGAAAAATATGTATTTGAACATGTATAAAGTGCTAGTTTAAAAGCAAATAGTATATAATGCATTTTATTCTATTTACAATATGGCAATAAGAATGATTTTACATGTAATTGCTTGAAGCTTTGGAGCTGCAGTGTATTTGAACTCTGACCCTGGCAGTAGCCAGCTCAGCAAGCTTATGTTTTTCACTAATGATTATCTGCTGGGTCAGGAAAATTAAATGTATAAAGCATTGAATATTCTTATTCCTTCCTCTGAGATAATTGACCTTGTGAATGTATCAGAGATAAGACACAGCTGCTAAAGTAAAAGTTGCAAGAAGAACAAAGAAGTATATTACAAGAGTGAACCGACTATTGTATTCAAGCTAGCCTGAGACCTTGGAAGAGTAACATTTACAGAAAGACATTATAACGAACCAGGTGCTTTTGCAAGGCTGTATTATTCCCATGGGAAAACTTTTAAAATGTATAACATCAGCTTTTTCTTATGAATAGAATATTGTAGACCATAGTGATGTAGGTGCCCTGTGACTAACCACGTCAGTAAGGTGGGCACAGCCTGAATGTAAGACTATATAAAATAGTGTATTTCCTGCATCATGTCAGACAAAACTCTGTACTTGTATGGTTTTTTGCCTCCTGGTGTACACTAGTAAACTTTTGCATCTGAGCCTCCTGTGTTGTTATCATTTGTTTTTATTTAACAGTTTGGTCCTCCTTGAACCGGAATTCCCTTGGTAAGCTGCAGATCAGAGTGTACCGGTGGTCGAATACTGCGCAGGAGAAGCTACCGAAACGGTTCTTCATGAAACACAAAGACCTCAGACTGAATTGTCGTCTTGAGAGGCTGGCCACTTTCTGATCTGCGTCAAGAGCGCTTCTCGAACTGGTCGCCCAGGAGGCTCAGGTAGGAAAGTATGTGCCTTTTTCGTGTTTTAGATCAGGGACTAGGTTACAGTAAATGTCATTGTCAGAGATTTGTTATACAGATCAGGGACAAAAGGAAATTACTGTATATTTTGTCAGAGATCAGGGAAACAGAATAAGGTAGGCAGTTATTCTAGATAAACTGTAAGGAACTGAAATACCACGTGGTGAAAAGGGTTACGTAACATTTTTTAGAATGGGAAATCAGTGCACTAAAAATCGCGAGATCCGCCCTAACTGATGACGCAAAATATATGCAATTACAACGGACTGATAATGTAAGGTATTATACAAAATGGGTTAATAAATACAGATTTGATGGTAAATTAAACAAGATTTCATTAGTTAAACTTTTAAAACAGCTTAAATCTGACGAGAAGGTCAGGCAAAAACAACAGCGATTAGGCATTCCTCAAGCACACAGGTGGATTGAGGAAGTAAACCGAAGGGAACAGAAAACTAAAATGCAAAATATTATTTTTAGACAAAGAGGATAATAATACAGTAATAGCGACGGCCTCCCTCCGTCCCTCCAATGCCTTTTTCAGGATATGAAGCAGGAGGACAAGCTGGTCCACCTCCACGTTATCCTGAAGTTACAAGAGTACTAAAACCATTTGTTAGAGATCCTACTGAAACTAGGTCCCGGACACGTAAAACACTTGGGGACGCAGACTTATATCAAATAGGGAGAAGCACACTAGAAGAGAGTGAGGAAGAAATCTGTCCACTGATCGAGGTACCAAATCCTCAGGCAGGACAGGAAGGGCAGGACCCAACTCTTCTAGTATATAGACCATGGACACCGGAAGATATTCGGAAAGCTACAGAGAGGAATCCTCATCCAAAAGTTAATTACACAAAGTTTTTACAAGATTTACAAGGTATGAGACTAAGTTACCACTTGAATGGGGAAGAAGTAGAAAAGGTAGTTAGACAGATTGTGGGTCCAGACTGGCACATGATTTGTGGCACCTGGAATCCTCGTAATGCAGAGCTTAAACCACTCCCACATAGTGACGCAGAATTAGACAACAGAGTCAAAGGTCTTACAGACCGAATTTCTGAAAAATGGAAACCTAGAGCAGATTGGACTTGCATTAATCAATGCATACAGCAAGAGAATGAAACTGTAGATGGGTACTATGGTAGATTATTGGAATGTTTCAATAACCATAGTGGTATGGCTATTCCTGAAAATCAGACACATGATACCTCATATGAACAGCAACTGAAAAATGCGTTTTGAAAGGTTGCATTGCACCTATCAGTAGCTTTATTACAAAGCATATGATAGATCATCGAACAAGTAGGCTACAAGCCTTACTTGAATATGCCAGACATGCTGAAAGACACTCTAATAGTAAAAGAAAAGAAGACACAGGTCTTCACAGCTGAAGACGGAGCAGATGACGTTCTAGTACAGTGAGGTAAAAATGCTAAGAAAAATACCCAGGAAATAGACAATCTGACAAAAGGTCAGAAGATTTTGAAGAGAGAAAAAAGAAAGGTGAGTGCTTTAAGTGCGGCAAGAAAGGACATTTAGCAAGGGATTGCAGGCTAAATAAAAAGGCGACTACAGAAAATAAAGGTGATGAGGACTGACTATATGATAGTGATGAAAATCAGAAATCATCAGGGAAGGAAAACAAACAAAGGGCAAACATAAATGTAGTGGAAGGAACAGAGGAAGTGCAAGCAGATGTAGAGGATGAAGAAAGTGAAATTTTAGATTTGGCATTACTGAGCTTGGAGCTCTATTTGGCAGACACAAAACCGGAAGTTACACTTCTGGTGGAAGGAAGGGAAGTGAAATTCTTGTGTGACTCAGGAGCATCACGAACTTTGATACACCCTTCAAAGTTACTAGAATATTCTGAATCACCTGACTATATATTGGTGAAAGCAGCAAATGGACAGCTATATAGGGAGCCACTCTCCCATGATATAGCAATAACTGACCCTGTTTCAGGCATGACTCAGAAAAGTAAAATTGTAGTTTCTGCAAAATGTCCAGTAAACTTACTGGGAAGAGATCTTATGCAGATATTTGGCATAGCGGTAATCCCCACTATGCAGGGTATGGAAGCACAAAGACAAATGGATACTTTTGTGGTGGTGCACCGGAGGGTGAAACCTTTACTGGTACAGCCAGGACCTAGTTACGACTGGTCCAGGGCAGTAACCGGAGAACTGATGAATGTAGCCATCAGTAAGGCCCCTCCCTTGACACTGACCAACAGCATTTGTTACATTGTACTCTATACTACTGTAGCATGCCAGGACCTGATAAAGAATATGAGCAAGAGTTGTTCAAAAATTCTGCTAACAGATTAGTATTACGAACCTTGTATTGGGATACTGAGGGAAACAGTGTGGTAAGCTGTTCACTACCTCAGGAATTCATGACACTGTACAAATCTAATAGACTACCACATGTCAGCTTGACAAAGAATAAGGACGTGAGATGGGCAGACTTAGGAGAAAAAGTAACAAGATGGGAAAAACAAACTGATTTAGAATTATCAGAACAGGGAATACAAAAATAGAAATTGAATTGGCTAACACAGACACATCCAGCTGTACACTTACAAACTAGTGAAGACAGCTGATTAGCATTCTTATTAGAAGAAGAAGAAAAAGCCTTGTGTGATATACCAAATATTCTTTGGTCAACAGGTAAATCAGATGTAGGACTTATTCAAACAGCAGGACCAGTAACTATTACACCAAAATCAGCATTTAGACCACAAAAAAGACAATACCACTTGAGGAAAGATGCAGAGCAAGGAATCAAGCCTATAATAGCAGCATTACTCAAGGAAGGAGTACTGGTAGAATCTCTTGATTCACCATGTAACACCCCTCTATTTCCTGTTAAAAAGCAAACGGGAATGGCGGATGGTACAGGATTTACAAGCTGTAAACAATGCAATAATACCCAGAGCACCCACGGTGCCAGACCCACACACTTTGTTGAATGATTTAAAACCACAACAAAAATATTTTACTGTGGTAGATATAAGCAATGCTTTCTTTTCAATACCTATACATCCTGATAGCCAGTATTGGTTTGCATTTACATTTCAGGGTAAAAGATATACCTATACTGCCAACGAGGATATTGTGAAAGTCCAACGATATTTGCTAAGAAATGGCAAGCAACCTGGCAGGGTTTACTCCACCAGGAGGTAGTCAGATTCTGCTTTATGTAGATGACATCTTGCTAGCAGCCCCTACCCAGCATCAATGCAGGAAGATAACGATAGCATTATTGAAATTTTTAGCAGCACAAGGACACAAAGTAAACAAAAGTAAGTTACAACTTTGGAGAAAACAGGTTAGATACCTAGGATATGTAATATCCAATGAAGGTAGAATATTAGACGAAGACAGAAAAACAGCGATTTTACAGGCACCCAAACCAGCAACCAAGAAGGAAATGATGTCCTTCTTGGGAGCGACTAATTTTGTCGGGCTGGATATCAAACTATGCTTTAGAATCTGCTCCACTGGCTGATTTAATATATAAAACACCAATGGCAGCACAAGATGTATTACAATGGACACCTGAAGCAGAAGCAGCTTTCTGCAGACTAAAACAATTGATAGCTTCATCACTAGTTTTAGGACTTCCAAATTACCACAAAAGATTTTTTCAGACCGTAGATTGTAAACAGGGATACATGACGTCAGTTTTGACGCAACAGCATGGGGATAAGCAATGCCCCATAGCTTACTATTCATCACAGTTAGATCCAGTGGCACGATCATTGCCTCACTGTGTACAAGCAGTAGTCGCAGCTGCAATGGCAGTACAGGCTTCGGCCTCAGTGGTGTTGTTCCAGCCTCTCACATTGAGAGTGCCTCATGCAGTCGCGATAATTTTACTGCAAGAGAAAATAGCATATCTATCTCCTGCTAGACATCTTTCATGTATGACCATACTGCTGAGCCAACCTCATATGGTAATTGAACGTTGTACAACATTAAATCCATCAACGTTACTTCCAACTCCAGTGGATGGCACACCACACAGTTGCCTGCAGGAAATTGAGCAAATAACTTTGCCCAGACAAGACCTTACTGATATGCCCTTGGATGATGCCGAGGTGACATTTTACGTGGACGGTTCATGCAGAAAGGGTCCTACAGGGAAAAATCTAGTAGGGTATGCAGTAGTCACAGATACAGGGATTTTAGAAGCCCAACCCTTACAGCATAACCTGTCTGCTCAAGCAGCAGAACTGATAGCCTTAACACGGGCTTGTACTCTAGCCGAAGATAAATGTGTGAACATATATACTGACAGTCAGTATGCTTTCTCTACAGTGCATGTTTTCGCACAGCAATGGAAAAATAGGGGAATGATAACATCTACTGGCAAACCGATTAATCATGCGCAACTTATTTTGAACTTGTTAGATTCCATTCAGTTACCTACTAAAGTAGCTATTTGTAAATGTTTAGCTCATACAAAACAACAGGATGCAATTTCAAAAGGAAATGCAAAAGCTGATGCAGCTGCAAAGCAAGCAGCCTCAGACTCAGAAATTTTACTTTTAACCGAGGAATTACAACCCTCTGAGATTTTAGATTTAGAGATGTTAAAAACAATGCAGACATTAACTACAAAAGCTGAGAAACAAAAATGGGAGAAACGAGGTGCAATCCTCGAAAATGGACTGTATATCTCCAAAGAGAAAAACAATATTGCCGCCTAATTTATTTAGATATGCAGCTTTGTTGAGCCATGGGCAGTGCCATGTCTTAACAGGGGGGATGGTACAGTTAGTAAATCGAATATTCCAAACATATGGATTCATAAACTTCACACAAAAATTTTGTGCAGCATGCCATGTCTGTAATAAACATCATGCACAAGGAGCATTCAAACCCAAGCAAGGGAGTTTTCCTATACCACCATATCCGCTCCATACTATCTGTATGGATTTCATAGAACTGAACAAATGTGAAAAAATACTGTTTAGTAATTATAGACATGTTTTCCAAATGGGTAGAAGCTTTTCCAACTAAAAACGGATGCAGCAACAGTGGCAAAGGCCCTAATAAAAAATAATTCCTAGATTTGGCATACCGGAAAGAATCTATAGTGACAATGGGACACATTTTGTGAATCAGACGATTCACCAACTTGGGAGATTCTTTGGGATCTCCTTGAAAAATCATTGTGCTTACCACCCACAGTCTGCAGGACTGGTGGAAAGGTACAATGGAATTTTAAAAAACAAATTGAGGAAGTTAGTAGATGATACACAGAAGAATTGGATTTGCTGTTTGCCTTTGGCACTGCTGAGCATGAGAACAGTTCCAAATGTAAAGGGTTTGACCCTTGAAGTGATATTTGGAAGGGCATATTATGTGCCACAGTGGAAAGCTCTCATGCCTGCAGAATTAGAGGCTGACAGCTCATTAGCTAGTTATATGAGGAAACTGTTAACTAATAAAACTGTTTTGCAGTTGAACTCTTTTCAGATAAAAGACAGACCAGACCGTTGGAAGCAGTGCTGACCCCAGGGTCCTGGATTTGGTTGAAGGTCACGAAGAGGAAGAATTGGGCGAGTCCAAAGTGGGAAGGACCGTACCAGGTACTGTTGGCGACGCCTACTGCAGTCAAAGTTGCTGAAAGGTCGCCCTGGGTCCACCTGACGACTGTAAACCGGTAAAGAATTTTCAGCTTGATAAACATTTTGTGACTGACACACAACAAAGGCAGGATGGCCAAGAGCTAAATGAGTAAAAATACAGATCAACCCGAAGATATTGTTTAATCATCTTGCTAACTATGCATTTATTGACTATGATTGTGATGAATTTCCTTTTGTTGTGGTTCTTCCTACATATAACCACACAAGTGAAAGTGGAGAAACGTGATGAACTGTCTATAGACTGGCATCCAAACTTTAACACATACCTAGCTATGAAGCGTGTATATGTAGAGACTATGAACATTTCAAATTGCTGGGTTTGTACTGCCATACCAACAGCATATGGAGGACTGTTGATGTCCGCTGTCCCCTTGGGGATAAATGAGACTTGGGAAAATTTACTTTTGATACAGGTTCTGTAAGATCACAGGACAAAATTGCATTGTATTTGCCTATTACACAGAGGGGAATTGTATGTTTTTATAAGAATAACACACTCCAAGTAGGTTGGAGTAACTGTAACATAACTATATCTTATAAATGCTATATTAAAGCCAAAGATAAAGGCACTGTTTGTAACACAAATTATGATTCATATTTGAGCTTAATGAAAACAACATTGAGTGATGTGCAGAGAAATCCTGTTTTGCATAAACAATTGTCTGTTATAGACAAGAAAATGTTTCATTCAGAACTAACCCAAGATCAGTACCAAAGTAAAAACTGTTATTTTGTTTGTGGGAAAAAGCATACAAATGGCTACCTGAGAATTGGTCCGCAGTTGTTTTTGGGTTATCTGGTGCCAGCTATAAGGCATACTGCAGAATTACCTCTAGGTAAGATACGAAATGTAAGAGATGTAGGCCGAAAACCTGAAGATCCTATCGGAAAACCTGTAAATCCAATGGTAAAAATCGAAGCTGGTTGGAAGAACCATCATTCCGTGAAAGATAAAGAAAAATTGACTCATATGGACTTGAGTGACAGTGTTATATCCTGGGCTGGAATATTTCCAGCATATGGAGCAGTCAAATCGATCTGGGAGTTGAGAAAACTGTCGAGCTTCTTCAAGTAATGAGTAACGCAACTTTTTCTGCTCTCGAACTAGTGACTGATGAACTAAATGCAATAAGAACTGTTGTGCTACAAAATCGAATGACTCTTGATTAATGATCACCTAAAGGTAATACAGCAGGTATCGGCCATGAGTGAACCAGGCCCAAACCCACTGACGAACTTTTTCCAGAGTCTGTTTGGTGGGTGGGGTTCTATCCTAATGAATGTTTTGATTGCTATTTGTGTTGGTCTGCTCCTATTAGGAGCATGTGTCTGTTGTGGGATCCCCTGTATGAAAAGATTAGTCAAAGATTTTGTTGATATATCTGTAACTGAAACTTTGTACCGAGACATTGAATTGGAACTATTGATTCCAGCCGAAACTTGTTCCGAAATATAAACTAAATGACTTGCCTAGTTGAAAGTCCTCAAAGGAGAAGGCTAGGGGACGATATAACATTGTTTATGTTTATGAATAGAATAAAAAGTATTAAAAGGGAGGAAAATGTTAGAAAAATATGTATTTGAACATGTATAAAGTGCTAGTTTAAAAGCAAATAGTATATAATGCATTTTATTCTATTTACAATATGGCAATAAGAATGATTTTACATGTAATTGCTTGAAGCTTTGGAGCTGCAGTGTATTTGAACTCTGACCCTGGCAGTAGCCAGCTCAGCAAGCTTATGTTTTTCACTAATGATTATCTGCTGGGTCAGGAAAATTAAATGTATAAAGCATTGAATATTCTTATTCCTTCCTCTGAGATAATTGACCTTGTGAATGTATCAGAGATAAGACACAGCTGCCAAAGTAAAAGTTGCAAGAAGAACAAAGAAGTATATTACAAGAGTGAACTGACTATTGTATTCAAGCTAGCCTGAGACCTTGGAAGAGTAACATTTACAGAAAGACATTATAACGAACCAGGTGCTTTGCAAGGCTGTATTATTCCCATGGGAAAACTTTTAAAATGTATAACATCAGCTTTTTCTTATGAATAGAATATTGTAGACCATAGTGATGTAGGTGCCCTGTGACTAACCACGTCAGTAAGGTGGGCACAGCCTGAATGTAAGACTATATAAAATAGTGTATTTCCTGCATCATGTCAGACAAAACTCTGTACTTGTATGGTTTTTTGCCTCTTGGTGTACACTAGTAAACTTTTGCATCTGAGCCTCCTGTGTTGTTATCATTTGTTTTTATTTAACATATGCTAACAAATCATCTGTGTTTTAATGTTTTCCTTTTAAGTTGCTTCTCACACAACATTCTTCAGCCACTAAATTTCCAAAGTCCTGATTCCTTTTTCCACTATTACATCACTGAATATCTAAGAGAGGATGGGGCTGACAACCACAGTAAAGCAATGATCTGTGGCTTTTGTCTCCCACATCAGTAGTAACCGTGGACAGTGCACAGGCCTAATACAAGCACTCATACACTAGCAGCTCTTGAAATATTTATTCACTGCCACTTGCCCTAACTCCCTTTAGCCCACTTCTACTTAATTACCTACCCGCCTACCACCTGACACTCCTAAAATGTACAGCTCTACCAGAGCCCAAACTCTGACCCTACAACTCCCACCAAGTTCCTAACTAGAGTCCTCATTCCATAACTCTAAAACTCTCTTCCCTGCTCCATAAGCCAAAAATCCCTAATCACTCCCTAAACTTAAAATTCCACTCACCTCCCCAAACCTAAACTCCCACATTGGTTCCTAGCTTAAAATTCCCCTTCCACTCCATAACCCTAAAACTCTCCTCCCATTTCCTAAAGCAAATTCCCCTCACAATCACTGCCTGATAATATAAACTACACTTGCACTCCTCCCTACCCATGGCTGCTGCACTTACCTTGCTCAAACTCAGATTATGTGTTCATTAAAGGTGGAGCAACTCCACATGCTCTGTACGGCCATATTCAATTTAAAACATGAGCAGCAGCCCATACAGGCTAAAAGATGCTCAAGGACTTGGCTTCGAGACAGTGGTCTTCCAGTGCCTGAGAATCAGGAGCTTGTAGAAGATGAACATTGCACAGTAACAGTGGGTATGTTTACTCCCATAAGTACTCATTTTTTCTGAGACATATTAGTCCTTTTCTTAACAACTGTATCCATATTCATATGTCAGCTAAGCCTAAGGAACTTTTATCCAAATCATGAAATCACAGTATCCCAGTGTGTCTGCCACAGCTTCAGCATCCAGCAATCATTAGTATCAGTTGGACAAGACTTGGGAGTTCATTAACATACTCTTTGATGCCAGTAAAACGTTATGGAAACAAAGAACATAGGTTTTGAAAGCAGACTTTTTTATTGGAAAAGTTGTAGATCCCTCTTATCAAACAGATTTTACACCCATCATAGGCCCTGTAAGGATAACTTTATATCTGTCCCATGCACTCTTGAATTCAGTCACGGTTTTTGACTTAACTATACTTTCACTAAAGCTGTTGCAATCAGTCACCACCTTTACAGTGAATAATTTCTCATATGTCACCTAAGAAACTGAGCTTGCATTTTCAAGTTGTTTTTGTGTATCTTTTTAATATTTTAATTCTTTGTCTCCATATCGAAGACAACCTCTGTCAATTAGTGTCAAGTAAATCAAGACTAGAATGTTTTGGTCTTTGAATGTTATAAGTAGTGTTTAAACAGAGTACAGGAAGGCAAAAGTCTAATTTGGAGAAAAGTAGATTCCTGGTAAGTGCTTTGCTAGTAACAGGAAATAGTAGATGTGATAACCTATAGCAGAGTTTTAGTTGTGAGTAAAATCTACAAGAAAAACCTAGCCAAATCAGAGTTTTCACTGTGTAATACCTTAAACCTCCTGTAATAGAGGCCTATGGGATATATGTAAATAACCCCTTATAGGTAGGTACTAGGCTATCTGCCCAAAGGCATTTATACGCCTAACCGGAATGTGTTGGCTTTTGCCACCCCTTAGATTAGTTCCCTGTGCCTCTGTCCAGCAGAGCCACTGAAGTGATCCCTGGGTAAACTTTCTGTTTCCCATCCACTCATCAAGGTTTCTCTTGAAGAGGGTTAGCAAGGAGCTCTGCCTAATGTAGACTGGAATCTTGTTTCAGAGCATGGGAAGTCTCTGGGACAGGAATCTATCCCTCCAGCATGCCCTATTTATTGTTGTGGTGAGGTTTAGATCCTTGGAGCTTGTGGCTCGAGGGGATATAGTTTTCTCTAGGTGGAGCATGTCCATCAATTCTGGGTTGGACATGGCCTTGTATATCAGGCCAAGATCACCTCTAAATAGGCGGTATGCAACCGAGTACAGCTGGAGTTTCTTCAGTCGAGCTGCATAGGGAATTTGCTTGAGGTCAGTGATCCTCTTGGTGAGGTACTTCTGTGGTCTTTCCAATTGTTACAGGTGTCTTGTAAGGTACATCCCAAATGGGGAATTGTACTCTATGATGGGTCTGATGAGTGATGCATAGAGGGGTCCAATGACCTCTTTCGATCTGGATGCAAACCCTTTTGTGATTAGGTGGGCCACATAGAAGGATTTTCTAACCACTTTGGCAATGTGATTATCAAAGGAGAGGTTACTGTCTGCTTGGGTCCCCAGATCCCTTATTACGTCTTCCATATTTAGGGGTCTACCACCTATGTGATAGTTTGTGGGTACTTTGTTTTTTCCAAAGGGGATGACCATGCACTTTTTGGCATTTAGCTTGAGGCCATGGTTTTGACACCAGGTATCTGTCTCAGTGAGACCCTTTTGGAGGATGTCTGTGTCAGCTGGAGAGTCAATTATAGCCCCTGGTTTGCAGTCGTCTGCAAACTTGGTCAGCCATAGTCCTCCTGTGCTTGCCTGTACCACTGAGAAGTATATGCAGAACAGGAGGTGTACTAGGACTGAGCCCTGGGGAACGCCACTTGTAACTGGTTTAGAGTCAGACCTAGCTCCCGCAACTCTTACCATGTGGGTTCTGTCCATGAGCCAGTTGGCAACCCATCTCGTGACGTAGGGGTTTATGTTCAGACTGCTGAGCTTGTCTATAATACCTGAGTGGGGAATGGTGTCGAAGGCCTTTGCAACATCTAGGTAGGCTGTGTGGACCACCTTTCCCTCGTCTATAGCCTTGGTAACTGTCTCAAAGAAGTCCACCAGGTTTAGGAGGCATGATCTGCTCCTAACAAATCCAAACTGGGTAGGGTCCAGTGTTTGGAGGTTTCCAATGTCTCTGTTAATGAGATCCATGATGATGTGCTCCATAGCTTTGCAGACCAAGTTAGTCAGGCTTATAGGGTGATAGTTCCCTGGGTACGTTGTGGCTCCACCTTTGTGGAGTGGAATAACCGTTGCTATGTGCCACTCTGTGGGCATGTAGCCTGTGGAGAGGCTGAGTTTAAACAGTATGTTTAGGTGAGGGGTTAGTTCATCTTTGAGCTCATGTAGGACGCAGCCTGGGACACCGTCCGGTCCCATTGATGCTGTGTTTTTGGCTTTGGAAAGGGCTGTTTTAACCTGAGTGTCTGTGATTTCAGGGGCACTACATTCTTCTGGTATAGTTATGGGCCCTTTTGGGGGTGAGAGGGGGGGTGAAGTTTGCACTGAACCTGTCTGCCAGGATGTTGGCTATATCGGTCAGTTCAGTGTATTTTGTGCCATTCTGCACCAACTCTGAGCAGATCTGAGAACTGCCACTTAGATTCTTGGCATAGCTAAAGAATGCCTTATGGTTATCTTTGGAGTCCGTGGCAATTTTTCTTTCGAAGCTAGCCTTGGATGATTTAAGAGGGAATGTAGTTTCTTGCTGATACTGATCAGGGATGTCTTCCCTTCTTGGGATTTTACTCTTTTCTGTACTAGTTTCCTCCTTCTACTGTATAGCTTGTTTATGGCAGGGGTCCACCAGACTGGTTTCCTTTTCTTGGAGGAGTGAGTCTTGGTTTTGTTTGGGATAGCACAATCCATGCATTCTTGTAGGTGCCCATAGAGTGCATTAGTAAAGGATTTTGCAGCTTGGACAGGGTTATCCTTTAGCATGGGGGCTTTAAAACTTACAAGAAACCCAAAAAGATGTCAAAACAATGCTTTTTACAGACATGCTCTTAAACATCATACAGCTTCATTTTCATTTATTGTTATTGATTGCATTAAGGGTCGATGTAGGGATAAGGTAGGCTGGCATGAATTGCTAAATGTCAAAGAAAGAAAATGGATGATTAAACTTGGAGCTTTATTTCCACCTGGTCTTAATGACCAATTTTGAAGGACCAATGATTGTTGCACGCCTTATTTAAATCATACTATTTATACTGAGTTGTTTGGTTGTAATTTATAATTGCTTGATCCACTGAAGAAGGCTGTGTTTAGCTGAAACCGGTTTGGATTTTTTGATAGTGGGGATTTTTCCTCCTATCACCAATTTTCAAATAAATATTTTTTGTGGATTCCACGCTGTGCTGGCTTTTTTTGTCGTTGGCTTTAAAACTTCCCACCTCGGTCTTAAGTAACGTGAAGTTTGCTTTTGAAAAGTTTTTCACGGTGGTTTCTTTGACCGGGGGTGGTGGCGGAATGTGGATATCCAGAGTGATTAGTTTATGGTCAGATCTAACCAGCGAGGGGTTGAACTCCGGTGTGGAACACTGGTCGCCCATGTTGGTGATGACCAGGTCCAATATGTTGTCATCTCTGGTGGGGGTGTTGACCAGTTGATCCAGGGTGTTTGAGTTTATAAATTCTAGGAAATGTTGGGCAAGGGAGTTTGTACTTGAGTAATTCTCCCAGTTAATGCTTGGGTAATTGAAATCACCCAATATCAGCGTGTTTGGTAGGACCTTTATGTTTCCCAGTGTTTCCAGGAATGCGAAGTGGGGGTCCTGGGACATGGTGGGTGATCTGTAGCAAGCTATAATTTGAATAGCAGTTTTGCCCATTGTTAGTTGCACGTGGATGATCTCTGAAGCATCGTGCTGTGCCACTAACCTGGCGGAGTGGGTATCCTTGATAAATATGGATACTCTTCCACCTTTTGTTTTCGGTCCGGGTTTTGTGGCCGAAATGTATGGTATGAGTTGTAGCCTGGTAGTGCTGGGGTACTCTCTGGAGCCTTAAACCACGTTTCTGTTACTGCACATATATCGATTTTCTCCATACTGAGGAGTGTCTCGAGTGTGTACATTTTGAGGTTTAGACTTCTGGCATTGAGTAGCATTACCCTCAGTTTTTTGTTACTTGTGCTATTTACGGCGGTGGGTTTGTCTTTTGAGCCTTGCCTAAAAAAAGGCACTATGGGGGTGGCAAGAGCCTTGGCCAGTATTCGAAAGCCTAAGGGTGACAGGTGCAAGCCGTCTCTAGTGAAACAGAGTGGCTTGTCGAGCACGTCATCCAAGGCTGAGAGACACTGGATCCCCTTTGAATGACACCAGAAGCTTAGCCAATTGCTGAAATTGATAATTTTTTTCTCTATACCATGGTATCATTCTTGGTGAGGGCAGGATGCTACTCAGGGTCAGGGTCATACCAGCCTGGGCTACATGATCAGAGCTCCTCCATGTCTCTTTTCATGTAGTCCAGGAGGTACAGCCCAAGTCATTCACACCAACATGGACAATGACAGAGTCATATTTGTACTTGTTCTGGAGTGACCTGAGTGCTTGTGTTATGTGGCGGATCCTGGCACCTGACAGGCAGCTAACAGTAACCTTCTCCTTGTTCAGCTATTATTAGTGTGTTGGGTATGTTATTCTGCTTTAAGGGCTGTGATTGTGTGACACACTGGTTTTGTGAAGTATGTGTTTTATGGTTTGTGTTGGGGGTGGAGGTTGCTTGGATAACTGCTTTGGAGGTCTCTGTTGCTTCTGCAGATTTTTATTTAGAGCCTCTGAGTCTGTTTTCATGTATTTATGTGTATTTTTTGCAGGTGCTGGTTTCATAGGTCTATGTGAGACTGGTGGTGTGATGCAAGTAATTCCCTTCTCCTCTTGACTGTCTGGTCCAGTCTTGGGTTGAGAGAGCTTAGCCTCCAGTTTGGCTGTATAATTGCATCTCTCACATGTATTAGTGTTTGGTGGAAGGTGGAGAGGGTTGTCTGTGTACATGAGGCAATTGTAACATTGCCTCAAAATGCCCAGATTCAACAGTTGGACCGGAGAGTACACCTGAAACTGCCCTTTGGACATGCCTGGATAGGTACAGTAAACTGTTTTACTGATTGGCTGGTAAGGTCGAATAGAGAGCCTTGTCCTTCTCTACAGTATAGGGGGGGGGGGTCTAGTGCTAAGGTTTATTAGTGCTTGCTATGAGTTTTGAGCAAGTGCCGGTATGAGAAGTGAATGGTTTGAGTGCTTAAGTTGAAGTTTGTCTAGTTCCAAGGGAAAAATTGAAGAGTAGACTTTGTGGAGCTGGGAATAGTTATACCCTAGCTAACCAGCGCTGCCCAGCGCACAAAACCACGCAAATGCAGGTTTTATAGCAGGGAAATGAAAAAGATAGAAATTAGCCCAAAATGGACAATAAACTACTAATTCCTGGGCTGAAACCACTTCTCCAGGGCTGCTCAAAGCTCCCTCTCTCACAGTGAACAGAGAAACTTCCTTCTATCCAAGTAAGGTATGGGCAAACACAAAAACCTGTAACACAGCCCTGAATTCAGCACTAACCTGAAAACTGGACTATACTAGCTTAGAAAGGTGGGAAAACAAGTATATATTTTTTGTCTTTTTGTTTTTTTTTCCAGAAAATAAAGCAGGTACAATAAAAAAAAACACTTTAAATGCACAGAAATGGCTATCACACTTGAGTGTGTAGCCTACAACAGTTAAGCAGGTAATTTAAACACAAAAATGACTTTGTTAAAGTGCAGGCAGTAAAATTTGTAGCTGAAACAAGCTTTTTAAATCACAGAAACTCTAGAAAATCGGCATTTTAGGCTGAATTAGCTAAAGGCAGCAAGGAAATGCAGAAAAATGATAATCACTCCAAAGTCTCTCTTTTGTCTCTCTGCTGCTTAGAACTCTGCAAGGCACCAAGCAGGAGCTTGCTGAGCCGTATATTAGCACAAAAACCTTGCAAATGCGGGTTTTATAGCAGGGAAATGAAAGAGATAGAAATTAGCCCAAAATGGCCAATAAACTACTAATTCCTGGGCTGAAACCACTCCTCCAGGGGCAGATAGGCTGCTCAAAGCTCCCTCTCTCACAGTGAACACAGAAACTTCCTTCTATCCAAGTAAGATATGGGCAAACACAGAAACTTGTAACACAGCCCTGAATTCAGCACTAACCTGAAAACTGGACTATACTAGCTTAGAAAGGCAGGAAAACAAGTATTTTTTTTTTTTTTTTTTTCAGAAAATAAAGCAGATACAATAAAAAACACTTTAAATGCACAGAAATGGCTATCACACTTGAGTGTATATAGGTAATTTAAACACAAAAATGACTTTGTTAAAGTGCAGGCAGTAACATAAGTACAATATGTAGCTGAAACAAGCTTTTTAAATCACAGAAACTCTAGAAAATTGGCGTTTTAGGCGGAATTAGCTAAAGGCAGCAAGAAAATGCAGAAAAATTATACTTAATCACTCCAAAGTCTCTCTTTTGTCTCTCTGCTGCTGAAGAACTCTGCAGGGCACCAGGCAGGAGCTTGCTGAGCTGTATACTATATCCCATGAGCCTCTACTACAGGAGGTTTAAGGTATCACAAAGTGAAAACTCTAGCTTGGCTAGGTTTTTCTTGAAGTTTTTACTAACTGGTTTGTCTGTGTGACCTTTTTACTCTTTGGTTTGGAGTTTTAGTTGTGAGAGGGCTTCATTAATGATATTACCAGTATGGGCTGTAAAGCTTTAGCATAGAGTCAAAGACTACGTCTAAGTATTTGTACTCTATTACAAAAAAAATCATATTGCTGCTATTTTCTGAAATAGTATGGACAGAATGTTGAGAGGCTCTGGGAGGGGAAGAAAACAGCATAACTTTTTTGGTTTGTTTAAATTTGGACTTTTGTTCACACCATTAACAAAGATCAAATAAGGATTGCTGGAGGTATGATTGCAGGCCGGTAGGACACTTGTTTGCCTGGATTAATAAACTATCAACTGCATGGAGGGTAAAGTTAAGTTTAGGTAAGTCACCAGTAATATCATTAATGAATAATGAAAACAGTAATGGGCCCAGAAAAGTGCCTTAGGGGACACCTTCTTGTAGTGTTACAACAGTGGACAGCTGGTTGGAGTAAAATTAAAAGGTGCTCTTCTCCAGGTAGCTATGAAACCAGGCAATCACATTTCCTTCCACATTGAATTGTTTTGCTTAGCACATTTTTGTGGTCATTGGTTTCCAAGGCATAGATTGCATCCATAAAAATACTGTCTGTAAAGAGGTCATCATTTAGTTTGCTACTGATAGTATCAGACACCAACAGTATAATGGTGGTTGTGTTAAAACCATTTCTGAAGCTATGCTCTCTATCAGATAGAAGCCCATGACTATTAAAGTGTTTAAGCAGCTGTCTATGAAGAACATTTTCAAAAATGTTTGCAACAGGCCAAGGAGTGGAGATAGATCAATAGTCTTTATGGGTTTTGAGCTGGAGTACCTTAGGAGGAGGTATAATGATGATGTTTCAGGGCTGGTGGAACAATTCCTGTGGTAAGTGACAGATTATAAGCCACATATACATAACATAATAAAAAGTACACTTCAAAATAGGCAAACTATATAGGCACAAATTATACCTCAACAAGCAATCCAAAGCTAAACTAGTAAATACCCTTCTCCTCCCTAACCTTCTATATGGAAGTGCCATCGTTACAAACCTACTTTCATCCCTTAGGAATAAACTGCAATCCTGCTATTACAAAATAGCTAAATTTGCCTCAGGAAAACCAAGCCAAACACACCACTGTGAAGCAATTGCAGAACTCAACTGGCTAGAATTCTCAAGCCATCTTTCATATACTCAACTAACACTAGCACATAAACTAATTTTCAGACCCCAACTCTGCCCAGCACTCCACTCAGTCATACAAACCTACACTCCTACTCGGTCACTTAGATCCTCCCAGAAACAACTAATAAAAGTTATAAAACCAAACAAAAGAGCTGGACAAAGTCTATACTCTTGTAATATAGTCAAACTTTGGAACACATTACCCTCCCACATAACCCTAATGGAATCTTCAAAACTCTACACTATCAAAATAATTTATCCTGTCTATACACAACAATCAAACCCCCATAGCCTCCCTAACTCATCTTAAATGATCCCAAGTGACAATCACAACTTAACGCATTAAATATTGATACCCTCCCCTGCCTTTTCTTCTCCCTTTTCCCTACCTCTAGCTAAAATACCCTAGGTGACACTCAATTACCTCTATATATTTCTACCCCTTTACTGATTGACTTTCTCTTTCTTGCACCCAATCCCTCTAAGATTTTTTTACCTGAATATGGAAGTATAAATATGTTCATCTAAACGTACTATATTAAATATACTACCACTATGTTATATAAGGTACAAATGTTTTTTTTTTTAATTCTAAATGTCTTTAGTATGTTCACTTTAAATGTGATATATTGAATGTACTACCACTATGGTATATAATGTGCAAACACTTTTGTAATTTCTTAAACATCAAAATGTTTTTATACTAAATGTTTTATACTGAATGTATTACCTGGAGCTTTTCTCCCTGGGCCTCCACTGAAAATGATTCAATGGCCCAGTGGACTTTCCCGGTCAACAAATGTCAATAAATAATAAATAAATAAATATACATTTGGGGTTTGGCTATTTTGTCTACTGCCTTCTTAAGTAAGTTAGGGTGAAGTGTAGTGAATGTAGAGGTGGGGGGTTGTTAAGTTCTTCAATAATCTTGTAGTTTCCTTATCATGAACAGCTCAAAAGTGGAAGGTGACTGCATTCTCTGCTAGAATGTACATCTGAGTTTGAGTGTTACTTTGAGCAGTTTGTTGGTTAGAGCAAGGATTAAGAAATGTGTTAGTGATGGTTTCAATTGAAGAGATGAAAAAGTTTCTATAATCCTCACAGCTTAAAACCAACCTGATGCCCATAAACATTATAATGCATGTAATATATCCTAAATAACATCCAAACCAAAGGGTAAAAAGGTTATACAGTCAAACCATTGAGTAAAAACTGCAAAAAAAAAAACAGGCCAAGTGAGTGTCCTCACTGTGTAATACCTTAAACCAACAATCCACTTCTGCTATACTGATGAGATAAAAAAAGTCTGAAACTTGGCACGTCTGCAGTTAGTGGGATTTGGTTTTACTAGCTTGAATGTACTCATACAAACGTAAACACTGATGGGCATTCAGAAGTCATGTATCTGAAACACTGCTATGTCCTTAAGTGGTCATTTGCATACAGCCAATGGGCCTCCACTACAGAAGTTCAATGTATTACACAGTGAGGACTCTCACATAGCTGGGTCTTCTTTGCAGGTTTTACCTTTCTAATTCTAAAGACCTTTTGCATACAGAGGACACACTAGATATCTCAGAGGCATCTCCACATTCACCACATAGAAATGAGGGTGGTGAGGGTAACATCACAGTTGCCTATGAAAGCAGGGACACATGGCTGTCAACACTACCAGGGAGTGGTGGGGCTGCACAACCACAGAAGCACAGATGTGGTTTACTGGGAGGAAGGTAGTCGGTGTAATAGATGATTTCTGTGGTTGGCCATACCTTTGGGACAGTAGGGAAATCTGACATTTGGGTAGTATGATGGCAATTCATGGCATGGCACTAAATGCCCATGTAGCAGATCCCTACAACAGGCAGACACAGCTGGCCTAGAGAACACCCATAGCACAGATGTGGCTAAAATTGTCCCTCGGGACCTGTAGGGGGTTACGCACATGGGGGTGATCCATCTCTGGTGGCTTTCTGGTATAGCCACAAACAAAGTCAGGCTGGGTTGTGGTATGGAGATACAAAAGTGGCAGGTGTTAACTGTTCTTCTTGTAAGAGTCATATATAGGTATGCATATACCCATGATCACAGTCAACAGTAGGGTATTGGCCACTGATGGTGGCCCTGGACAATATTTTCATGGACGTAGCCATGGTTGCCACAATGTGTCACCCCAGATGACAAATTCAGAAATGGCATTGCCCATGGACTCCTGGCTTTGGCAATGATGGGCAACATCCTTTCAGAGTCCTCAGACCACGCCAGTCATTTCCAAGTCAGTGTATAGGTACAGAGTATACTAATATTATATCCCTGCACAACTGCTAAATGATGCCTATAGCTATCTGCATATCTGTGTCAGGCTGTGACCCTGGCCACCACCTTAAATCAATGGAATGGTGGGCATATGTGATGGCTTACTTATCCCTTTTGTCCTTCAACATGGGAGTTCAGCTGGAGGTGGTGGTTGACTAGGTGATGGGATGCTGGGGCACCTTTAATCATCTGAAGGATAACTGAATATCATTCCTCAACAGACACCAAACTATTATTATGTCCAAAAGCAGCAACTAACAAGTAGCTATATGGCAACTTCAACAGCAGTGCCTGTACAGCATTCAGCACATTAGAAACTGTCACTTTACAAAGACATGCAAGCTTCCAAATTTGTGTCACCTCAGAGTCAGACTGGGCCAAACAAAAAGATCACAAAATGAGAAACTGACATACCCCATAAGAAGAAGATTGGGGCTCCATGGATTCAGTAAAGTCATAATACCAAGGCTGAACATGAGCTAAACATTGGAAAGCTTAGCCCTAATTTTGCAGCAAAAGAAAATAATAAACTGGAAGACCTACCACTCTAGGCGATCTTTGCAAAACAGCAGTGGTCAGAAAAATCTTTATGCTAATATGTCCATAAGAGAAAAGGTACCCCACAACCACGGAGTTTGTCACAGTTTAGTAGTTTCCATAGAGCAACTGACAGAAACCACATCACAAAAAAGGCTAGTAACATAAAGCAAGACAATTTAAAGGGAACTGCAACATGATGGAAACAAGGGCTTAAGACCCAAAAGCATATTGCATGCATGGCAAAGTGCAATTGTATCGTTTTTGGCAAGGAAAGAGCAGCCATTTTCTGGTTAAAGAACAATATTCTTTAAAACATTCACTCGAAAGTCCCCAGTCATCATGCAGTTTGAGAGCCCTTTGGTAAGGTAAGGGAGATGATATGTTCAACAGCAGAAATAAATCTGAAGGCTAAAAAACAAAGAAAATAGATACACTAATTAAACTGGGCTTCAGTCAGCAGTTTGCCATATGGACAAATATCCATTTCTAGTAATGTTAAATTGTGTGCGCCAAGGCCAAGACTGAAAGAACTAACTTTATGAGATGTTGTTTCTTATAGCTGTATATACCTGACTGCTGTCTTTGCACTGGCCTTCTAAAAGGCAGCTATTGTATGGATCTATAGTAGCCAAGAATGAGAAGCAAGCTGAGGAAACCTGTACCTTTGTTGAGTCAACTCTCTGTTAGCTTTCAAACATTTTACATTAGCAGCTGCATTTTAAGAATAGAATGTCACAGAATTCTCAGTGTGATGTTATGGTAACTAATAAACTATTCTTTCACATATTCTGCTAAATGGCACATTTACTTTTTTGTACTTCTAGGATTTGCAATAAATAATGGAAAGTTAAAGAGGCAAAGGCAGTGTACTGATTAAAATTTATTGTGTAAAATTAGTGAATTAAATATGGAAGGAGATAACTGACAAGTGAAGATCTTCTGATGAGTAGCAGTTCTACATTATTTAGCAATATGTTACATTTTTGAGGTTGAATACTTTTTAGACTGTTTAATTCCTTTCTTTTTTCTTAGATAACCTCCGGCCCTTTTCCTATAATTTCTAATGTATTGTGTAAGCACTAGATAAGTGTTCTAGCTGACATGTTAATATCAGGTTTTTATATTTTACTGTGCTGCAGTTTTATGCAGTTTAAATTTAAATGGATGGAAATGGACCTTGCTAAGGCAGTTGCCAAGGTCTACAAAACTGCCCATACAAAAAAAATAAATAAATAAAAATAATAATCACATGACAACTTCTGACCAGGCTAATCATAGTTTCTAGCTGTGTTTTCAAAAGGAAAAACGAAACGTAATATCCCGACCCAAAACTGTAGAGCTTTTAGCTACCTTACTTACTCAAATGACTGGGCAAGATTCAAGTACACAAACTGAAATATACATTTATTTCTTGAATACGTCAGTTATGGAAGAAGTGAAGCTGCGCAGTCCACAAGTATGTCGCTCTGGATAACTCCAAATAAATAAATAAATCAAAGTACATCCAAATAAAGCATAGAGTTCTGTAGTTCAATTTACAATTTATTGAAAGGAAAATAAACGCCGCCAAACATAGCTTCTTCAGGTCACTTTAATAAATGCAAGACAAGGTTGCTCAATATATGAGCATGTCAATCAACCAATATATGAATCAATTACAAATTTAAAAGGGAAATGTATGATGTGATAAATGCTAATAGAAAAATTATCAAAACAAACAAATATATGACAGTGCATGAATCATAGCTCAGTTCAAGAGCAAAACATGTAGAAATGCATATAAATATATGTAAAAAGCTAAGAATATGCTAAAAATACTTAATGAATCAATCCAATCACTACAGACTGGATGTATAAAATCAGATGTTTGATTTATTTATTTATTTGGAGTTATCCAGAGCAACATACTTGTGGACTGCCCAGCTTCACTTCTTCCATTTGATACATTTATTTCTGATTATTCCAAGAAAATACATGAGCTGGATTATCCAGCATTGCAATACAAGTTAACCTATATAAAGGATTGTTTTAGTATGAAACATCCCACTTGGACGTATTAAAAGACAGAAACATATCCTAAGTAACAGCACGTTACACTGAATTATAAAATTAACATTATGACTCACATATTCTGACCTGTTTTTCATGAGTCATCATGTCCCCAGCAAAGGATAAACTGCAATGTAAAATGAACAGTAACATCTTGCCAGCTCAGGCTTTTCTTAAAATGGATGTTTTGTTTTGGTTCAATTAAAAATGTTATTTAATAGCATGATTTTCCAGTGAATGAATGGGGACTAGTCAGTTTATGATGGGCATAAATGGGGAGCTTGTTGTGGTTCAGGAACATTCATTTCTTGTCTGTTTATGATCTGATACTCGTTAGCAGCCTTGTATCTATAAAATTTTGGTGGTTTATAAACAATTGTATAGTACTTGAAACTATACAGTTGCATTGTCATAGACACAGTAAAATAATATTGTCCTGGGATTTTAGCAATCAGTATAAGCCACACTGAAGTCTAAAGTTAAAAGCACAAGGAACATACTACTACTTAGTGCCAGTCACCTTACTAAAGGAAGGAGGCACCTCTCTGGAGGGCCACATACTGACACCATTTCAGTCAAAAATAGCAACAAAAAGCTTATTCTTCTAAAACCATGAACTTTTCATTTGCAATAAACTATTGGAAATGTAGCTTCCTGACGTCCCTGTTTATCAGCCTAAATGAACTTTAACTTGCATTAAATTTTTATTTTTAATACCATTTTATGCTATCTTACTTCTTCCTGGTACATTTTCCATCTCTAAACTAATAATTTCCAGACACATCAGCTGTTGCCAGGTTACTAGACGGTGACAAGGACCCACAGTATGAGAACAAACAGTTCCAACAGACAGTTTAACAGTAATAACATTATAAGACATTTTGGTATGTGTTCCCACCTCACTCCTTGCACTCTTCTTTCCCCAGACACTTGCATACATACAGCATGATGGCCTGTTTAAAAGACAAACACCATCATCACATCACTAGTGCCACAAATGCTGCAGTGCTGGCACAACTGGAATGCTGACCATCTCCTGTTGGAAGTGCTGGATCTTCAAGACTGAAGTTTTGTTACAGATGTAATTAGGCACCACAGTGAGCATAATGCCTTAGCAAGTTCCCTGAACCCTTTGGTTACAAGACTCACATACCCATGTTATTTTTACTTCTTAAAGGAATAATACATGCTCCTTTTATATATATATATATATATATATATATATATATATATATATATATATAGTTATATTTATAGATATATATACATGTGTGTGTGTGTGTGTGTGTATATATATATATATATATATATATATATATATATGTTGTGTCTTTTGGCTTTTCCCAGTTAGGGGTCGCCACAGCGGAACTCCAGTCCGCTAATGATTGGCAGTAGATTTTTACGTGCCGGGTTGCCGGCCCTGACGCACAACCTTCAACAAAGGTACGCCCATTCACGCATGTTGCCACACAGAAGACGCTCTAGCTGAGAATCGAACGCAACAAAGTCTTGCTGTGAGGCGACAACGCTACTGCAGCACCACCACTGTATATATATATATATATATATATATATATATATATATATATATATATGTGTGCATGTGTGTGCACAATTATACGTTTTAAAATATTTTAAACTTGATTCATAGCAAGCTTCACACTATGCTAACGAGTCATGAGAAATAGTCAGTATAATAAACCCATTGAAGTAACTGCAATTTAACTATTAACATTATGTACTCTCACTGAATCTGATTTTTGTTTGAGATGTCTGCGTAGTAGCTTTTGGTGGATGATGAGGAGCTCACATAACTGAAGATTTGTACAGTAATAGTTCCTAAACCACATTTACTTGTAAAACTCCTGATGGTTGCCAAAGTCAAGCGTAAAGTGACATCCTTACTGTCACCTTAGGACACTCTCATAGGAATCTCAGGCATCGCCAATATCTCGGGTATCAGACCCTCTGACACAAACATCTGATTTGTCAGTTTCTACAAATGTCTGCATATTCTGTACATCTGCAAGTCCTCTCCTTGAGCAATGTAAGATCTCAGGGTCTGGTCATGATCCACTGCATTCACTTGTATATGAAATTACTGCTCAAAATTCTCATCTAATATCACTGATTTTTCATTTTGTTTAATACAATAAATTTCTAACAGCCTTATAAAAAAACACCTGCTTTATATGACTTTTCTTTCAAGAACTCTGAAGTCTATACTGTACTTTCTGGTAGCGGTAAACTGAAAGATGTTTGCAACTTGGATCTCAGTCATCTCATCAATAAATGAGAAGGTGATGGAACTGCAGTCTACAAAGACAGATTTCTGTATTCTAACAATGCAAGATGAATGTCCATTTGATCCCATTCTGCACACTTTTCATGTTTTTTCAACAGCTTGAAACATACTATACTACAGGTATCTTTGATTTGAATTTATATGTTGTAACTTAACAAGCTTTAGAAAAAATATTTGAATTATTCACTAACAAACTGGAGAGCACTGTCTGGCACAAATTAATCAGATATTCCATGTAAAGCAAAGATTAAATTCAGGCATATTTATCACAGTAGACATTTAACTATCTCTGAACTTTTCAGATTCTGGACACTCTGGTAAATAGGTAACACAGAGCAGGAATTAGTCATCACTGCAGTGAAACAAGTCAGCTTCCATTTTCAGCCAAGGTAATGCTGGACTCTCATGAGGTATCAGTTGCTCTTTTTGGTTCTGATTTGTATTTATGTTGCACAATTAACATTTTTGTACTATTTGTCCTATTTGCGCTGTCATACTAGGCCATTAGGTCTCTGGCTCATTTTGTTAATTTTGATATTCCCAGTGAGACTCCTGGATTACTTGAAGTATTTCATTTCTCAGCTGAAGTGGAATTATGATTTTCTAACATTTGAACAACAGCCCATGAAAACACAACAGTTCTTTGAAAGGGTAATATGGCTGAATCCATGGATTACGATACTTCACAGTATCTTGTCAACTTGACATTATGACTTCTCTTAACAAGTGCACTTCTGTATCTTTTCTGGTAGATGTCCTCAGTTCCTGTGGTTTTTCAGAAGTTACTAGAATTTATGTTACAATCCAAAAAAAGTTCTAAATCTGCTTCCAGTAAATGTTCTTTGTATTCATCCAAAACTCCTCTCCTCAATATGTCAGAAACTGCATCAGTTTGCTGGGCTCATAGTGAACCTCTACATTATATTTTTGAAGCATCAACGATATTCTTTGTAGTCTTGTGAAAACAAAGTAGTGACTTTTTAAAATACACTTTGCAGCAGTTTACAGTTTATTTCCACTTTAACACATCTCCCATACACATAACCTGGACTGTTTGATGTCCAAATACGATGGCTAGTATCTCTTTTCCAATCTGTGTCTCTTGTTTGTGCAACTTTCAATGCCCTAGACACATATGCATTTGGCCTACCTTCTTACACTATTACTGCTCCTTGCCCTTTCTGCCTTGTTTCTACCTAGAAATGTCAAATGTTGCATAAAATACTTAAGTGTCGGAGCAGTTGCAATAGTATTAAAGATTCTGGATTGCTTACGTGAGCTTAAGATATGGATGGTGGAAAACTTCTTGAGTCTAAATGAAGGAAAGACAGAAGTGGTGTTTTTCGGTTCCAGGCATTACAATGATTCTATTAAGATAGATTATGATGAATTGACTCCCTATTTGAAGGATTCTGTTGTTAATTTGGGGGTAATAATGGATAAAGATCTCTGTTTTAGGAGTCATATAAATAGGGTAGTGGCATCTTCCTTCTATCAGTTAAGACGCTTGGCTAAGGTGAAACCTTTTTTGTCTAAATGTGATCTTGAAATTGTAGTGCATGCTTTTATAACTTCACGTTTGGATTATTGTAACTCCATTTTATTTGGTGTGAGTCAGGGTGTCCTGTCTCGTTTGCAGCTTGTTCAAAATGCTGCTGGGAAGTTTTTGGAAGGCAAATGCAAATTTGATCATGCCATGCCCATACTGGCAGTCTTACATTGGCTGCCTGTTTTTATAGAATAAAATCTTGTTATTGGCATTTAAAGCTCTTAAGGGTTAACCCCAATTTATTTATCAGAATTGTTGCATCCCTATGTACTGAAGATTTGTCTTTACTTGAGGTCCCAAGGTCACGATTTAAGGGAGATAGAGCTTTGCTGTTGCAGCTCCAAAACTTTGGAATGAGCTTCCACTTTATATTCGGCAGTCTTCTTCAGTGGCAGTTTTTAAATCAAATCTTAAGACTTATTTTTATGATTTAGCTTTTAGTAATGTATGTTGATTGAATTTGTATTTTATTTTTTGTAATTTTGTAAAGCACTTTGGTGGCATATTTTGTCTGTAAGGTGCTATATAAATAAAATTTGACTTGACTTGACAGTTGTCACAAATCAAGTCAGTAACTAACAACTTAATTTTTTCTTCATTCCACCTCCAAATCACATTGTGCTCCAGAAACGTTTTTAAAAGTACATGTATATTTGACAAGTGTGAGTTATCTTGGTCATGTACTACACCATTCTTAAAAATGCATTAATGAAGGTGCGCCTGTTAATATCTGCATATTTACAACATCACAAACCGTGAATGCATCTGCCTGTGACCCATGAGCTACAAGAGGATGACCCATGTACTTCAGTCATAACACACAGTCTAAGTCTCACATCATGCCATTTCTTGGTAACAATCCACATTCAAATGTTTCGAATTACATTCACAACTGTTTTCTAAACATTTGATCATCTTAGCTACAACTATTTGAAAGACATCTGAAGCATAAAATAATCCAAAGGTAATTTCAGAAATCTGTACAAACCCAGTGGTATGTAAATAATATACAGATCTGAACTTGATTCAGCTAGTCTGATTCAACAAAATCCCTGATTAGCATCTAACACTAAAAATAATTGTGAATCTGGCATAGTAGCAATCACTTCTACTGTCTGTGTTACATAATGTTCTCTCAGAATCCATTTGTTAACATTTTGTAGAGCTACGCAAGATTTTGACTTTGTCTTACTCCACAACAGCTAACATTTTGTTAACCTACTCTGTAGGGTCAGCCGGTTTAATAATCACACCTAGCTTTTCTATACACTTTCATTCTTGATCTATTTTTCCTACAAAACTGTAGGTACAGAGCATAGTGGATATATCACTGGTTCGCTTTCTGGGAAAAAAACAATAGATCAAAACAGCTTGCAAGAATATCAGTCTTAGTATTATTAATTTGCATATCGTACTTTGCTGTGATGCTGCTATAATAAACAATTTTTTCTAAAATTCTGTATATGATTCATTTCAGGGTTTTTCTGTCCCTTCTGGGCTGCTGTCCTCATATCTCTGTTTTCATGTAGTGACTGGTGTCTCTCAGTGCCTGTTTGGGCACAGAAACAGAAACCATAGAAGAAGTGGTTGTTCCGGGAGGCTAGCTCTGTCACTGTATGTCCCCAATCCCAATGATGGCAATGTTGTTTTAAGTCACCAACATACGCATATTTGTCAGACCCACAGTACCCATGCAAAGCATGTCCAGCACTGGCATAATCATTGTCACTGTTCCCAAACACTGCAAGTATTAGGTGTATGTTGTCTTCTACCTGCTCCACATAAATGGTCTCCATCATTCCCAGACTCCTTGACTTAATATATTTTTGACATAACCTATTAATGTTTTTCACAATTTGGTCATATGGAATTCAGACATCATATTTATGCCTACCCATATCCCCAAGTCCTTAAAAATTTTCATCTCCTCAGTCATCTGGTCCTTACTTAAAAATAAGTCAAACATCAGTCTGCCATTCCTAAAAATCTGAAGCATGTCATGATCTATGTTACTCACCACAAATTACTTAATTTTAAATCATACACATACCGGAAAAAACTGACTTATTGGAAATATCTGAGATTCAAATACTAGAGAGGTAGAGAGCTAAAAGAGGTCCCTGTGGTACTCCACTTGCAAATACTAAACTGCTGCCACTGTTTGACTTCTAAATCTCTTAGACTATATTACTCAGCATTCAGTAACCCAACTAGCTAGTCTGCCAGGAAGGCCTAATCTTAATAATTTGCTTACTAACACCCTATGGACTAGTCTATGAGTGGCAGACTAAAAATATTTAAACAACATCAGCTTGCATGTTGTTTTCTATGGAGATTGTGATGTTATTATAAAATTACTGCTTTTAAGTAAGAACTTACTGTCCCTGATGTAAGTATGTTGATGTACATTCTGCTTTCAAAGGCTTCAGTTCATCTTGTAAACCACTCAGTTTCATTACCTTGGACCATATACAACAACAGACTAACTGGTCTCATTTTTAGGACTGTCAAGTGAACCTTTATCATTACAAATAGGTTTAATAATGGACAATTTCCTATCAGATAGTAACTAAGACTAACAATGACATCAAAAAATCAACTTCATCCCTTAGTGTCCTTATGTCCCTGCTTTTTATGCTGTCTAAAATATACTAAAGGACCCTTAGGTAGGATGACAGAAAGACCTGCCATCTATTCTCCTGATGGAACACCCTGATGAAACACAATTATGCCCAGTTTATTTTTTGGTCTTAAAATTAAGATAACATTATTTTGGAGCATTAGGATGTGTATGAAAACACTCGTAGGCAACTCTCAGCTTTGACTGGCAATCCATGGCATGGAGAACAGTAGAGGTGTCAGCTGAACAAGTGACATCAGCATCTCTATCATTAAGTCACAGCAATCCTGGGCACAAATCACAAAAAAAAAATCCATAAGCCTGCTTGTTAAGTTTTTTTATTTCAAACTATATATGTTCTGTAACCTGCTCAGTGCTGTACAGTCTAGTCATATCTGGGTAATGCATACAATCCATAATATGAATAGTGCCACTGGCTCAACAGGTAGCACATTTGCCTTTGGTGATAAAAAGCTGTGGGTTCTATTCCCAAAACAGGAACTTGGATTACATTTTCCAATACTGACACTGCAGAGCAGCATTTGGATGAGACATGAAACCAAGATCCCATCTGTCTGAGCTGGTGATAGCTCAGGGGGATGCAGATGATCCCATGAATGAAAAAAAAGAGTATGGGAAGTTCCCATGTGCCCTAGCTAAATTTCCCTAGTCAGTATGAATATCACCTTGGGTGCCCAGCAAATTCCCTTAGTCAGTATAAATACCACCCTGGGTACCCAGCAAGGAGGACACTGACCTAATGGGACTAACAGATCAACAGTTAATAAATAAACAAATATATGTAATATGACACAGTGCTTACAGGTAGGCTGTATATATAATTCTGTCCATGTAACTATGCTATTTTGCTAGGTAGTACGGTGTCTCACTGAAAACAGGAAACACAAGACTCTTTTGGCTGAATGTTCCATGTTAAGTTGGCTTTTAACACACTAGTGAGAATTTACTTGCAAATCTCATTTCAAGTAGAGTGAGAGTGACCAGATGGGTTCGTAGATGGATGGCAATGTGCTTGCAGATTCTCTCCCTGTGCCTCTGCTGAAAAAAGTTTCCTACCCAGTCAGACTTTCCCAGTAATCAAATGTCAGTAAATAAATACATAAATAAACAAATAATTATGTAATAAATGAATAAATAAAATGTTTACTACTGGATAATATTAGTCTGTTTCTGTTCTCACATCTGTATGCACAGCATCTTATGGTATTATTTGACTTTCTGAGTTCAATTGTGACACAATATGCTGAACTTTAATTTACAGTTAAGCATTTGTCAGAGTATGCGGTACTTGATAAAAGTTTCTTCCAACATATCTTTATTGAAGCCCGTGTTGAGTTTGGGGTGGACTGCACTACGAAACACCTTCCAGTAGGACTATCATGAGGCCCTTGGGCAGTAGTGGAGGATGTTGGGGAAATTGCATGTACTGTTGGCAACCATCAGGTCTGTCTATCATTAGAATTTTGCGTTGTGGGGGGGGGGGTTGTTTACAGGTACTGCTGGTATCCTTAACAGATAGCAGGATTTTACTGAAGATGCCTTTTGTCTATGGTAGTCCACATGGCTGTTGCTTGTTCTGCACTGACTGACTTTATTCAATCAAACATTTACTGTAACTTGTGTGTTTATGTTGTACAACAGCATAACAAAAAGTGTGCGGTTTTAGGGACAGGACATGCTGATAGTTGTTTTTCTGGATATTACTCGAAACAGTTTGAGTGTATGTGTATCACTGTACTTTGAAGCCATCTATTGTGGTAGAGTGAAATTCTTTAGTATTGGTATAGCATATAGCTTGTTTGTTGCTTAATGGGTTTTTGGCTGTATACAACACAGGATGCATGTCTGCCAGTCTTGAGACAAATGAGACTCATGTTTTATATTTTATTCTGTGTGAGCAGGCTTTATAACATTACTTTACTACACTATACTAGCATTAGGTATGACTTGGTGCTGTGTACTGATCATTGCAGCACATTGTGCGTGCAGGGGTCTTGGGTACTGATGGTTTGTTTATAATGCTGAGTTTATAGATTTGGTGACGGGAACATGTCTGGTTGTTGACATGCACTTTCATCCTTTCATTCATCTACAGGTCCTGAAGCCAACTTCACAGTGATGTTTCAGCACCAGGTGTAGCTGTGCTAATAGAGAGATGCGAATCATGTATTTGCCTTTGGTGATAAAAAGCTGTGGGTTCTATTCCCAAAGCTGTGTGGATTACCATATGTGTAAGGTAATGTATTTTCATGGCTGCCCATACACTCATCCCATCCTTAATCTACAGAGGTGCTTGAGGGTGTGGGTCGGGTTCAACATCCCAGTTGGCAGGTGGTGGGCCAGACTGAATGACAATGCATCAAGCCTTGTGCAATGTAACTGGCACCAAAATGGCATCAAAGACAGTGCTGATCTGAAATGTTATCTGGCAAATCCGAGTTGTTGCCTGACAGCTCAGGACACATGGCTCACAAACAAACCCAACTCAGGGCCGATAATGCAAAGGGGTAGGCTTAGTTTCAAGTTCAAGTTTATTTAAGTGCTTATTTCTGAAGCACTTTTACAAAGCATTGAAAACACAAATAATACACCAGAAACCAAATCTAAAAAGATGAAATATTATCTAAGATAATCAGCTATCTTAAAATAAGGACTTTGAGCATAAAAACAATTTAAAGATGTAAAATTGTCAATAAATCAAAGTCCCCAAAATCAAAGCCCATTCATATTAATGCTGATACACTATACAGCTTAGGTACTGAAAATAAAGTTAAAAGTTTGTTCACTGGACTCCTAGCAGGTGAGAACTTATCATCAGCAACAAGCACGTCCATCAGTGGCAGCACTAGCCAGTCTGATACACAAATTCTGATTGCAAAACTTAACTAGAGCTTAATATAAGATTTCCTCAAAGACTTAGCACAGCTCCTCGTGGTGTCCTGCAGAGTTCTACAAGCAGCAGAGAGTGAAAGAGTGACTTTCCTGGATTTATAAGTATTTTTTCTGGCTTTCGCTTTAATTACTGCATCTCGACTGCATTTCGCCTAAAAAACAGCTCTGCATATTGTTTTTACTGTACTTGTGTTGATTTTAAACTGTTAGCACTTTAAAAAGTTATTTTGTTTAATTTAATTGTTAGGCTAACACACTCAAGTGCGCTAGTCGTTTTATTGCCTTTACTGTTTGCTACTGTATCTTTTTCTCCTTTCTCTGTAAAAAAAGAAAAATATATATATCCTTGTTTTCCCGCTTTTCTGAACTAGAATAGTCCAGTCTTCAGATTTTGCTGATCTCTGGGCTTTGTCTTAGTTCCTGTGCTATCCATATCCTTATTTGGATAAGAGGAAGCTTCTTTGTTCACCAGTGGGAGTGGGGAGCACTGAGCAACCTATTTGTCCCTAGAGGATTGGTTCCAGCCCAGCAACTTGTAGTTTATTGGCCATTTTGGGTCAATTCCTGGCTCTTTTCAACCCCCTGCTATAAAGCCCATTTTTGCGGGCTTTTTCACTTGTAAAAGACTCAGCACAGCTCCTCGTGGTGTCCTGCAGAATTCTAAAAGCAGCAGAGAGTGAAAGAGTGACTTTCCTGGATTTCTAAGTATTTTTTCTGGCTTTCGGTTTAATTACTGCATCTCGACTGCATTTCACCTAAAAAACAGCTCTGCATATTGTTTTTACTGTACTTGTGTTGATTTTAAACTGTTAGCACTTAAAAAATTATAATTTGTTTAATTTAATTGTTAGGCTAACACACTCAAGTGCACTAGCCGTTTTATAGCATTTACTGTTTGCTACTGTATCTTTTTCTCCTTTCTCTGTAAAAAAAGAAAAAAAACAAAAAAAATCCTTGTTTTCCCGCTTTTCTGAACTAGAATAGTCCAGTCTTCAGATTTTGCTGATCTCTGGGCTTTGTCTTAGTTCCTGTGCTATCCATATCCTTATTTGGATAAGAGGAAGCTTCTTTGTTCACCAGTGGGAGTGGGGAGCACTGAGCAACCTATCTGTCCCTAGAGGATTGGTTCCAGCCCAGCAACTTGTAGTTTATTGGCCATTTTGGGTCAATTCCTGGCTCTTTTCAACCCCCTGCTATAAAGCCCGTTTTGGCATGCTTTTTTCACTTGTAAAAGACTCAGCACAGCTCCTCGTGGTGTCCTGCAGAGTTCTACAAGCAGCAGAGAGTGAAAGAGTGACTTTCCTGGATTTATAAGTATTTTTTCTGGCTTTCGCTTTAATTACTGCATCTCGACTGCATTTCACCTAAAAACAGCTCTGCATATTGTTTTTACTGTACTTGTGTTGATTTTAAACTGTTAGCACTTTAAAAAGTTATTTTTGTTTAATTTAATTGTTAGGCTAACACACTCAAGTGCGCTAGCCGTTTTATAGCATTTACTGTTTGCTACTGTATCTTTTTTTCCTTTCTCTGTAAAAAAGAGAAAAAAAAATATATATCCTTGTTTTCCCGCTTTTCTGAACTAGAATAGTCCAGTCTTCAGATTTTGCTGATCTCTGGGCTTTGTCTTAGTTCCTGTGCTATCCATATCCTTATTTGGATAAGAGGAAGCTTCTTTGTTCACCAGTGGGAGTGGGGAGCACTGAGCAACCTATTTGTCCCTAGAGGATTGGTTCCAGCCCAGCAACTTGTAGTTTATTGGCCATTTTGGGTCAATTCCTGGCTCTTTTCAACCCCCTGCTATAAAGCCCATTTTTGCGTGCTTTTTCACTTGTAAAAGACTCAGCACAGCTCCTCGTGGTGTCCTGCAGAGTTCTACAAGCAGCAGAGAGTGAAAGAGTGACTTTCCTGGATTTATAAGTATTTTTTTCTGGCTTTCGGTTTAATTACTGCATCTCGACTGCATTTCACCTAAAAACAGCTCTGCATATTGTTTTTACTGTACTTGTGTTGATTTTAAACTGTTAGCACTTTAAAAAGTTATTTTTGTTTAATTTAATTGTTAGGCTAACACACTCAAGTGCGCTAGCCGTTTTATAGCATTTACTGTTTGCTACTGTATCTTTTTCTCCTTTCTCTGTAAAAAAAAAAAAACAAAAAAATATCCTTGTTTTCCAGCTTTTCTGAACTAGAATAGTCCAGTCTTCAGATTTTGCTGATCTCTGGACTTTGTCTTAGTTCCTGTGCTATCCATATCCTTATTTGGATAAGAGGAAGCTTCTTTGTTCACCAGTGGGAGTGGGGAGCACTGAGCAACCTATTTTTCCCTAGAGGATTGGTTCCAGCCCAGCAACTTGTAGTTTATTGGCCATTTTGGGTCAATTCCTGGCTCTTTTCAACCCCCTGCTATAAAGCCCGTTTTTGCGCGCTTTAGAGCGAATTAGCGTGAAGTTGCTCATAGAGCAGCATAGGGCAGCGCCGGTTAATCAAGTTTAAACTATTTCTGGCTCCGTAAAGTCTACTCTTCAATTTTTCCCTTAGAACTGCTCTACTTGCAATCTAAACAGCCTATTCTCTAACTGAAAAGCTCAGAACTTGCTCCTAAAGCATTTTTTATACAGGTAAAGCACTCTTAAACAAAAGAAAGTACTTCTTTCACTTAAATTCCTTTGAGTACCCATTTCCCATTAGATCCTTTCTGACTCAGTTACACAGCAATCTTTTTCACTATTCTAGCATGTCGAAGGGTCAGTTGCTGGCATCCTCTCCTGTTCAGCTGGTGAATCTGGGAATCTTGAGGCAATGCTACAATTGCCTCATGTACACAGACAACCCTCTCCTCCTCCCAACAAATACAAATATATGCGAGAGATGCAACTATATAGCCAAACTGGAGGCTGAGCTCTCTCAATTCAGTACTGGCAAGACCAGGCAGGAGGAGAAGGTAACCACGCACACCACAAACCCAGTCTCACATAGAACTATCACAACTGCAAACCAAACACATAAACACACAAAAACATACTCGGAGGCGCTGATTAAAAATCTACCAAAACAACAGAGGCCTCCAAAGCAGACACCCAAGAAACCGCCACCTCAAGACATAGCACATGCAACACATAGTCCACAAAGTCAGTGTGCTAAACAGTCACAGCCCTTAAGGCCAAACAACATGCCAGACACACTTGTAATAGGTGACTCCATAGTCAGACACACTGACGTCCCGCTCACCAGACTGAACAAGGAAAAGGTCACAGTAAGCTGCCTGTCGGGAGCTAGAATCCGCCACATAACACAAGCACTCAGGTCACTCCACAGCAAGTACAAATATGACTCAGTCATTGTACATGCCGGTGTGAACGACCTGAGACGCACTCCCTGGACTACATGAAAAGAGACATAGAGGAGCTCTCTGATTATGTAGCCCAGGCCGGTATGACCCTGACCCTGAGCAGCATCTTACCCTCACCAAGAATGATGCCACAGTACAAAGACAAAATGATCAGTTTTAACAATTGGCTTAATTACTGGTGTCATTCAAAGGGGATCCAATGTCTGTCTGCTTGGGATGACATGCTCGACAAGCCACGCTGCTCGCAAGGGATGGCTTGCACCTGTCACCCCTGGGCTTCCGGATATTGGCCAAGGCTCTTGCCACCCCCATAGTGCATTTTTTAGGCAAGGCTCAAATGACAAACCTACCTCCCTAGAAAACACAAGTGGAAAAAAAATAAGGGTAATGCTGCTCAATGCCAGAAGTCTAAACCTCAAAATGCACGCCCTCGAAGCCCTCCTCAGTATGGAGAACATCGATGTCTGTTCAGTGACTGAAACCTGGTTCAAGGCTCCTGAGAGCACCCCAGCACTATCAGGTTTTACCTCATATCATGCTTTCTGGCCCCAAAACTTGGACCGAACCACAAAAGGAGGGGGAGTATCCATATTCATCAAAGATACCCACACCTCCAGGTTAGTGGCAATGCACGAAGCATCGGAGACCATCCAGGTGCAACTAACCATAGGCAAAACTGCCTTACAATTTGTAGCATGCTACAGACCACCCTCTCAAACTCAGAAAACCCACACAGCCTTCCTGAAGACACTGGAAAGTATGAATGTCTCTCCAAATACCATCATATTGGGAGACTTCAACTACCCAAACATAGACTGGGAACATTACTCAAGCCCAAACACCCTAGCCCAAAGGATCCTAGAATTTATAAACTCAAATGCGATGGAACAACTAGTCACCATTCCCACAAGAGGAGACAATATACTAGACCTGATCATCACAAACATGGGGACAAAATGCTCCACACCGGAAGTATATCCCTCATTGGTAAGATCAGACCATAAATTAATCTCACTGGAAATCCACATCCCGCCCCCATCCCCTGCACAAAAGACCACAGTGAAGAACTTCTCAAAAGCCAACTTCACACTTCTTAAGACTGAAGTGGTATCCTTCAAGGTCCCTGGGCCAGTGGAAACCACAACCCACACTGCTGAATCCTTTGCAAATGCCTTCTACGGGCACCTTCAAGAATGCATGGATCATGCAATCCCAAATAAAACCAAGACCCATTCCCCCAAAGGCAGGCGCCCGGTCTGGTGGACCCCAGCCATAAACAAACTTTACAACAGAAGGAGGAAGCTACTACATGACAGAGCAAAATCCCTAAATGGGAAGGCATCTCTGATCAGTACTAGCAAAAAACTACGATCACTCATAAAATCATCCAAGGCCAACTTTGAGAGAAAAATCGCAAAAGACACAAAAGACAATCACAAGGCCTTCTTTAGCTATGTTAGAAACCTGGGTGGAAACTCCCAGATATGCTCAGAGTTAGTCCAAAATGACAATAAATACACTGAACCCACTGACATTGCCAACATTCTGGCAGACAGGTTCAGTGCAAATTTCTCCTCCCTCCCCAAAAGGAGAAATAACTATCCCAGCAGAGTGTAGCCTCCCTAACATCTCAGATGCCCAGGTGAGAGCCACCCTCTCTAAAGCTAAAAACACAGCATCAATGGGACCAGACGGTGTCCCAGGCTGTGTGCTACATGAACTCCAAGAGGAACTAAACCCAAACATAAGGCTGCTGTTTAATCTTAGCCTTACTACAGGATATGTACCCAAAGAGTGGCGTACGGCAACAGTGGTCCCATTTCACAAAGGCGGTGCTTCTACGGACCCTGGAAATTACCACCCCATAAGCTTGACAAGCCTGGTCTGCAAAGCTATGGAGAGGATCATTATGGAACTCATAAACAAAGACATTGGGGACCTACAGACATTGGATCCTACCCAATTTGGCTTTGTCAAGGGCAGATCCTGCCTTTTGAACTTGGTCGACTTTTTTGAAACCGTCACTAAGGCCATTGATGAGGGTAAGGCAGTTCACACAGCCTACCTTGACCTTGCAAAAGCCTTTGACACAATACCACACTCGGGCATCATAGACAAACTCACCAGCTTAAATGTAAACCCATATGTCACGAGATGGGTTGCAAACTGGCTCAAGAACAGAACCCACAGGGTCAGAGTTGCTGGAGCTATGTCAGACTCTAAGCCAGTCACAAGCGGTGTCCCACAGGGCTCAGTCCTGGGACCCCTCTTGTTCGGCATTTATTTTTCCGAGGTACAGGCAAACATAGGAGGATTGTGGCTGACAAAGTTTGCAGATGATTGCAAACTGGGCGCCATAATTGATACTCCAGCGGACACAAACATCCTTCAGAGAGGACTCATAGAAACGGATAATTGGTGCCAGAGCCATGGCCTTAAGCTTAACGCCAAAAAATGTATAGTCATACCCTTTGGGAAAAACAAGGTACCCACAAATTACCACATAGGTGGTAATCCATTAAGTACGGAAGAGGTAATCAGGGACCTAGGGACCCAGGTTGACAGCAACCTCTCTTTTGACACTCACATTGCCAAAGTGGTTAGGAAGACCTTCTATATTGCCCACCTTATCATGAAGGGTTTCACATCTAGATCAAGAGAGGTCATTGTGCCCTGTACTCATCTCTTATTAGGCCAATGATTGAGTACAATGCCCCATTTGGGATGTATCTTACCCGACACCTGCAGCAGTTGGAAGGACCCCAAAAGTTCCTCACCAAGAGGATAAAGGGTCTTAAACATATGTCATATGCTGCCCGACTGAAAAAACTCCAGCTCTATTCAGTCGCATACCGCCTACTCAGAGGTGACCTGTGCCTAACGTACAAGGCCATGTCCAATCTGGAATTAATGGACATGCTCCACCTCAAAAAATCCAAATCCATCAGAGCCACAAGAGCAAGAGACTTAAACCTCAACACAGAAATAAATAGGACGTGCTGGAGGGACAGATTCATAACCCAGAGGCTCCCTACACTCTGGAACAGAATCCCAATCCATGTTAGGCAGAGCCCCTCACTATCTCTATTCAAGAGAAGTCTTGACGAGTGGATGGGAGATCGTAGGTTTACCCCGGGGGTCATCTCTGTGTCACTACTAGACAGAGGCACAGTAAACTAAACCCTAAATGGGCATAGTATTCTCATCCTAAGGGGTGGTGAAAGCCACACACACTCTGGCTAGGCTTATAAATGCCCTAGGGCAGATAGCCTAGTACAAACCTATGAACCTATATGCAGTACAAAACAATCATACAGACTCCTTGGACCATGGAAGCTATAAGTCTCCAACAAAATTCTCTTGGAGTTTCAAAATCAAACATCCCAAAACACTCACAGGCCTTAACAATGTTACTGAAACAAGGTGGACTCTGGATCAGACAAATGGTCCAACAAAACAGTCCAGCATTGTGAACTCAGGTGGCAAAAAACTGGTAGCAAGAACAAACCACAGTAATGCAGCCTCCAAAACCAGAGCACCACAAGCAAAATCCCGGGACTGATTAAGAATACCAACTGCAACAACTTAATAAATACTAGAACCAAAATAACAAAGATGCAAGCATTCTACACAGCTAACTCAACATTCAAGTACTCCACAGACCACAGTGAAATAGGCACCATTGAAAGATCCCAAGTTAAATTTGATACTGCAAAAATTAAAAAAAAAAACACTGTCCAGAAGATTCATCCTTGGCACCCATCTACTGCCATCTCGGACTTGGACTCAGTAGATCTCTGAAGCCTCAATGGAGTATCCCACAGGTGACAGATTGGTTGGGGATAGGGAAGTCTGGTGTTGCAGGAGCACGGACACTGAAGCAGTGATTATAGTCACCATGTCATAGTTGATTTTTTAGCTTGCAAGTTGTGTGCGGAGAAGGTGTGGCACAGCAACTCTCAGTTATCCCTGCAAATACCAGGTCAGAGAGAGCTCACTTCAACCCTACTGCACTGCTTTTATCATCTATATGGCTCTTGCATTTGGCATTGTGCACTTTATAATGCTCTCAATGGTAACCATATATATTGCACACATTCTGTTGGCAACTGGTTGGCAGCAATGCATAAACGTCAACTACACTTTGGTACTAGATATTGATGCAGCATCACAACACATTAGTATCTGTGGTGGAGTCTTGTATTTTTCCATTGCTTCCTTTCCATTTGCTTCTACACTATGCCTGCTTCCACATGGCCACTAATGTGACTATGTGAGTAGTATCTTAAGAGTGTATATGTATAAGCTGCCCTGTTGGTGCATGGGCAGTGACCCAGGACTACATACAGATCCGACAGCCAGACGGTTTGTTGGGAGTAAATTTATTTATTTATTTACCCTATGTTGACCATGTTAGTCCCACTAGGCTATTAGCCTCTTTTCAGAGGGGAGACCTGTGGTGGTATCTGGCCAGGGCATTAGGGAACTTCCCTTATTCTTTTAGTGATCCCAGAAGTGAAGTTCCAGGTTGGAGGGTGATTGCATTTTTGGAGTCTGAAGGGATGGTGGCTGTTACTCTGGCTGTTGCTGTTTTGGATGATGAAATTGCTGTTACTAAGCTGTCTGAAGTTGGTTTGGATGATAATACCTTGATCAAGTTGCATGTTGCAGATTCTTCGGCTGCTTCATGGATTCCGACGATGGAGCATTGTGATATTCAATAAAGTGAGACTATTTAATCTGTCATGGCATCAGAAGATTTCCAACAACGTTCTTTGCCTGTACCTATTTTGTCAGCTAAGTGCTCTGATGCAGAAAGGGAGAACTGTAATTTTTCAGTGGCATCAAAATCTTATACACAGGTTTTGCAATCATCTATTGCAAGAGGCAATACTATGGTAGTATGAAATACTTCCAGACTACCAGTGGTATGTATTGCTACAAAGCTGGATCAGGTTTTGGAGAGATATATTATTTTGGATTCGTTACTTGCTCCTTTGGGAATTACTGTTAAGGATGTCAAAGCATTCATTCACATTGGGAGAAAACATTTTTATGAGTTGACTTTTGAATCCACTGTATTTCTGGACAATTCCATAACTAAATGGAGCAAAAAAATAATGTTTTTCATGGTCTCAATATTTGATTCAAGGAATGACTTTAAAAGAGACTAAATGTACAATTTTGTCTCGCTGATATTTTTGCTGATGCTCTAAAAACCTTTTTTTTTCAGTATGTATTTCTGTTTGCAATGTAAAAAAGTGTTTGATGACAGAAAGCTACGGAATGGGGCTTGGGAGGTACGGGTGACTCTAAAAGTTAATAAGGACAAAATTAATCATATTCCTAACATTGTTATGATACATGGTTTAAAAGCACGTTATACATAGGAAGTAACCAAAAACTTGTTTTTTTCAGTGGATCTTCCGATCATTTAATCCAGGTGTGTAATAAAAGGAACAGTCCTCAATGTGTTCAGATAGATCTTACTGTAAATTTGTGTGTTCCCAAATGTAGAAAATGTACGTTGGTCGGGCATTTGTGGTTTGATTGCCCTACCTTGTTAAATGAAGGAAGTGATTATCCTAATTATAATATTGTTAATCCTTCCATTGTAGTATTTACTTCTCTTCCTTTAGAAGGTAAACAAGAAGATTGTTCCGAAGATAATTTTATACGGAATATTACCTTAGAGATTAGCAATGATGTTTAAGATAAAAGTGATACAGTTAGTGAACTGGAAGATGGTGAGAAGCCGTCTGTTGCTAGTAAATTACGTATGTTAAGAAAATGGAAAATTAAGCAAGGAAATGAAAAGATTGTTAAGAAGGGGAAATGATGACATGCTGATAGGATGTCTAAATGTGAATAGTTTAGCTAATGTGAAAAACTGTGTTCAGGCTTTACAGTTTTGTACAACACCTTTTGATAACATTGGCCTTTTGGATGTTTGTAGTTTAACACATCAAAGACAGGCTGAAGCTATGTGGTCAGATAAAATATTTTGGTGTTTTGGACAAGATATCTATTCAGGTGCTGCAGTCTTGTATAAACATGATTTTTTTATTAGATTTTGCAGTAATTTTGCCTGTGAGATGTATATTGTTGGATATTAAATATAATAATATTGTTTTTCGGGTTTTGCTTATATATGACTCTACACAAATGAAGGCTAAGGACATATTGTTTGATCCTGTAAAAGCTTTTGTTTTTGTTAATATACCTATTATTTTGTTTGGAGATTTCAATTTTTATTTGAGAAATTGAAACAGAAAAACAAGTTCAGTTGTTAAAGTGTTTTTAGATGTTTTTCACCTTGGTAATCTTGTTTTAGGGCACTCTTTAGGTCTTACATACAAGAAAGGATTGTTGCATTTATTTCACAAAGTAGTTAAGTGAAGGTATCCTTTTCTAATTAGATTGCTCTTTGTGTTCAATTTGGTAAAAATGCTAATTAAAGCATGCTAATTATAAGTAAGGAATTTAAGAAACTGACAGTTTCAGTGTTACAGACTGAGGCTTCGAAATTAGAATTGTCACATTTATGGCCTCATCTTCTTTCTTAACTACCCTTTTTTAATATGTAGAGTGAATGGTGACTGTTGTTTAAATATAAAATAACATTTTGGTTGAAAATATGTTGCTGGATGTTCAGAAAATAGGTCTATACGAATGTCTGGAATACATATTCTTTAACCTTACAATGGTAAGTAGTTGGAGATAGTCTTACATCTGACAGTGCATTCGTTCAAGAAATCAGAAAAAAGTTGCTTTATAAACATAAATATGTTATTCGTGGTACTAAAGGTGATATTTCTCCTTTATTTCATAAAGCTAAGTCTTCTTTGTCTACTTATGTTACTGCAGTTAAACCCAGACATAGTGATATTGTGCAATCACAAGAAAATATCACACAAGCCATAGGGAAATCTGTAGATTCTATGTTGGCGCCTTGCATTTATATTACAAGAGAGTGGAATGTGGCTAAGACTGTCCTACATCTAAAAAGCTATTATTGCCTTTTACTCTTACTGAACTGAATGTAGTTCAACTCGATGTATATCTAAACATTCATCTCCTGGACTGAATGACATTCCACGTGAATTTTATGTTGGGAAGACCAATTAACAGAAAGCATTATTTCTGAACGTCCTTAACGATTAGTTGTTTAATGGTATTAAGGAAAATAGTATCTGTGGCAGCAATGTCAGATTTATTTTTAAAAAAAAAGTGATAAGTTAGATTTAGTACATTGGAGACTGCTGACATTGGCTAATACCGATTATAAGACATTTTGTAAACTTTCAGTTAATAGATTGGACAAGGCTAAACTTCCACTTTTTATGGATGGTGTTTTGGGATTGAAGACAACGTAGGTACAACAGATGTTATTTATTTTATGTGACAGTTGATTCTATTATGCAATCTCATGAAGGTTTATTGTTAGCTTGTGATGTTTATAAAGCCTTTGATGGCACATGCGACTATTTTGAAAGTTTTAGATTTAGAATTATATTTATTCTGCTTACTAGATTTATAGATGTATTAGATTGGAATATTATGGTTTACCTGTGTGGTTGATCATTGCACACATAATATGTATAGCTGTTCTTGAGTGACACCTTTAATTAATGGATGGCTTGGTAAAAAGATATTAATCCGAAGAGGGGTAAACAAGGCTGTTCTTTAAGTGGTCTTCTATTTAGTTTTAGTTATGAATGCAATTATATTGGTTGTAACTAAACTGTTATCCTATGGTTTGTTGGGATCCTCTCCCTGGTGTTAGATTATTATTATTTAATTCTTATGCAGATGATCTTACTATTGTAACTAGGAATAAAGAGTGGATGCTTTGTGTTTTCAGTTATTGACTAGTTTGTTATTTAAATGTGGATTATGCTTAAATAAACAGAAATGAATTGTGATGAAGTTTTTGGTATCAGAGTTGCCATGATAGATATTATGATTTTGAATGCTGTCTTTGGTTGTACGGATACTGTTTTTTTTTTACATGGGAAGCATTGTTGTTGACTACATGTCCTGAGCTGCAAAAAATGATTTACATTTCCAATGCCCATCAGTAAAACAAGTCTATATTTTACATACATTTATTTTAAGTGAGTTACTTTTTTGGATAAGTCTACCTCTGTCCTCAAAGATTAGTGAAAGATTTGTTAAGTTTTTATGTTTCTGTGAAGATGTAACTGAATCCAGTGAAACACAATATTATTTATTGTGATAAAAAGATAATGGCTTTGGTTTGCTTTATCTCACTATTTATCTTAGCCTCATTGCATCTATTTAAAATATTGTTAATGTTTGCTGGTTCTCATATAGATCTTCTTGGGAAATTTTTGTGGGAGAAGTATAAAGAAAATTGGGAGAGTACTTTGTGAGTAAAGGAAGAGAACAACTTCTGAAATAATGAAAGAACATATTGATAAAATATTATGTGAAATCTGAGTATAAACAATGTCCCCAAATTTAGACACTTATGATATATACATATCATGTATACTTATTACTTATTACCTTGAGAAGCCCTGGGATGATCTTACAAATGATGTAAAAATCAGTATTAGTAAATAGCTTTTTCGCATGATGTTCAACTTCATGATTTTTTTATGGAGACTGATGGTGAGAAAATTTCCTGTGAAAGGCTAAATGAAATACATAATACATTCTCACAGGATAAATATACAATGTCCTGTAGAGCAGTTTCTTGATCATGCGTTGCTTTTTGGCCCTAGAGTCCAGCATTTTTGGAATGTGGTGATATCACATTTTAATTTCAGCATCTTAGTTTCTCTTCCCATAAATATGATACATATCAGTACAAATGTATGAGAGATACATTGGATAGATTCTTAGTGCTACTTGGGCTTTATGGAAAATGAAGTGTAACGGGTTGTTATATAATAAACTGTGGGAAGTTGCACTGGTCTTTGAAAAACAGCTGTGGCAGAATGATTAGGCATATTTTGATATTCCTTTTTGATTGCATATTTGTTTTCTTTTATATGTGCGTGAGTGTGTGTGTGTGTGTGTGTGTGTGTGTGTGTGTATATATATATATATATATATATATATATATATCTTTTTTAGCAGTGTATAAATGCAATGTGTTTTTCTGCTATGCATATTAATAAAGTACCCCTAATTTTTTCAATAGTTCCCATGTGATATTTTACATCCATTTGGGCTACCACCAACTCAGGCAGACAGGGCCTTGGTTTAACATCTTATCTGAAGAATGACACACTCAGGAGTGGAACACCCATCCCCACCTTCCTTATGCTGCTCTGCAGTGTCAGAAATCCATCTCCCTGCTGTGGTCTGGTGTGGGAATAGAACCAACAGCCTTCTAAATCAAAGGCAATTGTGCTACCTGTTGCACCGCTGACACTAAGTTAAGAGGCCAGTGACCAGTTTGCCTATCTCAGGGAAGAGGGAGGGATTGCCTACAGATCTAGTACTCTCTAATGTAAATCAGACAGCAATAAAGCAGTGTCTGCCATTAGGTTACAGTGAGGGTGATCGGACACTTTTGCTTCATTCACAGAAATTTATACACGTGCACAATGCATAGTTAAACACTATCTCAAGGGAATGTAGGTGCACAGTGCAAAAAAAATCTGTAAAATTAGTAATTACAAGTCATGGAATGACAAACTTAAAATAGCAAAATATGAGATAACACAAACATTTACAAATGCAATGAAATAATGCTGACTAGTGTACATGTAATAGGAAACCATTTAAGACCAGTAATGATGCATAAATATAAAAAATATATAAAGGCATTAAATAAACTCATGACAGAAGAAGATGTTCCTGCAGGAAGAATATCTCCAAACTCCTGCTAACTAACCATGCCAAGTCTGAAGCCTCATTGTCTTCAACTAAAAAAAAATACTTAGTGTTTAAGAGAACTGGGTGTCATGTCTACCCCAAAGCACAATGACCTACAAATTACTGTTCTTAGTCACCAGGAATGTGGGAGAAGCTCTCACACTGGGGGCTGGAGTAGTGGGTGTAGCCTCTCTTCAAAAAAGGGTTTACTTGCTAAACTTAATGACTAATTACATTATTATTTTTGCTTTGTACCATTACAGTTTAGTACTTCCATGTGTTTCCTGCTTGTTTCTGAATGGGATAATTGCTGCACTGTGTAGGAAGACAGAGCATTTCAAGTTACAGAAACATGTACGGTATATACACTTTTAATTCCTAACAGACTCGTAACAGATACTCACATTTTTAAAATTCATTGCCAAAAGCACCAACAACATACATATCACTTTAGAGTTTGCAAAAATCTTAGTTTTGATTAAAAATATTTTTGAAACCCTACCATATAATATTGTTTTACAAATGGTGTAAAGCATACTGGTAATTCAAACTCATAAGGTTCTCCTACATAACTTCAATGCAAGTTTGAAGTAAACAGTATAAACAGAACTTTTTATGTAACCTTCAGTCATATAACACATGTGACTTTGTGTACTGCATGGCTGCCTGTGCAAAATTCTGCCTTCACAGTCTTAACCTTTGCAGCATAATTTATCAGTGAATCATAACTTCAGTAATTACCTTCCAAGGCAATAGTGCATGATGGGCCTGTCAGACACCAACACCATCCTTAGTATGAAAGGTGGTCCCAACACAGATAAGTTGAATATGCTTTCTTCTGCGGGGAGTGAGAACCATTACAGCAATGGACATCTTAAGCTATCGTGCCACTGAGGAGTGAGAAGTAGAAGATGGACAGAATATATGAGATCAAAAAGGAGATCAACAGATAATCAGAAGAGCAAACTCCCCAAAGTAATGTGTCTACATATGATCTTTACTCTTTGTAGTTGCGTGGCTGTATGTTTATGTTTGTGTAGCACACTCCTTTGTGGGCTGCAGTAGCATCACTTGAGCAAGAGATGTTTAATAGTCACACATGGCAAGCACTAAGTAGCAGTGTGTCTGATCCCATACAGGAATAGCTTCCAAATCATGTTCATATTTTTGTATTTCACATGATACATATGCCATGCAATAGGAGACTTATTATGGGGTTACATTTTTTGATGTTGTGTACTTTGTTTTAATGATAGATGACTATGTATGGTCACCATTTGTTGGTCACAGCATATGTCAGTTAATGATTTCAGTGCAGTGTACCCAGGCAGCTTTTATGAAGGTATGTGTCGCTAGTACTAGTAGCAGCATGTTTATATCTACTTAGAAGCTGTTTTTATTTATATTGATGTTCCGACGCCTAAAGAAATACTGCCCTGGTATCTGACTGCATATCCTGATGTACTGCCATTTAATTTCTCTCAGTGACCATGTCAGTGGCTAAAGCTAACATTGTGCTTCTCTCTCTTGAAAATGTACTTCAGATTGCCTGCACAGGTGGCATACAGGTATAAAGCCATGACTACATCCCAGGCAACAGGAGACTGACTTGTGGTTCAAATGCCTGATGACATGGGCAGGGAGGATGGGCGTACCCATACTGGGGGAAGGAATGATGGTGACAACCCAAGTTGCACCACTGCTCTGATGATAGGGCTACATTTGGAGAGTGAAAGCCCATCATGATGTCGGGAGCCAGTAACAGTAAGATGTGGGTATGACTACATAAGATGATGACGATAGCTTCTGTCGACACATGTAGGGAAGCATGCATGCACAAACTAGAAGATGTAATCAGCCCTTGTGGTGACACAAGTGTTTACATTAACATCAGGGGTAGGGTTAGTCCACTACTACAGAAAAAGCGCTCACTGCCAGGATGCCAGTCTGAACACAAAGCACCTGCATGGCTGCCTGAATGGCATCCCCCTCAGACAATGTAGATCTGATCAATGGGAAGCTTGATGGTTGCAAGGCCTGGAAGCAAAAATGACCCTCAAGAAAGACTATAATATGCCCTGTTCTGTATTTTGTACAGCTTCACAGCATATACATTACTGTTCAATAAGGCTGAACACGTGGCATCCACAGCATATATAGGATCATAGGACTGAGGAACAGTATTTCAATCATCTGTTTCTCTTTTTCTCTCTCTTTCTCCCTCATTGTTTTTTTTTCCATATTTCTAACAAAGTACACTGCACTATTCTGTAGCTGGATAGCAGCTTTTGTTTATGATACTGAGTGCTGCTATGTGCAAAAGTCATCTTGTCCAGACACAGTAGTAAAAACAGACTCCATGCACACATAGAAAAAGTCATGACTGCAGTTTCAATGACCCCGAACTAAGTAAAGATCTGAGAACTGAAAGAGCTACACAAGTGGGGGATGAAGTTGAGCAGCTAATGTTGGCTTGTCCATTCTAGGGGGAGGCAGTCTGGCCTGCTGCATAGTAGTACCTAGTGGAGCAGGTGTCCCAGCATGCAGCAGGAAGGAATGAGACGTCAGTGCCCACCAAACTGCACAGCTGCTATATCTTGACTCATGTACAGAAGCATGCACAAGCCGTTAGAGTGATACTGTTGGTGAACACAGTCATCGGGCTGTGCCAGGTGAGGTTATGGATTATTAGAAAAATCCTTTACATACTAAACTTGACTGATGTTACTTGGGAGGAAGGGGTTGCATCTTATGTAGTTCTCAAGTGTGGGAATAGTTAGATTCACCCTTAAATGTAGGTATTCAGTGTGTGCAGATAGTGAAGCCTGACCCTCAGGCTATTGGGATGAGGGCTTCCTCTGATGTGAAAGAGGCTGAAGAGAGGCATAGTACATGAGACAGATAAATGCTATGACTGTCTGAATGACAGCTCTCTCTTTCCAGCTCTTACCTATGCCACTTTTCTCTTGAGAGGCCAGCATACCTCTCAACCTCTACGAGTAAGAAATTTGGACAAAGCCATAAAAAAAGTGATACAAATAGGGATACTTTTGAAATATTGCTCTTACAAACTTAGAAAGTTGACAGAATAACAGGCATTAGCATGAATTTTCTGAAAGGTATGAAGTCTAAAACTCAAATATCTGTCATTATTTTCTAACTTCAATCTTTAATGATTTGCCACTAATTTGCCAGAAAGCCACAATTTTATGAAAAAAGGACCAGAAATATAAGGCAAAAATCTGAACAGTCTGTGAAAATCTGTACAGCTAAGAGGTATGGAGGCCAGTGGACTTGGGGAATGAATGGGTTTAAGACTCAGTGAAGTGGAGCTCAGTGTTGGTGAATATGGAAGGAAAAAAGTACTTAAAAATATACCACATAATGAGTAGTAATACTTGTTCATTCAAAACCATGTAGTCAGATTCAGAATCTCTGCTCTCAGCTAAACACAAGGTAAATGGAAACCTGAAGTACACAGCTGATGTCAGTCATTGCATCCATCCTGCATCTCAGAACAGGGTAGTGCTGGTGAGCAGCTAGGGCTCCCTATAGTATGCCTTTCTACAACTATGCACAAGGTGTAGAAATAATGTATGGTAAGTGCAGCCATACTGTACAGATACAGTAACTTACAGTGCCACCATTATTTTAACAGTCTAATATAAGGCAACCATATACTCAGCCACTTACAATCTCGCATCCTGAGACTTGAAGTCAGTACAGTGTCATGTGATTGGGAACAATGGGTGAGGGAAGGATGAGATTTAGCATATCCAAGCAATCTAATCCCTCTTAGTGTTATACTTAAAGCCAAAACACAGCTTTCGTCAAGCTCTGTTTCTGATCTTTTTGATTAAATCCTAGGTTATTTTCTCTAAATTTGGATAATTTTATGTAGACATACTCGGGCATCCCAACACCTGAGTTTCTGACTCCAAATTTACCAACCAGATGTCTTATCACCCTATATAACCTCTCCAAAACAAAACTGATTGCAGAGCAGATTATTATAGTTTGTGGAGGAGGACTGTGCCCAATGCACTCCCTATGTAGGGATGTCTGTGTCTACACCACTCATCTCTAAATATACTACCTGTGAGGTTGCGCTAACTCAGAGAAAATGGAAATACATTTATTTCGTGTTCTATGAACTGCTGTGACCTCAGAGATACTTTAATTAGAGACTGGGGATGGATATTGCACCCACAAGGATATAGTAGAGGGATTATTGCACCCAAAAGAATATAGTAGCACAGACTCCCCGCAATAACATTCAGTATATAACTGCAGTCATTTAAATATACTGCTTTAGACTACCATATGGCAATAAGGTCTGCATTGGGCTTTGTGTGCTATAAACAGGGTTGGTAAGTACAAGTGTGCCAGCTAGGATTCACATATACAACAATTTGCACAACGTTTTGACACACTGCAGTATTTAAACTAAGTTACTACATACACTCACAAATACATCTCTGGGTTTTCCTTTGCTTTGTTGTGTTATCAGTAAATCTTTTTACTGTATTTATAATCAGTTCAGTAGTTACAGAAAATACACTGATGTGCAGCTATCAAGGACACAAATAGCATACATTAACCTGGAAACTGGACTATAAGGGAGGTGTGCATAAATACCGATACACAAATAAAAAGACATCTTCACTTATTAAAGACGGATTCTCATCATGCCACTTTCAAGAAACAAAACAAATATTCAAATATACCACACCAAATAAGCTCACCATTTTGAAATATATTAAGGAGACTGTAAAACACTAACATAAGCATTCCCTTGGCTCAGTAGTAATGTTCAGAGTCAAAGGCAGAATATGCCCCTTTTCTGGGCTCAAAGAATGACATAATATCTTCCTTGGATGTAAATAGTCCATTTTCTTTTCAAAATTTGATCAAGATGTCTTCTCCCAACTCCTCCTTCTCCTAATTCAGCAATATAGGCTACAGAACTGGTCACATTCAGGGTTCTTGCACATATCCATTTTCTACTGAACCAAACTCTCATCAGATATGATCACTTCTGGTATGTCATGAGTGAGGAAGCTTATCTTAATTTTTTTTATAGCTGGATTTAAAGTTGACTTTGCATCAAAGTACACATTCTTATATTTCAAGTGCTCAAAGATATTAGAAACATTTTCCACTAAAGAGACTAGGATAATCAATATGAAGCCCTTTATTCCAATAGATGCAACATATCGGTAGCATGACATCTGACAGATGCAACACTGACATGCAGTGCAGCTGATTACTACCTTCTTAATGACAGAACATATATTTGACCATTGTATATAACTTTTTTGCCAGACCTTTCTTGTAGTTTTACCTGGACAACACCCATATAATTGTGATATATTCATTGAGTTCATGCTAGAATTATGAGTCTGGTTCTCCTAAAGATATAATAATCTAGAACACTAAGCCAATCTTTGTGGATATAAAATCTGTGAATTCAGGTTCTCTAAGGTCAAGAGGTACTTCTTAATGTATTCTCAAACTCAGGACACATGAGATCCTTACCTGTCCTAATGTTAATTACTATAGCTTTCAATGAAACATAATCCACATGATCTAACATCATCACTCCTTCGGCAAGAATAGCATTACTATTCTGTGATAGCTATGAACTATTTACGACATCCAGATTCCCTTGACATTTGCCCAATATGCAAACTAGTTCATGTTCATATGCTGTCAAAAGTAAGACTATGTCAACATTTTTGGAGGAAACATTTGCAGTATGGCTTCCATCTTATTAAATAACACAATAAGTGTCTAGTAAAATAATTGAGTGATAGATCTATAACTTAAATCTAGCTGCGAACTTGTGATCATAAATGTAGTTATGACATTTTTTTAATTCAAAAAAATCACATTAACACCTCTGTCAAACTACAGATAATTTAGTTCCTTCAGGTGTCACAGTTCTAGACCCACAAGAAGTAGGTTTCTCTGAGTCATATAATGCACATGCACAAAACAATACAGAATCAATGGCTTATTGCCATCATAATGTGCAGGTGCGTCATTTGTTTAGAAACTTTAAAAGCTCTGACCTTACATGGACCATAGTGCCAGACTGTTTCTTAGTATAGCAAGAAATGTAATGAAGCCATCACAGTTGACAGCCATGGCAAAAGCAATCCCAAACAAGCTTTCAGTTCTGTTACATTACTTAACTTCATACCTCTCAGCGGTCCAGATTTTTACAGAATGTCCAGATTTTTGCCTAATTTTTTGAGTATGTTCCTCAAAACTTGCAGCTTTCTGGCAAATCACTGAGGACGGAAGTCACTAAATAATGACATATATTTCAATTTTAAGACTTCTCATCCTGCAGAAAACGCATCTTAACACAAATCCTGTTATTCTAGCAACTTTCTAACTCTATAAGGGTAATATTTAAATTCTATCCATATTTTTGGCTCTTTATCCCCCATTATTTTAGGCTTTGCCCAGATTTCTGACTCAGAGGTTGAGACGTATGCTTAACTTTGATATTAACTAAAATGCTTGCACTTTCTCTGATTGCATTCAGTCCATGGCAGCTGCCTCATGACACAGAAATGTACCTTTATTAAAAAAAACGAATTTAACTCTTATTAAGTGTAAGCCATCTCTTTTTAACATGGTTACTATTAGCACAATACCCAAAGTAAGCAAATGCTCTTCTTCTGATCTGCCAGGTGTCAAAATGTCATCCAGATAAAAAGAAACATTTTTAACATATTGCAGCATTTTTCCAATGTTCGCTGAAACATAACAGATGTGGAGTTCATGCCAAAAAGTAATCTTTACTTCTAAATAATTAGGAGTGTTTATTGTCTCAAGAATTTTAGACTCTACTTGTAAGAGAAGTTGTTGATATGTGTCAGGCTGGCCTAAATAAGGAGATGGACACAGACTGCATGCAACTAGCATCATCAGATTACATTTCAGACTGCGAAACAGATGATACCAAACCCTAGAATGCATCTTGATCTCTGACACAAACTAGGGCTGCCAAACAGTAAAAGTGTGTGATCATTTGTGTGCGTATACATGAACGTGTGTGTGTGTGAGTGTGTGTGTGTGTGTGTGTGTGTGTGTGTGTATCTATATCTATCACTATGTGCAGTATTTATATGTAAATATATATGTATGTAAATACAGAGATTGAGATATGATTATATGACCATTGTGCAAAACACAAATAAGTCAACAACAGTTACTTTGAAACAAAACAATTCAAGGCATACGTACAACTCGCAAAAACATGACTGCCTTCCCTGCCACACATTAGGCTACAGTAAAAGACAAGTAACTATTTTTTTCTTTCTTCTTTATAAACACTTTTTTTTAAATAACAACTAAAATAGTGGCACAGGTACACATATTAATATAAAAGAAAACAAGGCATAGTAACATTTTTCATGCAGTATACACACTGTTCCTTTTTAACTATTATTACTCACTTCAACATGACATAAATTGTTCAATTACTTGCTTCGTTTAAACGTTACCCCTCCTCTACCCAAACACTATTCTGCATGTACTTTCCCACAGATTCCACTTACGTCTGTGTAATTTGCTCTTTCCTTGTTTTAAGTATCACACCTCCAGGTCTTATCTACTTTGCAATTCGCAGTACTTCAATTACAACTGGTTTAAATTTTGATTTAAATTTTCTAGTAATTGCTTTTAGTGAGGCGTGTGTAGGCAATTCAGAGTCTATGTCGCAGCTCAAAAGAATAGTTTCCTCAGTTACAATAATTTGCTCCCCAAAAATTACAGGCAACTGTTCTGATCTAAAACAGGAAGGTTCCAAAGGAAATGCTAACAGCATACTTTCATATGCAAAGCCCACCCACTTTGTGTTTTTTTACCCCACCTTTCAACCCATACCCCATGACTACAAATATACCAACTACAAAACTGCACAATAATTCAAAGCCTCCCACTTCACACTGAGATAAAAATGTATGTATAAATATCAAAATACTTATATACAGTAGTTACTGCATTTATGGGTATTGCTTCAACAAGAAAATGCATTACTTACTTTGAACGTCTATTTTATGCTTTTTGTTCTCTTACTACCAGTCAACCATCGGCCCTCTATGATCAATCATCCCATTATTTCCCCACAGTATGACAGCCAGTCATGGAGGCCATCATTTACACAGTTTTTTTTTTTGTTCTATTTAGATCTTAGCTCCACCCCTGATTGTTGAGGGGTACCCACATCGCTGTAAGGACCAACTACGCCCTTCCCTTACATGTGATTGCTCCCAATCACATGTTAATGAGGGCTTGAAATGTCAGACCCATATCTCTCATTACAGCCTCTACTTGCATGTGGAGAAACAGCTACCTAACCACCACACCCTCTGCCAGGGTAAGCATGGTGGCATTTACCCAGCTCTTTCATCACCTGACACAGTAACCGAACTTGGGTCACCTGGGTTGCTACCAGGGCTTTATCCTTCTTTGCCAGACAGCCTGGCTTAGTTAGAATATTTTCAATTGCAAAGACATTTCAAATATCTTTTTTTTTTTTCAAATACAAAGCAAAAAGTCAGCAATGAAAATGCAGTTCAAAAATACTTTTCAGACTTTGGTGCTGTCTTTATGCCTTGCTGACTTTCTTAACAAACTTCCATACTTGGGAGTATTTGGGAAGTTTGCAATCTGCACTTCTCATGCTGATATGGTTGAAACTGCTAAAGATAAGACCCTCTTAGACAGTCTATTGGAATAGTTTGAACTTGGATGAACATTCTTTGGCTCACTTACTGCTGCTTCTAGAAAAGTCTCTTGGAAGCTCCTTGGCAACTATCTCTCTATTCAGAAGTTTGCATGTAGACAAAGGAATGCCTCTAAAGCCAACTTATTACCTGCATAGGCAGGTTGTTGTCTGAACAAAGACTGATAACAGACTGACCTGCTGTGCACATGCACAGTTACCTTATATTCAGGTATGCATCTTTACTGTTAAAGGGCTACTGGCATTACTCAGTACGCTGCATTACCCTCTTTTTTATTTAGTTATTTCACATTTGTTAACTAGGAATGTCCAACTGAGCGAGAGCCTTTTTTCAAAAGAGGCCCAGGGAGAAAACTCCACACAAATGCAGCAGTAAATATAGAAATGAAGGCATTAACAAAGAATTACATAATTGTCAGTATAGTACAATAAGTCAAACATTTTATGATACCTGGAAGCTAAGAATACTCGAACTACACTTAGTGGCCAAAAAATATGGCATTTTCGCTTAAATTCATTAAAGAAATCACTGGGGTAAAATGGTATTACATTTTCCACAAACAGCAATGCATTAGAAAGTGAGGTGGTTTTCTAATCCTGCGTGACTTTTATAATTTTGTACTGGTTCTTGGCTCACTTGCACAACAGACTGACTATTCTGCTTTGACAGACTCTCCTGGGCAGCAAGGGAACAAGTCAGGACTGAGAAGTGACTCATGCTCTTCATCTGACTCATCAATACAGACAATACTCCATCCTGTGGAATCTGGATTCCCTCCATTTCAAGCAGCCTGGCCATAACTACAGCAGGTCTAAGTTTTAGCTGGCTAATGTGTCTTCTGTAGGTAATCCCAGAATCAGTCCCTTACATTCAATATGAAACTGGATCAGTTTTCATCCCCAATAATTCCTGAAATCTACGCTGTACCACTCAGGTTGACAACAATCTCATATTCAACCACCATGTGGCAGCAGTGGTGAGAAAAGCCCTTTACTTGGTTCATCTCATAAGTAACGGGATTGCATCCAGAAAAAAGGAGTTTATTACCTCTCTGTACTCCTCCCTCATCAGGCCTATAATTGAGTATAATGCCCTATTTGGTATGTACCTCTCCAAATACCTGCACCAACTGGAAAGGCCACAGAAATACCTCACAAAGAGAATTCATGGCCTCTGACACCTGTCCTATGTGGACAGGCTCAAATCACTATCACCCTACTTCGTATCATACAGATTGTTCAAAGGTGATCTGTGTCTCGCCTGCAAGGCAATATCGACCCTGCCCTACTAGAGATGCTCCATATCCATAAGTCTAACTCCTAGCACATTACCTGCTCGATAGGCCTAAATCTAATATGCAACATCAACAAAACCTGCTGGAGAGACAGGTTTGTCTCCCACAGGCTGCCCCGTTTCTGGAACAGACCTCCCATACATGTCAAACAGAGCACCTCGCTGACTGTCTTCAAGTGCAACCTTGATGAGTGGATGGGACACCACAAATTTGTCCCAGGGGTTCCATCTTTGTCCCTCACTGACAGGGGCATCAGGTGCTGACTGAGGTTTCTTTTTTTGGGGATAAACTCTTGGCTAGGCTTGTAAGGTCCCCAGGGCCATTAGCCTCATAAACTCCTATGATCCTATGATCCTTGGTGGCATTGTGAAGTATACTAAATCTTCTCTAAAAAATATGTCCCTTACATACTTACCATGAGGAAATAATTGCAAATACTGCTTCTCTTGAACAGTCCAAATGAGACATGCCCCATCAAGTCTAATCTAATCCTGATATGCTAATGAAGAGCAGTTCCACAGGTATCTATGACATCGTATTGTTCTGACTTGTTCTACAATTGTAAAAGAACCAGCGAAAGTTAATCTTAACTTTCCAGCATGCGATTTAATCATTTTTTTGTTTTTGTTGGGAAGGTAGGTTTAGGGACAATATCAGGGAACATCTTTACAATATAAGAACTGGGAGTGTTACGAATGCATTGTCGAAACATGTTACAACATTTGACCCCACACACACTTTTAGGTTTTTGGTAATAGAACAGATTGAACTAAATGAATGTGGTGGGGATATAGAGAACTTGACAGAAGTTACGGAAACTAGGTGGATAATTAGACTTAGGGCAGATATAGGTAAAGGATTAAATGAGAAACTTCCATTGAAACCTATACTTAAAAGTAGAGCTTTATGTAGATAGATCTATGTACTCCCCTGTGATTTCCATATTCTGGTAATGATAGTGATATGTGCTTTTAAGGGCTTGCGAGAATGATTTGGTTACTATAACAACTGAATGTTTTATTTGAATTGATCAAGTGACATTTTTAACAATTTATTAAGACTTCTTTGTTTATGTTTTTAACATCTGGGGAAGCAGTATAATTACTACTGTAAAAGCGCTTATGTTTTATTAAAGGTTTATTGTTTTACTGCTGAGTTTTTACATTGCTTTGGTTCGCTTTATGTGTTTTTGAACTATTGCTTGTGTATTAAGTGAACCATTTATCCTCTCTGCTGATTTGTGCGTGTACTTCTGCAATTGTTTTTATCCACCTTGAAGGTTTATATGAATGTTTTGGCTATGCCATTTGTTGCTAGGTGCCTGGTGCAAGAAGTGAAATGGATAATTTCATTTTGCACAACAAAGCGACATTTTTCATAAGGAAATTGGGTACCATTCTCGGTGACAATATGTTCAAGTAAACCATAAGCACAGAGATGCTTTTTTCAGGTGGCTAATGGTTGCCTAAGATAGGACTCCATGCACGGCAAATAATTCTAGCTATTTGAAATATGCATCCATAAGTATCATGAGTATATTACTCATGAATGTTCCTTCAAAAATAAATGTCCGTAGGTGTGATGGTGGCTCTCTTGGCAGCTTCTCTTCCATTTACAAAGTAAACTAACCCTGTACATAGTCATTCTTTTTATGAAGCATAGCCCCCCCCCCCGACTACACACCCATTTGTTGCACTCATTTTTTTACAAGAATGCTAGTCCCCCCAGTACAGCTTTCTTCCACTGATAGCGAACTCTAACATAAGTCCCCCATAAGATGCATCCTTTTTCCACTGAAAGTTTCAGCCTTTTTCTGAAAAAGATTTTCAAACTCTCATCAGCATTCATGTTTGCTGAGGAAGAACAGCCTTTCATTAAAAAAAATAATAATTGACATTTTAGAATCAGTTCTTGTTACTTGCACTATTAAATATGCTTTAACAAGAACACCTTGAATGTGTTCTTCAGTTAAGGCATTCACATATTCTGTGATTCCTCCTGTAGTGTTATAGTGTACAAAATTTCAAATATGGAATTCTAGAGTCCATCACTATTGTCACAGCACTTGAAATGCCTGTGGACTGCCTTTTACTAAGCTATATCTACTGCTAATTCACTAAATCCCTGGACACTTCTATGACTGCCTCCGTGCAGAAAGTATAATGAATGCAAGTCTGTATTCTGTACAACCACTACAGGTTACAGTCATTTTGAATAACTGTTTAAGATTTGTTCTCGGCAGGTTTCTGTCCTCAGTATGAACAACAAAAGGCTCTTGGTTGTCCATACTGCTTCAAAGCCACATCTTCGAAATGCTTTCATGTGTAACTTTGTGGTGGTCTCACTCTATCTCCCCTTTTTTTTTTTTAAGAAGCTTGATATCTTGTGCTCTGATCATAGCAGTATTCTTGTCTAGACTGTTTTTTCTTGAGTCTCTGTTTAACTAAACCAAAGTTTTATAGGCTGAAATAAAAAAGATTGGTATTCTACTCTTTATTATAACTTATCAATAGCTCAGTTAAAGGAAAGACAAATACTTGCAAGGAAGTATTCTTATAAACCAACAAAGCTAAGAGTATCTTTACATACGGGAACTGTTAATGCTGTGAGCTTTTTTCATGATATTTTTACTGTGGTCTGTTCAATTCGATCAAGATGTCTTGACGATTTGAGTGAGGGTAGTCCAGACTGGAGGTTACATGCTGATATTCCTAGTGCCTGAAAATCTCGAGTTCCACATTTCCGTACTGTAGTCTATTACTTAATATCACCCCATCAGGAATCTGGTGCATGGAAAAATTTAAAAGTGTATTATTCACACCATTGCTTCTAATGTATGCTAACATCATAGCCCCAGGAAAATAAATAATAATCTAGACACACAGTCATGAAAGTGAAACAAATTTGTTCCTACTTTACTCCATGGTCTTCAAGGAACTGAATAAGGGATCATTTCTTCTCTTGTGTTATTATAACGATATGTGGCGCACAATAAACATTCTCAAACCAATTGCTGGGCCTACAATGACATTCCAGGTAATATACAGCATACTTGACAATTCCTAAATGTAACTTGTGTATTCTTGACAACATTTCTTTCCATAGTTGATTAGGCACTATTATTTTACCTGTTTTAAACATCAGACCTTGTATACAGTTTATTTCTTCTTTAAATAAAAGTACAGCTGTATTTCTTTCTTTACTGTGGACTTCTATTCTGGCAAAACTTTCACTGCCATATATTAAAACATTCTAATCTCTGAATCATTCTCGGACATTGAAGAAACTATTTAAACTTATTTTCAGTCACAGCAGCCAACTGTAGAATTATCCAATGTAATTCCCTTTCCTCTCCAATGATATCATCCCGTTGTTGTGGTTAATACAAGTAAGTTAGCCTATCTCTTACACACTTCTCTTTTTCTTGTTTATGCTTCACAAATCAGTTGCTCTTCTGTAATCTCAACAATATTCTCTGTAGTCACAGCAGTGTGCTTTGCAAGGGCGTGTTATATATGCTCTGCAGTGGTTTGTGATCTGTTTAAAACAGCACACTATTCCCATAAATATAATCAATGAACATTTTACAACCGTATGCTATAATTTGTATCTATTTCCTATCTAAGCATACATGCTCTGGGATTCTGTAATGGCTCTGGACCCACAAGCAACTAGTTATATTCTTGAAGAATGACTATCTTTTCTGATTGGCAAATTTTTATAAAGTATCTATCTTGTTAATATCAAAATAATTCAATATGGTTCCTTCAGTTACAAACATTTTCATTTCAAACTCTTTTCTTGTTATATATTCCAGTACCATTCCACATCATGCTCCAATAACTTCTTTAATGGCAAACTCACAAATGACAAGTTCAAAAAAATTTTGAAAAATACTACATCATTCTACAAAATACCAAAAAATGTCTGTCCTTTTATGGTGGCACTTCCACTATGAATAATATGTTATCTATGTCAGGTTTCAAGCCTTCGGACATTAACATATGACCCAAATTCTCAGTTCTCTTACCAAGTCATACTTTTACTTTTAGTCTCTGTGTGGTTATTATGTGTAATCTTCACAACTCCAATCGGTATTACAACATGCTCTTCTCTGATCTGACTCCATGCTAGTAAGTCAATCACTGCATAAACAATACCATTGAGCCCTTCAGAAGCCATGAAACCTCTCTGAAACACTTCATATCTTGGTTTGCATAAAGCGCAGAAAAACACCTGGCCCCAGGCATGGTAAGAACCCTTTCCTCAGTAGTAAATAGATACTGATATTTTGTATAGCTCTGTAGTGTATGGTGCAGCATGATCACACTCTGAAATCGGGAAAAAGATAAACTTGTTAAGCCCTTTTCTAGTGTGAGACCTGATTATAACAGCACTGTTTTACACAGTGGGCAATCATTTATTTTAACTGAAAATTTCATAAAAATAAAACAAAGTATATTGGACATACAGCCCTTTACAGATATGGAGCAATAATAGCCCTAAACAGTCAGTACTGGGAAAACAGCCTTCTAGAACATGATCGGCATTATAGTAATTAATAAAACTGACCTCTTTTTCACTTTATCCTCTATGCTACTGGCAAGATAAAAATAAATAATATGCCACAGTAGTCTTCACAACTTTGAATTTCAGGGTTAAATGGAGAAATAACTCCTACCACAGCACCAATTTCAGGACTTCATGTTTCTTTACATGTTTTCTTTGCTGAGGTTTGTGTCCTCACAGTCAGCATAAGAGATCCCTAGCATACATCAGACCAATTAACTGCAGATACCACAAATGTTAACAAAACTGAAAAGCCAGTTAAGGCGCATGCCCTATGTGCTGCCAGGTTATACGGCATCTAATCCAAGGCACATGGTGCCATGATAACATGGCAGTGTGCAAAGCAGCAGCAAAGCAGAGTATTTATGAATCACTCCGGTATGTCATATGTAGGTATGGCAACCTGAGTGATTTAACATAGTGCAAATACTGCTACATACAGGGCAGAGGTGGGGCAGACTTCCATATGGAGAGCTTTAGAAGTTAAAAAGGTTTGAGGAAGTGTCCCTGGACAAAAAAGTTATTCGATTAACAGGAGCTGGGAGGAGTTCCCCTAGTCACTGAGCAGTTATTTAGCTAACAAAATTGGGTACTCCCCAGAAGGCATACAGTTATAATAGTAAATTACTAAAATAATGAGAGGAAGGTGTCTCTTTATAAGGAATGTATGTTATAACAGGAAGCACTTGCCACTGGACAATGGGCAATGTGTGCAACTGGGATGCAGCATGCAGTATCCTTGAGCAAATACCACTGTATATACTTATAATCGGAGGATTAAAGAAGAATACCATTGGGGGGAAAACTAGTCTTACCTGAAGTCAGCAAAAATGACTTAACTAAATCTTAATTCATTAAACCCTGTTCTACAAAACAAAAGTTCATCAAAATCTAAAATAAGTGGAACCTATGTTAATTTAACTCAATAAACTGGTAATTTTCTAACAGCTGAAAGATGCAACAGGGTTTTAGTGGTCAAAAGTCCTCTGCTCCCCATGTATAATTATAACAATTGTAAGACTGCAAAACTGCAAAAGTTCTTTGAAAATAAAATTGCAAGTACTGCCTCTTTCTCAGGATTCTGCAACTTCAGAAATCTATATATCAATAGGGGGTGTGGTCACTGGGTTCACAGTCAGAGTTCCATGTTATTATGCCACAAAGGCGGTGCAATAACATCAAAAAATATTGGCATTCCCCAATATCTCTTTGACTATGATACTGAAAGAGCTAACCAGGCCTCAGTCTCTCAAAAGTTTTTTTACCATCAACCTCTTCCCTCATCTTTCTCATTCAGCCTCTGATCATCCAAATTTATGTTTATCACAAAGTCTAATCTGCTCCCACAGCTAACTCGGTCACCTTCAAGGAGACATGTACTAGCTTTTGGGACCTCCTTCTCTGCTTTCCATATTAACTCCTTTGCCATGGTACACACCTAAAACTGGACACTGCCAGTCCTTTTCTGCAACAACACACTGATCACCACTAAACATATCTTGAAATCCATTGTGTTCCAACTCCTCTGTGTCTATGCCTGTCTGTAACCTATCATTCCCATTACATTTCCCCTTTCCCAAAGAGACACATCCATCTACTACATGTCCTAAGTATTTTACTTCTTTTTCAAAAAGTACATATTTTCACATTTCAAACCACAAACTTCCTTCCTTCGGCATTTTAAGTACTATGTCTAAGTTCTGTAAATTTTCAGTTGTAGCCTCAGTAACTAGGATATAATCCAAGTAACAAACACTGTAATAAATGTAGGTCTCATTCTTTCAAATATCGCATGTGCAAAAGACTAGCCAAAGTGTAAATGGTTGTGGTTGTACTTAAACATTTCATTATAAATATTTATACTTAAGAATTTCTTAAACCTGATCATCCAAAATCATTTATTGATAACCATGCATAAATGCAATCTAAGGGATATGCTGCTCAATGCTAGAAGTCTAAATCTCAAGATGCACTCGCTTGAAGCACTCCTCAAAATGGAGAACATCAACATTTGTGCTGCAACGGAGACATGGTTTAAAGCAGCAGAAAGCACCCCTGCGCTACCAGGCTATAACTCATTCCGCACCCTCCAACCCCAGAACATGGACCAAAGCTCCAAAAGCAGTGGTGTCACCATATTCATAAAGGACATGCACACCTCTAGTCTAGTAGCCCAGCATAACATATGAGATACTCCATATACAACTAACACTGGGTAAGAGAGCGATTCAGGTCGTAGCCTATATGGGAAGTAAATATTGTGGGAAGAAAGGACAGGGAATTGTTATGGCTAGGCTTGTAAAGGCCCTAGGGCCGATAGCCTAGTACCAACATATGAACCTATAGGTCTCTAACCATGCCCCAAGACTCTCACTACACATTCCTAAGCACCCTGGAAACTATTATGATCCAACCCAACACTCACATACTAGGTGACTTCAACTACCCCTCCATCAACTGGGAAAACTACTAATGCACTAGCCCAACGCTTCCTGGAATTCATTAATTCAAATGCCCTGGATCAGCTCATTCGTACCCCCACTAGAGGAAGCAACATCCTTGACCTGGTTATTAGTAACATGGGCAACCATTGCTCTATACCAATAGTCAATTCCTCCCTGGTTAAATCGATCACAAACTAATCACCATGGAAATCCACATCTCACCCACACACGCTGCAAAGGTATCCACATGAAAAACTTCTCCAAAGCTGATTTGGGATTCCTAAAAACAGAGGTGGCTAACTTCACGACACCCATGCCAATGGAAAATAGATGCATGACTGCTGAATCACACACCAATGCACTGCATGAACACGTACATAAATGTATGGAATTAGCCATACCCAACAGAACCAAGACGCTCTCCTCCAGAAAAAGGAAGCCAATCTGGTGGTCTCCTGCCATTAATAAACTCTACAACAGAAGGAAGAAACTGTTGCAGAAAAAGGTGAAGCCCCAAGACTGGAAAAATTCCCTTATTAGTCTCAACAAAAAGTTGAGATCTCTCATCAAAATCTCCAAAGCCAGCTATGAAGCCAGAATTGCGGCAGACACTAAAAACAACCACAAAGTCTTCTATAGTTGTATCAAGAATCTCCACAGCAATACCCAGATTTGCTCTGAGTTACTGCACAATGGTACCTCCTCTACTGAGCCAACAGATATTGCCAACATACTGGCTGACAGATTCAGTGCCAACTTTACCCCCCCCCAAAGGACCAATCTCAATACCGGAAGAATGCCGGGCAACCAGCATTACTGCAGCACAGGTTAAAGCTGCATTGTCCAAGGCCAAGAATACAGCTTCCATGGGACCCGACAATATCCCTGGCTGTGTTCTACATGAATTACAAAGTGAACTCGCACCACATCTGTGTGCCCTGTTCACTCACAGCCTCACCTCATTTGTCTCAACCAAATGGCGCACTGCTACAGTCAGCCCTCTCCATAAAGGAGGAGCGACTACAGACCCTGGAAATTACTGCCCCATTAGTCTGATGAGTCTGATATGTAAGGCTATGGAGCACATCATCATGGACCATTAACAAGGATATCTCCAAACTCTAGATCCCACGAAGTTTGGTTTTGTGAAAGGTAGATCATGCCTGCTTAGCCAGTCACCAGAGCTGTGGATGAGGGTAAGGCAGCTGATACAGCCTACCTTGATCTGGCCAAGGCCTTTGACACCATTCCCCACTCAGGAATTAGTGATAAACTCACCAAACTAGGCATCAACCCCTATATCGTTAGGTGGGTTGCAAGCTGGTTCACAGATAGAACCCACAGTGTTAAAGTAGAGGACTCCAAGTCAGACTGCCGACCAGTCATGAATGGAGTCTCACAGGGACTGGTCCTGGGTCCTCTCCTGTTTGGCATCTAATTCTCACAAGTCCAGGGCAATGCAGAGGGACTCTGGCTGACCAAGTCTGCAGATGACTGCAAGCTGGGAGCCATTATTAACTTCCCAAGTGATGCAGACATCCTACAGAAAGGCCTCACTAAGACCAGTGACTGGTGTCGAACCCATGGCCTTAAGCTTAATGCCAAAAAATGCGCCGCCATCCCCTTTGGGAAAAACTCAGTTCCCACTAATTACCACATCGATGGGAGCCCACTGAACACTGAAAGCGTCATAAGAGATCTGGGGACAAAGGTTGACAGCAACCTCTCCTTCAACCACCACATTGCTACTGTGGTCAAAATTTCCTTCTATGTGGCACATCTCATTTCCAAGGGTTTTGCATCCAGGAAGAAAGAGGTCATCATTTCTCTCTACTCTTCCCTCATTAGACCAATCATAGAGTATAATGTCCCACTTGGCATGTACCTCACTAAACACCTGAACTGAATCAGAAAAACCTTGGTTTGGCATCACTGAAACATGAATATTAGGTTTGAGTCCTTTTAATATACTCATTTTTTATTTAAACAGTTATTTTAATAAACACCTACAGTATAGTTTCACTTTCAGATTGCATGTGTTTTAATTTTTCCAAGCAAAAATTTGAATTTCATTTAGCCAGCTTCTGTCAGTAAAGCCAAGGCTAGTGCCATTAACTCATATCAGAGGTGATGTTTCCATAACTTTTGCATCCGTATTGTTCTCTCTAGTTTTGCATATTCTCTTAAACGTTTTCAATACAAGAGGGGTATTCTGAAAGAAGCAAAATGCTACCATCTAGTATTAAAATATCACTGAGAATTAAGTGCAATGCAGCACAATGTCATTTATGTGTATATTAGTGCTGGCACAGTGCCTTCATACCAGGAATAGGGCTGCTCAATGCAACCCTTCAGCTGTGATAACTGCATTAACCATGCTGCTGGAATGATCACGCCGTGTGTGGTCATGTGACCCAAGGGAAAGTGTCAAGCAAATGACATTCCCAACACTATGCATATTCACACGTGCACTGGTGTCCCACAGCTCCAACACAGTCACTGAGGGTAGCCTAAGCAACAGCACCACAGAAAAGTGTTGAACCATTTGTCATTATATAAGTGGAGAGGAAATGGGGAGATAATTCAGGCAGAACAGGAGCAGAGCACACAGAGGAGCATGCAAAAGGATAAAAGGAAATGATACAGGTGTGGTGGAAAGAACGGTATACTTTGTTAATGTCATTAAAAAGGGTAGTGGGGAATGAGCAAGGAGAAGGTGCAGACAGGAAGCAGAGTATAGGGAAGGAGGCAGGGGCAGACAAACTACATACAAAATGGACAAAGACTGACAGGGGAGATAGTGGCACATAAGGGGAGGGCAACACTGGAGAGATGTGGATTGAGAGAGGGCAAACAACTAGTGATGGAGAGGACTGCCCTAAGAACAGGACAGAAGGAGTGACAGATAAGGATAAGGAGCAAAATGATGGTGGGAAAGTAATGGGAAAGGAAGGCCGGCCTGACTGTCCCATTGGGGAACCTACCCAAACGTCAGTCACTTTTCATGGCTGACATCATGGGCAGGCCCCTTGTCCAGCAGCCCAATGAATGGAGACAGCCAGCCATGTGACTCAATAATCCACACAAGAAGACACTCTACTTCCTGCCACATATCCCAGGAGAAATCCTCTGGACTATTCTCAGGTGAGCAGCCCTCCTCTTCCCAAACTGCTGGCCACTGAAGCAGCCATTGAAGCCTCTAGGTCACTTTTCACACAGTGACTGTAATCACCCTGCAGACAGTCAGGCCTGGGGACTGCCGGAAATCCCGGGGTAGGTACACTGGCTGGTGCAAAGTGCAGTGGTTGCCACCTAACCACAGCCTGTACTGTGGCTGATCCTGTAAAAAAAGAAAATGAAAGAGAATAAAAATAAAACAACAAATAAAAGAGAGGGAGAGAAACGAACACAACAGATAAGTAAAGTAATACAATTCAGGGGCAGGTCACTGTGCGGGGGGCAGACAAACACATGCATGGTAGCAGCAACAGTACAGACAAACAGGGGGTAGACCACATGCACCACAATGGTGGAACATGGCAGTGGAGAGAGACAAATAAATGATAATTAAACAGTGAGGTGGAGGGGCAGACAATGCAAATGGTATGGACTATGTCACAACAGGGAAAGGCTACATCAGGCTGGGGTTAAGTGGAGTACAAGAGGCAGCATGCTGCCTGCTATCCCAGCCCAGATGGAATTACTGTGATTCATCATCAGCTGATGCATTAGGATGGCTGGTAGTATGAGCCACACCTTCCCACTGCCCAATGGTCAGGGCCAACTGGGTGACTGAAAATGTTATCCACAGTTTTGCCAAGGTTAAAGGACTTTCGTTTAACCACTACCTCCCCTGTCAGTCTTTGTCTACATTGTTCTTTTTTGTTTTGTTCCTGCTTCCTTCCATATGCCCACCTTCCTACCTGCACTTTCTCCTTGTATGGTGGTAGCTCTCTCCTGTGGTGTGCTACAAAGCCATATAGCTCATCTACATACAGAAACATTATGTTAAGGAACTTGTTGAGTATTCTAGAGATGGATGCCTCTGAAAGACCCAACATGCCCCCCAGTGGTCTCTAAAAGGTTCCCCATAGCTAAAATAGAAAGAGCCATATATACCTTGCCTTCACAGATATGTGATGGCCATGCATTCCAATAGAATCTGTGTGTGGATGACACACATCAGCCAAGGCCCATAAAATATTTTGGTCTACTCAGTGTCAATCAATAATCTCTGGGTTGGTATGTTGCATGCTGATGGTACCTTTTGTACCTTTTTGTTTGGCACCAGATACCACTTCACACATACCAATGGACCTGGCAGCACTAATCACTACTGTATACTGCCACACAACTGATACTGCTAACCATAGCACTATTGCTATCTGCCGTCCAATATTTTGATGTGCTTTACCATTTTATAATCAAGTGAGCAATGGGATGCATTTTTTTCTATATACTAATATGAATTGCGACCATGTTCACCTAGTACATATTTGCTTATCATTATGGCCTCATTTCACTAAGCAGTTTCATTTGTATGTCATTATGTGACATTATGCATGTATCTTCTCCAGAGCACTGTAATATAAAATATGAATTACAACTAGCTTGTGCATGTGTGATTCATAACTATGAGTTGGGTACTATTCAACTTGTCTATGAATCATAGCTTATGTTTTGATATCTCAAGAAAAACAGTAAAATGCTAATGTCATAATCAAGGCCATATTGTTTAAAAAAAAGCATTGGTAGAGAGCCAATAAAAAAAACATGCAATAAAAGTAAGATAAAAAAACAGTTTCAAAGAAAATGTCTACGCAAAGTGGTAATGCTGAAAATGATTTTGCCTCTGACTGTACATACCTAGCTGTTGAGAATGAAAACTGTGATTTGATATGCTTAGAATGACATAAATGAGAATGACTAAACTATTTAGATTTCCCTGGAAGAGCCTGCTGTAAAGCTAAAATTATGTTATACACTACAGCTATATTGTCAATGATCTCAGTGTGGAGTTACAGGAAAATATTTTCAGAAACACCTCATAAAAAGATTGCGGTTACAGAGCAAATGTACACTCAGGGACAGGGGGATGCAACACAATACAATACAATTTAATAATGTATAAAGTCTGAATGCAAACAACATCTGATAGACATATATTTGTGATAAATAGCAAACACATTTATTTGGAAGATGGCATATCAGGAAGACTGGATTACACTAGTAGGCTATTTAAAAGTGCAGGAATTTTGTTTACAGTAAAACCGAGTGAGGGAAGTATGGATGATGTTTTATTTCTGAAGATAACACAGGAGAAGTCCAGATTTATGGGACAGATCACAGTAAATACTGCAGTGCAGTAATGGATGTCCAGGGCAGAACATAGTAGTCTGCATCCCTACTTGGGGAGGTTGTATTTTGCAAAAACTAACTTAGCAGAAGCATACCCATTAGATGAAGCTGGATGAAGCTCTGAAACTACTTTGAAAATTACCACTCATAAAGGACTGTTGAGTTACAGACCCCATTGCAAACACCAGTCTGCTATAACAGACATATGGCAGATGGCAATGGTCCAGGTGTTACATGAAATTCTGAACACATATGTCTCTGCTATTAAAAGGGCTATGCCCAGTCAGACTAACCCAATATTCAGCCACGTGGGTAAAAAATAAATCTTGCTAAGGGGAAAATTAAATAACTACTAAGAAGTTACATGTGGTTTGGCATAGAAAACTGAGACCTAAAAAAATGTGTATGCTGTTGGATGGTAGGAAATGTGTCACAGTTAGTGTAGCTACACCCTTGGGAGTGGCTAGCAGAACCTTTTTCAGTAGATACACATACTGAGTTGCCAGCTCTGATGCACAACCTTGAAACGAAGGTACGCCACGTACCTTCATTGAAGGCTGTGCGTCAGAGCTGGCAACTCAGCAAGTAAAAATCTACTGCCAATCATTAGTGGACCGGAGTTCTGCTGTGGCGACCCCTAACCGGGAAAAGCCGAAAGACACAACAACAACAACTTAGATATATTACCGATATATGTAACTCCATATGAATTGCAGGAGTCAGAGCACATTGCAAGTGTTGGGAAGAGCACTTCTAGCCAAAGTCAAAGATTGAAACAATACTAGTTTCATGAACTTTATTCATAATTTGACTTGGGAATGGGGTCCATTCCTGTCATGGTATTAGAAACCCAAAAGACTTGGAGAAATTAAAAAAAAAAAAGTGTTCCATTTATAGTTGGATGTGGGTGTACATCATTTCATCATCACGTCATAATCTACAAAAGTAAATTCTTTTTTATAAGACCCGTTGCTCCTACTACTATCGGAAATGTCTGGGTATCCTTCTTCCACATTAACTTTGATTTTGCCTGAAATCCTGGTATTTTATGACTTTATATCTCTCTGTACATAATACAGTGTAGTCATTAAGTGTAGCAAGTTCAATAATCAACGGTACTTTTGTCTTCTTTTCATGGACTACTATATCTGGTTTTCTCACATCTACTTTTTTTGAACTGTTGGTAATGGGTGATATCATGTGATATAAATGTCATCATTTTCTATAACAATTTGTGGCTGAGGTTTCTAGTGTTTTTCAACTACCTAAATATTAAAATGTATGCATAATCCCCAATACAGCAGTCTTACCATCCTATCATGCCTTTCAGTATACAGTCCTTCTGTCATTAGTATATCACAACCAGCAACAAGATCTGCAACTGTTTCCAATTCTGTTTTACAAAACTTATGTTTGTCTATTTCTCCTACGTGTTCAATGGATTTTGAAAATCAATGTGTCATAGTCCACTATCTTGGGCTGCCAATACTAACTTTTCATCTTTTGCTTTAAATTCATCTCTCCTTAACCATTCCTGCATTCAGTCCTGATCAACATCACGTTTTTCCAAGAGTTTGCTATACTTGCAATTATATTTATGCATTTTACACATTTATTGCCTTCTCATCTGATCCTTTACCTTATAGTCTTACCTTTGTTTTTTGGCACATTTAGTTGCTGCCTGATTTTTATCTACTTCTGGTTTGATTTATCTTCCCGCTTGACACCGATATGATTTTGATAAAATAAGCAAGGAAGTCATCTTAGACTTATTTTCCTCATGTTTTAAAACTTTCACTATGTTTGGTTCTTGTGAGGTCAGAGGATATGTATGCAGTCCTACAACTGCAGATCTATACATGTAATAAATTTCGAGGAGGCCCATAGCTCCTTCAGAAAGGGGAATATATAATGTTGGTATGCACTGATTTTTATAAATCATTTGATAAGCATTAAGCATCCTTCTTGTTTTCCTGTCCAACCAATCCATCACCTTTTGGCATCAGTCAATCACTCCAATACTGTAAGTAAGGACAGGAAGAACAAGTAGGTTTATAGCTTGGACTTCGTTCCTAGATGTCAGCGCTGTTTTCAATATTAACTTTAGTCTTCTGAAATATTCCTTACTAAGTTTTACTCGTATTTGTTCATGTTTTATTGTTGGTCATTCATCAATTCCCAAATATTTATACACTCCCTCTTGCTCAAGCTTTTATATCACATTCTTGTCCCAGACTGATATTTTCTTGGTGCTGCAGCCTTCCAGTTTTAAAGGTTGCTTCTGCACATTTATCAAGCCCAAATGACATTCTTATATCATCTGAAAAAGTTTTGACCAATTGCAGCTGTGTTTTTAGTTCCTTATCTGATGAACTATACAGTTTTAAATCATCCACAAAAAGATGAAAAGTCTTTACACTTTGTTGTTTTCTGGGAGCTATATTGTAGCCATGACTTAATCTGTTAAATAGACAGCTTAATGGATTAAGGGAAAGACAAAAGAGCAGTGGTGAGTCACCCAGGAATATCCCTCTTTGAATTCTTATCCCTGGAATAATAATTTGCCCTCTATCATGGCTTAACTGCAAAGTGGTTTGCCACTGTTTCATGGTCACTATAATGTAATTGATCAGTGTAGGGTGTATCTTATACATTTTTAAGGACACTTATCCATGAATGTGGAATACTATCAAATGCGTTTTTGTAGTCTATCCATGCCATGCTTAGATTCTTCCCCATTTTACAGTTCTCTATTATGATTTTATTTAACAACAAATGATCCTTTTGTTCCATATGCCTTTCTTTTGTTACCCTTTTGTTCTACTGCCATGACTGAGTTTTCTTCTAAATAACTATAAACACTGTTGGCATCAATTCCAGTGTATAGTTTTTTCGTTGTCAGAATACAAGTTATTGGTCTATAGTTTTTAGGATAGCTTGTAGGTTCATTCTTAAGTAGGAGTATTGTTTTTCCTGTTGTTAACTAGGTTGGCGTCTGTGTGGAGTGCACATATAAATTATTCTTACTCGTGGTTAAAGCTTCATGTAAAGATGTTAATAGTTCTATCCAGAAGTTAGGTACTGCATCTGGGACTGGGGTTTTCCAATTAGGAGCTTTTCTTAAGGTTATTTCAATTTCTCTGTATGTTTGAACTTCTTATTCTTTATTTTACTTTTTCTATCCATTCAGCATCTTTGTTATGTTCCACAGGATCTTCATAGATATTTGTTTAAAATCTATTTCTTCTTTTTTTGGTGGTGTTTCAATTCCTTTTGTCTTGCTTCCCAATTCTCTATAAAACATTTTTGGGTAATCACTAAATTGCTTATTTTGTACTTTTTCTTTATATTTATCTGCATATCTTCTAAGTTTTTTGCCTGTGCTGATATTTTTAGTTTATTATTTGCGGTAGTGCATGATTGATCCTGATCTGTTCTGATACTGCACATTTATTTTATCATGTCTATCTTTCTGAGCATTTTTATTGATCTGTTCCCTCTTCTGCACTCTTCTAATAGTATACTTCTTGTCTTAATTGCTTTATAGTTTTCTCTATTCGATACTTCCATGATGACATTTGACTTCTCAACTTTCTTTCCTTTACTGCTCTGTGTTTTTGTGGTAAGATTTTATCTGTTATTAATTTAGCAGCACAGTAATACATCCTATTCTGCTATATTGCATGAATTTCTACAAACAGTCCTAATTACTGTGTTCAATTTTTATCAAACCTCTAACTTTTTGGGTTTTATTGACTTTCTGTAGTCTTTCTCTTTCATTGATCTTAATATGTCTGTCCATCTCTATAAATCAAGCAACTCTTCTCTTAGATTATTTTCTTCTAAACTGAGGGCACATTGTTTGCTTTCCATTTCCTGCAGGCATTCCACAGAAAGTTCCAAAGCATCTTCCTGTGCTGTGCCACATTCTCTTCAATTTCATCCTATGTCATCTGTTACTCTTTCATATGGAAACTCACTGGTCTATCACTCCACAACATTGACTGCATCAGAGTTGCCACAGTTTCCTGTTCCTTCCCTTGCTGTGTAACTCCGACTGAACTTTTGTACTGGCTTCCTATGGAAGGCTCCAAAGTATCTTCATATGGCAACTAAGTAGATGTTTAGATGTTTCCCGCTCCAGTGGTTTCTCCTTAATTTGGGGATCTGCTGCTCTATCCTGCTGTGGTACCACAGTTAGACTTTCTACAGTAAATCCTTCACTTTGCAGGTGATCCATAATCTGAGTTTCTATTAGTTTAACTTCTCCATTAATAATATTCTTTTCTTCTTTGTTTTCTTATTTTTGTTCTGTAAAATTTTTCATAACCAGACGCCTTTGCCTGTATTTTTCTTCAAATATCTTTGGTGCTGGTCTTTTTGTATTGATTAGTTTTGCTTTCTCCTTTGCATAAATATTGCACCATATTCGACATTTTTTCTTTCCCAGGTCCACATTTCTTCTTCAGATGTCTCCTGCTCCTCCTGTATCGCCTTACTTGGGGAGCTCATTGCTCCAGCATGCTGTGATATAACCTGTGTTAGAATTTCTACACTAAATCCTTCACTTCGCAGGCATTCCATAAGTTCTACATTCACTCTTTGTGATCTTATTTTTTGTATTGTGAAATTTTCCATATCTGGATGCCTTTGTCTGTATTTCTCTTTGAATATCTTTAGGGCTGCTTTTTTATTGATTGATTTGGCTTTCTCCTATGCATAAATATTGTACCATATGAGACTTCTCTTTCTTTCTCATGTCTGCATTTCTTTTTTATATCTTTCAAAAATCTCCAGATTTTGTTCTTTATATTTTCATACGTAGTCACTTCTTTTTCCAAACAGCCCAAGGTTCCTTGGTCTATATAATATTTTTCATAAATCTGTTGCATTAATGAACACAAATATGTATTTGAAGCTTTTGACAGTTTTTCTTGTGCAAGTATTTTTATTTTCTTCTAATTTCTTACAGGTTCATAGGTGTGTATTAGGCTAATGGCCCTGAGGCCTTTACAAGCCTGGCCCACAGAAGTGCCCTGGCACTGTGCCACCCGACGTTAGTTCCCAGTGTCTCTATCAAGTACAGCCACTGGGGTGATCCCCGGGGTGAACTTTCCATTTCCCATCCACTCATCAAGATTTCTCTTGAAGATGGCTAGTGAGGTGCTCTGCTTGACATGTATGGGAAGTCTATTCCAGACCATGGGCAGTCTCTGGGTTATGTCCTTCCAGCATGTTCTGTTGATTGTGGTAATGAGGCTGAGGTCTCTGGAGCATGTGGTGTGGAGGGATTGGGATTTCTTTAGATGTAGCATTTCTAACAGAGCTGGGTCAGACATGGCTTTGTAAGTCAAGCAGAGATCACTTCTTAGTAGATGATATGAGACAGAGAATAGCTGGAGTTTTTTGAGTCTGTCCATGTAGGTAATGTGTTTAAGGCCTAGGATCCTCTTCATGAGGTACTTTTGTGGCCTCTCCAGTTGTTGCAGGTGTCTAGTGAGGTACATGCCAAATAGGGCACTATACTCTATGACTGGTCTAATGAGGGAAGAGTAGAGAGAAATGATGACCTATTTCTTCCTGGATGCAAAACCCTTGGTGCCACATAGAAGGACTTTCTGACCACAGTGGCAATGTGGTGGTCGAAGGAGAGGTTGCTGTCAACCTGTGTCCTCAGATCTCTTATAATGCCTTCAGTGTGCAGTGGGCTCTCATCAATGTGGTAATTAGTGGGAACTCAGTTTTTCCCAAAGGGGATGATGACGATTTTTTGGCATTAAGCTTAAGGCTATGGTTTCAACACCACTCACTGGTCTTAGTGAGGCCTTTCTGTAGGATGTCTGCATCACTTGGGGAGTTAATAATGGCTCCCAGCTTATAGTCGTCTGTGAAAATGGTCAGCCAGAGTCCCTCCATGTTGGCCTGGACTTCTGAGAAGTAGATGCCAAACAGGAGAGGACTCAGGACTGATCCCTGTGGGACTCCACTCATGACTGGTCGGCAGTCTGACTTGGAGTCCGCTACTTTCAGACTATAGGTTCCACCTGTGAGCCAATTTACAGCCCACCTAATGAAATGGGGGTTAATGCCTAGTTTGGTGAGTTTATCAATATTTCCTGAGTAAGGAATGGTATAAAAGCCTTGGCCAGATCAAGGTAGGCTGTATGAACTGCCTTACCTTTATCTACCACTCTGGTGACTGACTCAAAGAAGTCAACTAGGTTGAGCAGGTATGATCTACCTTTCACAAAACTGAACTGCATGGGATCTACAGTTTGGAGATTCCCTATATCCTTGTTAAGTAGGTCCATGATGATGTGCTCCATAGTCTTACATATCAGACTCATCAGGCTAATGAGGCAATAATTTCCAGGATCTGTTGTCGCTCCTCCTTTATGGAGAGGAATGACTGTAGCAGTGTGCCATTTGGTAGAGACAAAGCCTGAGGTGAGGCTGTGAATGAACAGAGCACACAGATGTGGTGCCAGTTCACTTTGTAATTTATAACACAGCCAGGGATACTGTCAGGCCTTAGACATTGCAGCTTTAACTTGTATTTCAGTAATGCAGGGTGTCTGGCATTCTTCTGGTATTGAGATTGGCCCTTTATGGGAGGAGAGAGGGGTAAAGTTGGCACTGAATCTGTCAACCAGTATGTTGGCCATATCTGTTGGCTCAGTATAGGAGGTACCACTGTGCAGTAACTCAGAGCAAATCTGGGTATTGCCATGGAGATTCTTGATATAACTAAAGAAGGCTTTGTGGTTGTTTGTAGTGTCTGCTGCAATTCTGCCTTTCTTAATCTTTTTGTATGCCATCTGTCTGGAAATTCTTGGTTTCTTGCATAATAGTAACAATACATAATTTCTTCCCCTGAGCCTGGCATAGCCCCTTTTTTAATTTCTCCAGATCTTTTGGGTTTCTAATACTATGACATGAATGGACCCCATTCTTAAGTCAAAGTATAACTAAAGTTCATGAAATTAGTATTGTCTCACTCTTTGATGTCAGCCAAAAGTGCTCTTCGCAGCACCCACAATGTGCCCAGTAATGATTCCTTCTGCAATTCGTATGGAGTTACATGCATTGGTACCATAAATATGATTGTAGTCTCTTTTTTTATAAGACCCGTTGCTCCTACTACTATTGGAACTATCTGGGAATCTTTCTTCTGCATTGCTCTCATTTCTGCTTGCAAATCCTAATATTTTATTGATTTTGTGACTCTCTGTACACTGTAGTCACTAGGTGTGGTGATTTCAATGATCACTGCTACTTTTGACTTCTTTTCTTAGACCACTATATCCAGTTTTCTAGCATCTATCTTTTGAACTGTTGGCAATGGATAATCCCATGTGATGTAGACTTCATCATTTTCTATGATGCTTTGTGGCTCATGTTTCCAGTGTTTTTCAGCCACTTCAATACCATGTTTGCACAATCCCTAGTGCAACATTCTCACCACATTATTATTCATTTCAGTATACAGCCTTTCTGCCATTAGTATGTCACAGTCAGCAATGATGTGTGCAACTGTTTCCATTTCTGCTTTACAAAACCTACATTTGTCTGTTTTTCCCACATGTTCAATGGACTTTGTAAACCAACATGTACGTTGCCCACTATCTTGTGCTGACAATATTAACCTTTCGTCGCTTGGCTTGAATTTGCTTCTCCTTAACCATTCCTGCATTTGATCCTGATCAACATGAGCTTCTTCCAGAAGTTTTCTTTACTTGCAACTATATTGATGAATTTTCCACATTTCTTGCCTTCTCATCTGGTCCTTTACCTTATATTGTTTGTTTGTTTTTTTGGAACATCAGTTGCTGCCTGGTTTTTATCCACTTGTGGTTTGATTTCCATTCCTGTCTGACGCAGATATGCTTCTGCTAGCCTAAGCAGGGAAGTCATCTTAGATTTATTCTCCTCATGTTTCAAAACTTTCACTACATTTGGGTATTGTGAAGTCAGCATATATGTGTAGAGTCCCATGATTGCAGATCTGTACATATAATCAATTCCAAGAAGGCCCATCCCTCCTTCGAAACGGGGAATATATAATCTTGGTATGACTGATTTCTATAAATCATTTCGTTCATAGGTTCATAGGTGTGTACTAGGCTAATGGCCCTGGAGCCTTTACAAGCCTAGCCCATAGGATTACCCTGGCATCATGCCACCCGACCTTAGTTCCCAGTGCCTCTGTCAAGCAGAGCCACTGGAGTGATCCCCGGGGTGAATTTTCTATTTCCCAGCCACTCATCAAGATTTCTCTTAAAGAAGGCCAGTGAGGTGTTCTGTCTGACATGCATGGGAAGTCTATTTCATAGCATAGGCAGTCTCTGGGTTATGAACCTGTCCCTCCAGCACGTTCTGTTGATTGTGGTAATGAGGTTGAAGTCTCTGGAGTGTGTAGTGTGGCGAGATTGGGATTTCTTTAGATGTAGCATTTCTAACAGAGCTGGGTCAGACATGGCTTTGTAAGTCAAGCAGAGATCGCCTCTAAGTAGGTGATATGAGACAGAAAATAGTTGGAGTTTTTTGAGCCTGTCCATATAGGACAAGTGTTTAAGTCCTAGGATCCTCTTTGTGAGGTACTTTTGCGGCCTCTCCAGTTGTTGCAGGTGTCTAGTGGGGTACATGCCAAATGGGGCATTGTACTTGATGACTGGCCTAATGAGAGAAGAGTAGAGGGAAACAATGACCTCTTTCTTCCTGAATGCAAAACCCTTACTAATGAGATGTGCCTCATAGAAGGACTTTCTGACCACAGTGGCAATGTGGTGGTCGAAAGAGAGGTTGTTGTCAACCTGTGTTCCCAGATCTCTTAAAACGCCTTCTGTGTTCAGTGGACTACCATCGATGTGGTAATTCATGGGAACCAGGTTTTTCCCATAGGGGATGATGACACATTTTTGGCAGTGAGGTTAAGACCATGGTTCTGACACCAGTCATTGGTCTCAGTGAGGCCTTTCTGTAGGATGTCAACATCACTTGGGGAGTTAATAACAGCTCCCAACTTCCAATCATCTGTGAACATTGTCAGCCAGAGTCCCTTCATGTTGGCCTGGACTTCAGAGAAGTATATACCAAACAGGAGATGATCCAGGACTGACCCCTGTGGGACTCCACTCATGACTGGTCAGCAGTCTGACTTGGAGTCAGCTACTTTCACACTGTGGGTTCTATCTGTGAGCCAGTTTGCAACCCATCTAGTGATATAGGGATTGATGCCTAGCTTACTGATTTATTCTATGATTCCTGAGTGGGGAATGGTATCAAAGGCCTTGGCCAGATCAAGAAAGGCTGTGTGAACCTCCTTGCCTTCATTCATAGCTCTGGTGACTGACTCAAAGAAGTCGACCAAGCTGAGCTTGCATGATCTACCCTTCACAAAATCGAACTGTGTGGGATCCAGAGTTTGGAGAGTCCCTGTATCATTGTTTATTAGGTCCATGATGATGCGTCCCATAGCTTTGAATATCAGACTCGTTAGGCTAATGGGGTGATAGTTCCCATGGTCTGTAGTCGCTCCCCCTTTGTGGAGAGGGATGACTGTAGCAGTGCGCTATTCAGTATGAACAAAGCCTGAGGTGAGGTTGTGATTGAACAGGGCACACAAGTGAGGTGCCAGTTCACTCTGCAGTTCATGTAGAACACAGCCAGGGATACTGTCAAGTCCCACAGAAGCTGTATTCTTGGCCTTGGACAGTGCTGCTTTAACCTGTGCAGCAGTAATGCTGGGTGTCAGGCAATCTACTGTTGATGTGATAAGTCCTTTGGGAGGGGAGAGAGCGGTGAAGTTGGCACTGAATCTGTCAGCCAGTATATTGGTAATATCTGTTGGCTCTGTATAGGAGATACCATTGTGCAGTAGCTCAGAGCAAATCTGGGTATTGCCAAGGAGATTCCTTACATAACTATAGAAGCCCTTGTGGTTGTCTTTAATATCTGCTGCAGTTCTGTCTTCGTAGCTAGCTTTAACGGATCTGATGAGGGATCTCAACTTTTTGTTGAGGCTGATAAGGGAGTTTTTCCTGTCTTGGGACTTCACCTTATTCCTCATCAGTTTCCTCCTTCTGTTGTAGAGTTTGTTTATGGCAGGGGACCACCAGATTGGCTTCCTTTTTTTGGAGGAGAGTGTCTTGGTTCTATTGGGTATGGCAAGATCCATGCATTTGTGTACATGTTCGTACAGTGCATCGGTGTATGATCCTGCAGTCACGCAACTATTCTCCATTTGCATGGGTGCTGTGAAGTTGGCCACCTCTGTTTTTAGGATCTCAAAGTTAGCTTTGGAGAAGTTTTTCATGGTGGTTACCTTTGCTGGGGGGGTGGGAGGGATGTGGATTTCATGGTTCTGTAAAGGGGCCACACTTGTGTACAGGAGTCACAGTGTCTATTCTCCAGACATCAGAAACAAGCCCTGTGGATAGGCTGACGGTGAACAGCTTTACTTGAAGCTCAGATTGCGCATTCTTGACATGCAGAGTGACATGTTGTCGGGTACCATTGAAGTATTATTTTTAGCCTTTGACAGGGATTCTAAGACTTATTCCAAGGTGATAACAAGGGAACTAAATTCTCAGGGACAGTGTGGTCAGAAATGTGGGTAAGAGAGGTAAAATTAGCACTAAATCTGACTGCTAATATATTAGCTATATCCTTGGCATTACAATGGGTTATAGTATTATGGATGAGCTCAGAGCAGTATTTGCAACATCACTACTTAATTTTCTGACTTAATTTCTTATTGTTTAGAAAATACATCCAAATGCAAGAGCTGCTACTTTTAAGGAAAAAAGATCTGTTAATGAGATGCTTTCTAAGCCAAGAGTACAGAGTTCAAAGCATTTCCCCCATTTCCTTTATTTTATTTCATTTTATTTTCTGTTTGTTTTGTTGTAAGTAATTTAGAGTAATATTTAAAAAGTATCCAAAATGTTTAGCAGAGATGATGAAAGCTCTACATAACTGAACAGTTGATGCCAAGTGTACAAAATTTGTGGCTTCCCCCCTATTTTTTAAATGTGTTAAGATAATATTTAACTCATTAACACCTACCTATGGGGTGCAGAATGTCACACCTCTGGCAGCCTACACATCTTGCATTCTAAAGCATTTTCTGAAAAACTTAAAAAGCATATGAAAAAGCAAATGCAATTATTTTGTGAACAACAGAAGCTATCAAAATTGTACAAACAGCCATATTATCAGAAAGAAATATTCTTTTCAGTGATAATAGTTACTGCATTCATAGTGTTTTCCGTAAACACTGTAATATATTATATCCACACAAACCCCAAATTATATTTTTTCTAAACGTTGACAAACAAATGTTCATATCTTGAAAACTATACAAGCTAGACGCATATTGTTAGGACTTTTTTGTTAACCATACATAAGCTTTCACTGACAAGAAATTCCTGTGAAAGTGCACACTTGTAGAAATAAAAGAACACATATTTAATGTTATAATTAGCAATACAAATAGTACTGGAAATCATTTTAAGATGTGCTGCGTCTGCTGCATCTGATAAAATCAAAAGGAATGGAAGGGCTTTTAAAAGCCCGCAGCCCTCGTGGGTGAAATATCAGTTTCCAAATATCATTGTAACCCCAATAAATTAAAGTGGCAACAAGATTCCTTGTAAATTAGTTTCTCAAAATGATCTAAACGCTCCTATGTCTCAGTAGAAAAAGCACTAGTATTGGCATGACAAATACTGGCAAATGGATTATTAAATCTCTGAAGCCTCTCTTCCATATATTTGGAAACAAAGCTACTTTGTATGTTCTCGCCAACATTATCTGTACCTGAGACACCAGCCTGTAAACCCGCATTGCCACTGTTAGATATGCCATGCACCACAAAATTATCCATATTTCTTTGACAGGAAGAAACATTCAAACCTGACAGATTGGTAGATGGCAAATTGTCCTCTTGAAAAATACGGGAAATATTCACAGAAGGATCTGAAGCCATATGAACACTAGCAAAACCATTAAAATGTTGAAGAAAGAAAACAACGATGCAGATCCAAATCCAAACTTATTGCACTTAGCACCTCGGCAAAACACAGCCTTCAAAGAGTGACATGAATTGAATAAAACTTCCCCTATATATACATACAGCAATTAAACAATCAGTGAAACAATTAACCATTAAATAATTAACTAAATAAGATATTTCCAATTAAGCTCATGATTTAGTCCCCCAGGTAAAAGAGTATTATATTTTAAAATCAAAACAGCTTCTTTATATAGCAACACATTTTTTAATAGTACAGCATCACAAAAACCTTCTCTAAAATAGTAGCCTTTAACAAAGAAACATCACTGTTATGTTTATCTAAAAAATGCATAGCAAATGAGCTCTCCATTCTTTGTTTTTTGATAACTCTAATATGTTCCTGCAGTCTGATATTAAACTTTTGTGAGCAGTGAGAAACCAGTCATCCAAATACGGAAACACCTGGAATTCTTTCAGTCTCAGGTGATCTACCACTACTGCCATGCATTTGGTAAACACAATGGGAACTGTGGTGAGTCCAGAGGGCAGAACTCTGAACTGGTAGTGACCGGCTCCCTGCCTAAAGTGTAAATGACTCCTGGAGCATCTATCTATTTTGATGTGACAGTACGCATCCTGAAGGTCTATAGAGCACATCCAATTGTTCTTGCACAACAGAGGTAGAATGGACTAAACTGTAACCATCCAGAACTTTGACTTCTTTATATATTGAATTAGATTGTTCTGATCAAGAATGGATCTCAGGTCCCTCGTTTTCTCTGACACTAAAATGAAGTGGGAGTAAGTTTTGACTCCTCTTTGTTTGGTTGAGACCTCTTAAATGACTCCTTTTTGCAGTATTTTTTTGAATTTCCAGTATTGCATGCTCCCTCTGACTGGGTGGTATGACGGGGAGTTTCTTTTGTTCCACTGGAGGTGGAAGGGAAAAGGGAATGTAATAACCTCTGGATATCATGCTTAGCACCCAGGCATTTGTTGTCAGATTGGTCCAGGCATCCAGGTGCAGGGAACAATGACCCCTGACTGTCTCCAGAGATGGACAGCCAGGCAGCGCTTCAGAAACACTGATGGGGTTTGTCAGAGAAAGGTTATCTGAAGCCCTGAATCTGCAGACCCCCTCTGCGTCTGGGGTGACGTCTTCCACTGAAACTTTCTCCTCTGCCTCTGAAGGAAGAATCCATGCATTGATCCTGAAAAGACCCTTGAGACTTTCAAAACTAAGTCTTCTAACCGATTTCCAGAAAAGGTACACTGAGGGGTAGAAAACTTGATTCCCAAAAGCTGAAAGGGTCTTTCCTTCCTGCTCGCTGTGGGTAAGAGTTTCTTTGACACATGGCCCAAACTAAAAGAAGCCATCAAAGGGGCCTTTATAAAAGAAACTTTGAAAGGTTCCACAACATCATAAAGCCTCATCCAGGCATGTCTTCTGACAGCAATACCTGAGACAGCTTTTTGTGATGTGCCCTCCACTGTATGGGAGATGAGCCTCATGGAGGAGTTAGTCACAGAAGCAAGCATAGCCAATTGGGGATATACATTCTTGAAGTCCTCATCCAACATGGTCTCTGCAAGAGAGTTGGAAAGTTCCTTGACCAAATCTCTCTGCAAATGAGTGAAATGTACCAAGTAATTTAACAATCTCAGCACAAAGGTAGCTGAGATGTAAATGCTCTTACCAAACCTGTCCATCACTTGAGACTCCCTGTTCAGCGGATGGACAGTGGAGCTTTGTTCGGCTAGCTCCTTCTTGGTGGCTACTGCCACAACAATGGCATCAACAGAAACACCTTTATACCAATGCAGCCTGTCTTTAGGGGGAAGAAGAATGTTGTCAGGGCATTTGGGATTTGGTTTGATTGTGTCCAGCTCCTTCTAAGCTCGGCAGAAAACTAAGTTAATTAGTTTATTCTCCTGGGAGGGGGTTAGCCAAAACATACATGGACCTGCCCCGAAAGCCTCCAAAAACACTGACTCTTCAGAATAAGGAGGTTGGGCCAACCAGCCACCTTGCTGTCTAAGGATCTCCAAGAAGTCTCCAAAAGATACATCATCTGGTGGTGATCGTGGGGATCCATGTCCCTCATCAAAGTCTGTGTCTTCAATGACTGACTCCATTGGGGAGTCGTTGTGCCTCCTTTTGCATGTTTTCTTTCAAGGAACCTCCTCTGTGGAGTGTTCAGGGGAGGTATCAAAAGAAAGTGGGCCTTCCTCTGGGTGAAGAACCTGGGGGCTTCTCAAGGTAGATTGACCCTGGATAGGAATGATGGGCTCAGCACTCCGATCCAGTGAAGTACAAAGGGGAAGATCAGAGGCAAGAGAGGTTGGTTCTCTGTGAACAGAGAGAGCCTTTTCTACAATCTAGAAAGCCAACAGACTTGGGGAAACTCCCCCTATCTCCCTCAAAGCTGATGCAGTTGAGGAAGAAAGGGTGGGAACACTTCCTGATCCTTGGCCTCCAGACAGAATCAGACCTGAGCTGTCAAGGCTGAAGAGCACAGAGGAAGAGACAGATCTGAGAAGGTAGAGCCAAACCCCTCCCCCCAGAGCTGATGCAGACATTACGGATCTGAGACCAACTCTGATCCAAAGAAATTGGAGCGGAGATGGTCAGGGTAGCCATCAGAGTCAAGGAGGGAAGCTTCCCGGGATCCGACACCAAATTTCTCTGGTACCTAAGAACCTGGGGCTCCAAGACACTGGTCAGATCAGAGAAGGAGACTGAATCAGAGTAGCAGGGACACTCATGGATCCAGTTGGGGATGGAGCCAACAAAACCCCCATCTGGATTTGAGCTTTGAGGAACCTCCACATCATCCTGTCCATATCAACATCAGGTAAGCTCCTAGAGGACCTTGAGGAGGTCTTTAATGTCTGGAGGGAGTTTCTAAGAGCTTATAGGGGAAAACTGGAGAAACCACCCTGATGGAATACTCTGGTGTCCAGGTCCTAACTTTCAGATCCAAGGTCTTAGGATCCGAGGTAGAAGAGGATTGTTTATGAGAGGTAGTCATGGGGATAGCACCTGTTAGATCTGAAGAGCGTCTTGGATCCAACAGGGCAGAAGTAGGTCTTGGATCCAACATGACCAGATCTGAGGTCTTAGCCAATTTAGACCGAGGCTCCAAAGAAGCCCTCGAGGTCTTGTGAGGATGTTTCCTGGGATCAGAAAATCCAGCATGATTCACAGAGTGGGTTGAGCCCATCATGAGGAGTAAGAAGCAGGTAAAAGACCTTTTAATATTAGCTTGTTCCTGCAATTGGCAATGGCACGAGGATTAAATCCCTGACAAATGTCACTAGCTGATCACAGATGGTCTGACCCTAAACAATACACACATTTACTGTGTGCATCAGATTGGGGGATTTTATGCTCACATTCTGAGCAACACTTAAAACCCACTGGCTTTTCAGACATAACTGCAACAATGCAGAACACACACAGAGAAATAACACTGCACAGTAAAAACAGTCATAAAGATTAAGTGAAATCTTAACTCTAACAATTAGAGAAAGACTTTTTTTTAAATCTAACAGAAATATAAAAAAGAAAGACAGAGCAATGGAAGGCAGAAGTAAAGAACACAGTCCCTAACGCCTGTGAAAAACTAATGGTAAGGGAAAGATAAACTAACAAAAAGTATTTTAGACTCAAAGGGTATAAAAAAAAGAAAAAATGGACTTAGCTTAACAGCAAACATGCAGTTCTCACTCAAGACCAAGAATCCATGTCTGTACCTGGTAGGCGGCAAACAAGACCTGAGGAAGCTATAGAGAGTGTACAGCATTGTGGATAGAGGGAGGAGCTCAAGACTAGGATCCTAGTCTGAAAAATGTGGCCGAGTCAGATCCGGAACCCAATAGTGAGGAAGAATGAAAAGGACAACATCAGATCCTGTTGTTCTATTAACATTTCAAGTTACTTAGGATAGTATTTCATATCCACAGTTTTTCTCCTTTGTGCATATGTCTTTCATGCTGCAAAACTGTTCAGTTAACTTTTTTAAGTGAGTTTTGGATTATATTTAAAGAGTATCCATGGAGTATAGCGTTTGCCCACATATATATCTTTTGTGATACAAAACCTGTAGTTCTATTAACATTTTATGTGCCTTTAGAGTAATAATTGTATTTCCCTGGTGTATATACAGTATTCCCCCTAATACTGCAGGATTTGCTTGTTGGGCTAGGGGAGTTTAGAGGGGTAGCAGCCCCCATGCATGCACACATGGCCCCTTCACCCAATCATACTCATGGGCACACTCACCCTTTCACCCAAACATACAGGAACACACCTACCCTACCTATCCAGTAGCTAAGCCCCTACTGCAACCACCCAGGAAGACACATAGTGTCACATACACATATACACATACATACATACATACACACACACACACACACACACACACACACACACACACACACACACACACAGATCTGAGACCGCTCATCTGTCTGCATCCACTCACACATGCAGTTACACACATACACATATGCACATATCCAACCAATACTAGCTATCTGCTAACCTCCATGCACTCACCTCCAACACAATCTCACCCACTGAAATCAAGGATGAATGCAAACATTTGGCCAAGTTAATTAAATCAGTCAGTCAGGATACCTTACATAGCTGAGCATTTCCAATGGAGAACATATGGCTAATAAGCATAGGCTGCTCCTTCAGAATACCTCTTTAGCCTACAACTCAGCCGAGGCGAGGCTCACCATGGTGATGCTACAGACAACATCAGATCACTACAGTGGGCCTGTTTCTAAATCACAAAGGGTCACCAACAATAGCAGCTTGTGTTAAGACTTACTAATGGCAGTGGCCCTTTCTCAATCTGCCCCAAAGACGGCCATTGGAAGTCAATTATCTTGGGTGGAGAAGGAATTTTTCTGTGCTAATCTTACTTCAAACCTACTGCTGGCCAAAAAGCACATCATATAGGAAGTCTGTAATGCCAAATCTGTAAACGTGTGTTGTTTTATACCCTCCCTCAGCTATTACGCAGTGCTTGACAGGCTAAAGCACCTATTTCTTAGATGGTTCCCTAATGCATGACTTAATGACTTAATCATCAGTGTCTATCAGACAGCTCTCAAGTAATAGGACTTATCTAACTACCACCCTCTCTCCACAGACATAGGGTCTTACCACCACCTCACTCCAGCTGTCTGCTATATAACCACAGACAATAGCTGAACTCAGGTTGCCAAAACTGAAGCCAAAACCCCATTGCTCTGTGCCACAGTGCAGGGTATCACACTCATCTGCATGTCATCTACAAGTAGCTGATCCTGGTCTTCATATCCACTGTGATGATACTTAACACAAATACAATGAGCACTAAGAAGAGTGTGATACCTTATATGGAAGTACACATGCAGTAAATGCAGGTTAAGACTTTTCTAAAAATCACCTGTCAAGATTTTAACATTGGGTGTGGTACTGGATGAATGCACCAGATCTGCTTTCAGTGGCAAATCCCTTCTAAAATGGCACAAAAGCATCCTAAAATCCATTAGTGGTGAGGCATGTTTTGCTCTGAAATAATGATAATTACTGCAGGGCTCCTGGCTTCAAAAGTCCCACTTTAGTTGCTTTCTATGCCTGTAGGTATGTTACATTTTAGTGACAAGCACAGACATCAGTTTTTACTTTGTTGGATTCACAGTGAGCAGTATCATACACAGATAAGAAGGTTAACACTGCCAACTGAAAAGAGATAATGACTAGTAAGGGTGACGTCACTTGAAGAAGCTCTTGAGGAGGAACTACCAAGCAATAAATGAAGGCAAATGAGAAAAACAATATGTTGAAGAAGGTTCTTAATTTTGTGTATGTTTACATTTTTATTTTGCCAGACACTGAGAAGAATTCCTGATTTGTGAAAATTGACAATCCACAGCATGATTACACATATATAAAAGCAGTGTTTGTGGCTCATATTTATACTACATTTTACTGGTATATGACAGGTTTTTTTGAAATGTTTGGAATCTTGCCTAGGATCTGCAATAAATTCCATATAGATTTCCTACTCCTGGATATATACATATACAAACCTCAGCTATTATATAGGTTAGTACTAGGCTAACTGCCCTTGCAAGCCATTTTAAGCTTAGCCCAATTATCCCTTGTGAGACTTAAACCCTGCACCTTGTGTTTTTAAGGCAAACACCTTAACCATTAGGCCACACTCCCAACCCCTTATTATATCTGTATCAAGCTAGTTATGTACCTACTATAAAGTCAAAGATACTAAAAATATTACATTTGTGAGTGCTAATGAGTTTTACATTAAATCGTCCTCATCTTAACCACTTTAGATTCTTTTTATATTCACTATCATCTGTAAACTCCATTGTCTTAAATACAACATCCTGCATTATTGTAAGATTACTTAAAATGTTCACTTGTAGTGTTGTGTTTACTGTATACTTGCCAAAGTCTTTTACATATTACACTTATTTTACAGGTATGCTATTTCACTGTTACTGCTTGTAGGTTTCCTTTGGGCCTGGATCATGGCTAAAAATGTTCCACAAGGATTAGCCTACATACCTAGTGAATAACTGATTTAATAACTAAACACAGAGACTGCAGTTTATTTACTCCATTTGACATGCTGGTGCTTATCTGTTTTTGCATGTGAGACACTTATTTCTCTAGATGCTGCCAAAATGATAAGTTCCAAAAGCAATTCATAGATAGCTGGTGGGAGACAGCATCAGCACTCCTCCTTATGACACATGACCAGCACATTATTGTAACAGTTCATTATCCAAAACTCTATAAAATCAAACCACAAAAAAAAAAAAAAAAGATAACAGAGAAGAGATTTTGAAGGGTACGAACACAATATGAAAGTACTTTACACAACTGATGGAGTTCTGAGTGATATGGAAAAAGACTTTCACTGCACAAAAATACTGTCCATATACGACAGTCTTGCATAACTTTTCACAGGACTAAATAAAACAGGACATATAAGAGACAGCTAGGTAGTCATTAAACACTTGACCCTGCAATAAATTCAGAGACTTTAAAGATATAACAAAATGTACCACAGCCATAAATAGCGATACAATATGGCACAGTGTAAATAAACGGGTATTACAGTCAAAGAGATGCATCACCACTACGTATGTTTAAAAGGATTTCATGTAGAGTGCAGCATCTAGCAGAGGTTGAGATAAACAGCCATTGCAACTGAATCATTCAGTCATACAAAACTGTTTTATGGCAGAAACTCACAAAAACTTTCATAAAAATATTTCAATTGAAAATAAAATACCAGCATGATTTACTTCCCCAGAACTTTAATTTGGGGGCAATGCCCCTCCTCAGTGCAGGGGGCTTTGCCTCCTATACCTTTGAACTTAATATAATTAACTCTTGAGGTCCCCAAATGTAAAAACAAAGGCAAAAAAAACTCTAACCCAGGTAACCTCATTTACAAAACATTTTTTGGACAAGTACAAACCTTTAAGCACTTGGTTCTCGCACTATTGTTAAGATATCATACTGAGGATACATGCTTTCTTGATAAACACAGAAACAATATGGTAGGGGCATGGTTTATACTGTGTGCATCTCATATGGCTAATGAAGCAAAGGAAAGACTTTTTCAGAAGTCACAGTACCACAGTAAAAATGGTATGCAATGAAGCATTGGGAGTAACTGTAAGGGAAATGTAAAATAAAATGTCCTTTTCACTGAAATATAATGGGATTATCCTAATCTGCATTTTCTTTCATCAGAGTTGGTGTGGATAAAATAGTATGTGCAGAAGACTTCTAAGTATTCACAAAAATCAGAAACAACATAATCTGCAGTAAATGTAGGGTAAGATAACTGGAAACGTTGTACGATTTACAAATGCAGTAGCAATATAGAAAGGGAACACTAGTAGACTGGTTATATCAAGTAGTCTTACCTGCTGATAAATATCTGTGGTCCATGTTAAGGTAGGGAATCACACCATTGTCTGTTGTAGTTTAAAAACATAAGATGATCTATAACACAGTGTCAATGGCTCAACAGGTACCGTACTTGTCTTTGGTGCTGGAAAATCAGAAGACTGTGGGTTCTATTTCCACCCCAGGGGATTGTGTTAATTTTTTCAATTACAGACACTGAGACATTAAATTGAAGCCCCATCTGCCTGAGTTTGTGGTAGCTCAGGTGGATGTAAAAGATCCTATGAAATTTACGAAGTCCATATAAACACCACTTGGGGTCTCTCCTGGAAAGAGACCTAGTGAGACTAGCCCAGTTGACAAATAATAAATGAATAAATAAATAAAATTATTTTATCAGAGGAAACCTGGTACTGAGACAAACACAGGGACCCCTGTACAAAAATTTTTAAATGAGCATGAGATAGGTGCTGCACATGTAGGAAACACTGCAATGAAACTAGTCAGTCCCACCTATCCCCAAAAAAGTATATGAGATGGTGAAATTAGGTAGGTGTAGAAGTGCAAACAATTTGAGTGGTACCTACCACGAAAGCAATCATGAGGACAAAACAGTGCAATGTGGCATCCAACAAAAGTAATCATATTACTTTGGGGGGGGGCTACTATAAAAACAGTGACAGATGTCTGTTTTTTTTTTTGCTAGGTCCATTTCCTTCTGGGCTATAGCACAGTATGCCCCTGAAAACAGACAGACCAACCCTAAAGCACCATACTATTGTCTTACACCTACAAATTTCATCAGCCACTATTCTAAACCCACTTGTTCCAATATAGTCATCTGGTTTTCCTTGTGTTCTGTAAAAACACAATAATCTATATTGAAAGACACATCAATTCATAACCTTGTATGCAGGTGGTACACCCCACTTTTAATAAGCACCTAGCTGAAATTCAGAAAAATCAGACAATAGGGATGCTGTAGCAGTCCTACCAATGATCTGGAGCATGTTTTTGTTATAGGTTGTTGCACAGTGACCTCCCTTTCTGAAAACCACTGTATATTCCGTGCAGGGTACCAAAATACCTGTTGTGCGTTACAGAGGCACCCTACACAGGGATGTCAGCTGTATATTCTAGTTCTGTATTTGCTCAGACTAAAATATGACTTTGTAAGAGCATATGAACTATTTACTGAGGTTATTAAAAACCTACAAGTGCAGCTTTTTAAATACATTTTTGCACAACAACAAAATATAAGCAGTGTGTACATCTTCAAGATATGTAAGGCACTGGAAAGAAAAGAGAACTGCTTTGGGAGACAGGAGACCAAACTTCCCTGCTTAACATGTACCTATTAGCTTAACTTGTTGAATTATTTTAAATATGTTGACTACCACATGGTTATGTAAAAATGTCTATTCATCTAACTAAATTCAATCAATTATATTAAAGCATTGAACTAAAAGGACAACTTCGGCTAGCAGTCAGTCTAGTATCTGATTCGGTACAGTACAACACTTGAAAAACGCACATCTCTGTAGCAGGAAACTGTCAATTTGCTCAACGCATACTTACATATGGGGCTTAGAAACAAATGTATACTTTATTCAACCAATTGTGTAATGTGCACAATTCGTTTTATTTTAGTGGCTTATTTCATCAAAACTCTTACTCGACCTGTTGGACATCTTACTTATCGGTCCCTCGTGCTCCATGACTGCATTCTGGAAGGCAAAAATGAAATAAAAGGCCACTACAAAGCATAACACCACACAAGCACAAAACAATGTATAATACCCCGGCCCCAGGCTCTGCCTACAGCTATCCGTCTCCTTGCCATCACCTCAGCTGGATCTCCATCTAGTTACTCTCCCCTTTATCTTGGTGTAGGAGTTGGCTATTTATAGACATAACTAACTCAGTCCCACTTTGTGTCAGCTGAATATTTTGACCAGATATGGTTTCCATACTGCAAGCTGCACGGCATCACAAAGCTCATTCGATGTATTCAGAAACAGACGGGAGGGGAGGGGTGCGTAGTCTCACTCAAACAACCAACTTGTATCTTACCTTATTCCGACAGTGGTAGTGGGGTGACAGGTAGGTAGGTAATGGACTAGCTGGCACCAGGTATACCCGCCAGAATTCAGTAGGAGGTAGCGGTACCAAGGGATGCTGACAGCTGTTTGATCCGAGTTTGTCGGTTGCCTTTACTGCCCGAAGTTCCTAGCGAAGTTTGTTAGTGCTTCTCAGACTTATGTCGTGCGTCCTTTCACTCTGCGCTCCTGTAACCTTCAGCGCTCTTTTCGCCTCCCTCGCTCTCTCTCCTGCCTCAGAACCAGAATGACGTCATGCACTCCGCGAGCTGTTGGAGCAGCCCCAATGGCAGGCATTTATTTTCTTATCAGTATTGTCCTGCAACAGGACAATTGGGAGATCGAGTCCCAGTAATTCCAGGCATCGTGTAACAGTTACGGAAACTGGATGAGTATGTCTCGACTAGCCTGGCTGTAGTGTTCTAACAGGAAAACGTTATGCTGCCTCCCAAATGCAAAAACTAAACAGATGTATACGTTACTTCTAATGTCTAAAACTCCATCCCAGTTTAAAAGCCCGACGTAAAAATCCAACTTTATGTTTAGATAATAAGCTATTTTTTTTAAAAGAATGTAGGATGATGAAGGTTGCTGTATTAACACAGAATAAGTATTTATAGGGTTGCCACCTTTTCAAATGCCCAAAATGGAACATTTTTGGTACAAACGTCAGATTTTGCAGAGCGAAACATACCCACGACCAGTACAAAGGACAGAACTTCGCTTTTTTGCCTAAATAAAAGCTTATTCTTTAACATTTTAGTTGCTTATTGTGTTTCTTATACCATTTAGGTGTTTCAGATACAGAATAACTGTTTTATGCAACTATTACATAAAATATAGGAAATACGTTTGTCCTAAAATCTCAGGACATTTGCCATTTTTTCGATTTCTTTGCAGGACACAATTGCCCAACGAGACTGTCCCTCCCAAAGTGGGACAGGTGGCAACCCTAAATAAGTATGGTGAAAATCAGCATGGCATTTGTCCCCCTAATTGCTTATGGATGCTTTATGGTGGTAAAGTATGTGTAAATCAGCCAGTTTCCTTCTATTACTATTCTTCGATGGTAAGATGTAATTCAGATTTCGGCATCAACAAACAGACCTACGGTACCAAACAAAAATGCACGGAAAACTTTCTCAGCCTGTTTCCAAGAATTGGCTGTTAAATAAATTGTTAGGCTCCTTAATCGTTTGGAAATGTCAATTTCCAAAACAAACGCGAAAACACAATTTGTAGAAATAAAAATATACACGATTATTCATCTGACAGTGTACATACCCTTGTCTACATGTACAAACTGTCCCTATGGTTGCTACCTTTTTTGTAAAAAAAAAAAAACACGAGATTATGCAGGGCAAAACATAGCCATGGCCAGTGCAAAGGATAGAGATTCATTTTTTTCCCAAAAAATAAAAATCTATTCTTGTAGCATTTGAGTTGCTTATGCAGATAACATTTGGGTGTTTTAAAACAATAATTATCTTTATTAAATTATCACTCATGACATAGGCAATCGTACATTTATATAAATGCAAACAAACCCTATTTACATATTTTAGTGGAAAACATTATACATCATTTCTAATCTATCCAGTCATTGTCAAACATTACATAGTTCATTCATATCCTGCCTTCTTTTAAACCTCATTCTTCCTCCAAAACATTATTCTGCAAGTATTGTTCTCACAATTCCCATTTTTTCTATGTAATTTGCTCCTTCCCTTTTCTAAAGATCCCATTTCCAGTAGTTTTATCTCTGTTACTATATATCACTACTTCTAGTAAAGTTGGTTTAGACTTTGATCTCCTTTCTCTACTAATTGCTTTTTAGCAGCCGCTAGAATAAAACTTAACAAGGTCTTACTATGTCCAGGAAATTTTGATTCCGTATCATAACTCAAAAAATCATTTCCTTAGTTACACCAATTTGCTCAGCCAGTATTTCTGATAGAGTAATCTGCAGGGAATTTTTAAAGTCTGCCAACTCATTGCACTTCCAAAAAATAAGTTCCCAATTATCCCATTCTTCCCCATCACACCTCCAACATTTGCTATCAACCTGAGGAAAAATTATTTGGAGTCTACTTGGAGTACAAATATAGCCATGTAAATACTTGCAAGTAAAGATTCTAAAGCTTCTAGACTTTATTGCATATTTGTGAGACATACATATACCCCACCCCCATTTTTTGTGAATAGCATATTCAGTGTCTCTGCCCTGTCCTTTATAACCTCTTCTGACTGATTCATACAGTTATCATGCAATATTTCATATGGTCTACTAATGATCCCTTTTTTAACAACAGCTTCTGTTCTAGATTCTACTAAAAAACTCTGTTAGTGCTGATCTTTCGTTTAGGACCCCCCCCCCCCTATTTCTTTCTCTTTGCCTGTACTCTGATATCAATCCTTGATAGGGAAGGCAATCTCTAGCCTGCAATCCAAATAATTTCTTGGCCTCTTCCCATTCTGTTACCTTTCCCTCTCTAATTATTTGCTCTCAATACCTTGGTTCCTTTACCAGCATTCTCCAATAAATTTCTTACTTATTGTCTATATCCCTAATTGCAGTTATACCTATTGGCAGAATCTAAATTCTCTATTCCTGTGTTGGCTTAGTTCTTAGAATACTTTCTTCTACTTTATGAATATAATATTCTATATGGTTATTATTACTCTCATTAAGGATCTGCATACAAAATCCCTTTCCACTTTGAATTATAGAGTTCTGCTTGTGCTATGTATAGGAGCCTTAACGGTGAAGCTCTGAAATACCCCTTCAAATCAGGTAATCCCAAACCACCTTGTATTATTGGAAGAATCAACTTATGTCACTTGACTCTTGCCGTCTTTCATTCCCAGGTAAAATTCTTCAGCTCTCTATTAGTTGCTATCCACAGCTTCTCTTCTGCTTGATAAAAACATGCCTGACCTATGTATAAAACTAAATGGGCTAAAAACATTTTAACTACTTGTATCCTGCTATCCATATTCATAAAACAGAGCTGCCAAATTTCTCAGTTTTGTATTATCTTTTGTTTAGTCTTTTCCCACATATTCTTAGCTGCCCCAACAGAATCCTTTTTAATCCATACTCCTAAGTAATTTATTTTATCATGTCCCCACAAATATGGATATTACCAATTTGTGCGTGGGTACATAGTTTACAGCTATTGCTTTTGTTTTAGCGTCATTAATTTTGTATGCCGAAAAGACATGAAACTGTCTCAAAATGTTCCACAACACTGAAATGTTCTTTTCTGGTTTTATCATGCATTAAATAATATCATCTACAAATAAAACCAACTTTTCTTGACCACCACAAAAACTATATCCTTGAATTTCTGAGTCCCTTATTTTCTTTATAAAGGTGTAGCATTATGTTAACCAAATTCAGTATCCAAATATAGATAATGCCTCAGAGGAACCAAACCCTGTATATATTGCAGTTACCTTTTTGAAAGGTAACATGACTTTTAAGAATGCTGTCCAGTGTAAGGGTTTGCATCTTTGTAATGTATGAACTCTATTTGCAACAACCACAAGAATATGTCCCCACTTCTTTAGGGGTAAAATCCCTGAAATTTTATTTTCAAATAATTGTTTGAAATTTTTGGCTGTTTTGGTAATAAGTGTTGGTGCTACCCCTACCATATTATGAAAGTCTTTATTAACTTTAAAAATGTTCCAGTTACACTTAACTATATCTCTAATCTCACTGGAAAAATGGTTGTATTGGATGGTAAATGCTATTTCATATTTCACCTCAGTAGTATCTTGGGGTGACGTACTGAGCCCCAGACCTAATAGGAGTTTGAATCCCCCCAAATCATCATACACTGCTTTGGAGTTCCCTACAAGTCCAATATTTACAGGTTGTCTTGTTCTGTCATGTTTCACAAATATAATTAATGCTTTGTAATCCCACATTTATTTGTCAATTTCTGAGTTGCTGGTGTTCTTCCTGTTAATCTCCATCTCCCAAATCCAGTCTCTGGTTCATTTCCAATGAACTCCAGGTTTTTCTAGTCAACTGTTGTGCTTTTTTCAGTCTCTCAAGCATTTTCCTTTGAAACATTGGAAAAGGTATCACTGGCACAGTCTCTCTATGGGCTTTACTACCAGATGAACGTATCAGAAGAACAAGAAGCAGAATCTCCTTCTGTTTCAAAGCTCACTTTTTGTTGGACAAACTTTTGTATTTCCTGCTTAGCATGTTCTGCATCAGAAATGATTTTGACCCTCCAGGAAAGGATATTCTGAAAATAGCTGGATATAGCAGCTTGAATCTCATGCCTGCTTCTCAACATTCCCTGATTAGTGGAATAAATGTACTCCTCTTCTGCCTGGTGTACAGTCAGTAATCGTTTTCCACAAACACTCTACTGTCTCACACTTTTAGTACCTTGTCCTTTTGCCACAGTTTTGTCAGAATCAACTCTTTCTGCTGGTAGAATTGCATCTTTACTATTAAAGGTCTAGCTTGCTTTCTAATGGCCAGATTTGGCACATTCACAAGATGTGCCCTTTCAATTAACAACTCCTGCTGTGGAATAGCAGTCCAGTTGCTTATTAGTGCTTTCATAAAATTAATGCAGTCCGTTCCTTTCAGCAAAAAATCTAATTTTTCAAATGTGCTCTGTCCTCAAATTCTATTATTTTTTTAAACATCTTGTCTTGAGCAGTCTAATATGCAGCCAGCCTTTTCTTCATTTCGACCTCTGATTTTTGCAGTTTTATCACTTCATCTGAATATCTGTTTAAAGCTATTTCAATTTTTCCTAGCCTTTTGTTATTTGAATTGATATACTCTTTCAGTGTTTAGTTTATTTTAATCAGATTTAAGTACATTTGACTTATTTTTTCTTCTGGGTTACTGGAAGTCATGTCGTGTTCTAGAGATGGAGTTTGGACTGCTTTTGCTGAACATCTGCAGAATTCTAACTAGTCAGTGTTTTCTCCTCACCTTTTGTGATTGACTTTCTTTCAGGTTCTCTGAATTGCTTTTTTGCTGGCATCCAGGCAATACACTTACTAGCCATTTACTGAAAAGGCTAGTTCGCTGGCTTTCTTTTCTGAGTTTCTGTCTACACATGAGAAAGCTGAAATTAAGCTGTTACTCAGGTGTGCAGCCATCTTAGAAATCAACATGTCGGTGTTTCTGATACAAAATAATGGTTTTATGCAACTATTAAAAAATCATATGAAATATTTTTTGTCCTAAAATGTCAGGATATTTGAAATTCTTTAGTCCCCCCCCCCCCCGGCTGTAACTGCTCAGAAAGTGTTTGCCTTGTCCCGCCGAAAAATAATTTCTATTAAATCATTGAGAATTACATCTAGTCAGTAATGTCAGTCATCTGAGTTCAATACTTCTTTTTTTATGTGGATGCCAAATCTATTAATGTTTTAAGTGAATTAGAGTAATGTTTAAAAATTGTCCTCAGTACTGAGGCCTTTGTCCGTCATGGTGAAAGGTATGACTCCCCACACACATACGCACACACAAACACACCACCACTTAAACCAATCATATCCACCAACAAAGTTACAAAAAGGCTTGAATTCTCCCATTCAGAGTTTTGTGTATACAGTGTCCACAGCTCTGTTTACTATTTTGATTATAGTACTATTAACTATATGCTATTAACAATACCAGTAGTAATAGTATACATAGCTCTCAACCTCTCAGCACCAGAATCAGGGACAAAGCCAACAATTTTCAGGGAAGAGGGGACCAAATTAGGAACACTTTTGTAAAATATTAGTAATACTGATTAAGAAAGTTGACAAACTAAGAGCTAATGAATGAATGTACATTTTGTGAAATAAAATGAGTCTGTAACTGTAATGAATGTCATTATTATCTGCTGATAATGCATCTCTCTCTCTCTTTTTGGCAAAGCATCAGTGATTTAGGACTTCATAGCAAAATGCTGAACCAAAACTCCTGATGTTCATTTAAATCAGGGACAGTTGAAAAGCTTAAGGATTTTGAAGCAAAATTATATATTTACCCAAACACTTTCATTTTTATGTAAGCTGAAACCATGAGTGAGGCAAATATGACACTACAGTTAACCCTTAACTATGTACTGAGAATTCCAGTTTGTATAAAACTGTCCATCTGAACTCTCAGAATGTTTGCAAACACTCATTTTTACCAAGCAAGGGAAAGTGTGGCAGTTGTAATAAAACATTATCCAGTTTTTTTTTTTACCTTCTTCATTGGAGCTCTGCTCCCACACTCCCGGACTATAAATATATTGCTTCCAAGATTGCACAAACTTGGAGAAAGAACAGAACAGCTTCCCCCAAAAAATCCATAAGTTACACAACACAAGGTAAGGGGAGGTAGGTATTGCAAAATAGATCCCGGAAATAATTAACAATGAATGTGTGGCAGAACCTTTAACATGGAACAGAGTGGAAAACAGAACGTTTAAGACTCAAAAATGGGGAACATTCCACATAAAGTGGTACAGATGAAACTGAGCTGTTTGCCAGTAAGGTTTCTGTTTGTGTTATTAAGCAACATTCTACTTCAAAAATGTTTATAACTGGCATAGATATTACAGGCATACCTATACCCATTTTTCAAAACAAGGTTAAGGGGTTAGGTATAGTAAAACATTGCCAGTTTATGAAAAAATATGCATTGGTAAATAATATTAAATCATATTACCTCATCCTTTGTGAATCTGAAAAAAAGATATTAACCAAACTATGAGATGAAAGTTATTGACCATGCTGTGAGCTTCCTAGCTGAAGTTTTTTAACAAGTGTTTAGTACATTTTCCATATTTTACACATTTGTTCCATATTGTGAGAGGTAGTGCTCCATGTTCTGGAAACTGAAGACTGAGAGCTATGCTGGCAAAGCTTTGAGAAGAGTGTAGGTCACAAGATGGAATATAGTGTTACTGTAGTGATGACATAGTTTGTGAAAAAGAGGAGTTGTACAGTATTTTGCGTGTTAATGTTAGTTGATTAAAGGTGAGAAGGTGGGGTAGTTCAAGCCAATTTAGGGACTTGGAGCAGAGCAATGGTGAGAGTAGTGAGCTTGGCCTGTGGCACATTTAGCCATTTTATTATAACATTGTCTAAGTTTTGCTTTGAGGGAAGAGGGAAGATTAGTTAGAATAGGTGAAGCATATAGAAGGGATGGTAAGAGATTGGTGGTGGCAAGGGTTACTGTTGCGGAGTTGGAGATGAATTTCTTAGCCCTATACATCATGCCCATGTTTTCATTATTTTTTTATGTTGTTGCTGATATACATGTCAAATGTAAGATTAATTGTCAATAGTTACACTTCACAGTTTTGTATGTGAAACGATGTCGACTGAAGTATTGTTCAGAGAAGTAATACCAAAGTTAGAAGTAGCTGTAGAAAATTGTTTTGGTAAAAATAGTAGCAGTTTGGTTTTCCTTTTTGGGTTAAGTAGTAGATGGTTTTTGGTGAGCCAAGACTCAGTGGAACTGAATGCTTCCTGAGTTAAGCTCTGTAGATAAGAAAGATTCCTGGCAAAGCAGATTAATATAGAATCATTGGCATACTGAATTAGAGTGGCTTGTTTGGTGGCAGTATTAAGATGGTTAATAAAAATGTTGAAGAGAGGTGGACCTAGTATTGAGCCTTGGGGTACCCCAGTGCTGACTGGTAAATAAGGAGAGAAGTTAAAGTTCCTTAAAGTTTTGACAGACTGACATCTGTTAGCAAGACAACTAGTAAACCACTGTAAGGATGGTTCAGTTAAGCCCAGAAAAGATAGTTGGGATAAGAGTTTGGGGTGGGAGACAGTATCAAAGGGGGCTTTGGATAGATCTAAGAACAGAGAAGAGACAAAGTTTCCTGAGTCATGAGCTTTGCTGGCAGAGTCAGTAAAGGACAGTAGAGTAGTGATAGTGATATGTGCTAGTCTGAATCCATGGTGGGTGGGAGAAAGAAGATTATTGTCAAGTGGTTATTGAAGAAGTTGTTTATGGATGCATTTTTTTCTAGAAGTTTTGATAGTGGTGAAAGAATAGCAACTGGCCTATAGTTAGAAATGTATATGGTGGTGCCACTTTTCTGGAGGGGAAGGATGAAGGATTTTTTTTCCACAGGGAGGGAAAATAAGCTTCCCTGATAGATCTATTAATGATTATGAAGACTGGGTAGACAATTGAGTCAGCAGCCATTTTTAGGAATTCATTAGGAAGATTGTCTGCATGATCATGGCTTGAGCTTGCACAAGTGGGATTTGATGAAGGAAGAGGGAGCTGGTTGAAGGGAAAATGTGGAGTGACAGGTTATAGGAGGCTGAGAGAATGTAGAGGGTGATGGAGGGAATTTGTTAGTGATAAAATAAGCTATCGATGAACTAAAACAAATTGACATGCTATGTCAGAGGAGGTACTATCACAGGAGGGTTGGGGGGAGGACTGACTTCCTGGGTGTAGGATTTTTTTGATAGTGTGCCAGAAGGTTTTTGGACTGTACTTGTGCTGATCTTGTGGTTTTGCATAGAATTGTTTTTTTATCTAAATTAACATATTTCTTCACAAGGTTATGCAGTGCTTTAAAATGTTGTAAATCATTGAGTCTTATGTTTTAGGTAAGTTGTCCAAGCCTTGTCGCTTTTTTGCCCAAGTGATCTGGTATAGACAGAAAGCCAAGGAGTATAGTTGGTTTTGACTCTTTTCCTGCTGGTGGGAGCTAAACTGTCTAAGGTGTTTAGGAATGTAAAATTAAATCGTTCAACTCCATCATCTAGCAGAAAGTATTTAAGGAAGGACCAATTAATGGAGTTTAATATATTTGTTAGGACCTGCTAGTCAACGCTGGATAGGTTTCATACTGTCTTGTAGGTATGTTGTCTGTATGAATGAGAGATAAGTCTAGTAATGCAGATGGGGTGGTGATCACTAGATAGAGGCTGGAAGGGTTTTGGATATAGAGAAATTGCTAGGATAGGAGACCAAAATCCAATCAATAATTGATCCATTTTGGTTTGCAGAACTGGGAAAGGCTGGGTGAGTAATTAGTTGAGAAAATCCAAATAGGTTTATGCTATATGTGGGAAATTGTAAGTTAAGTGTCTGCCTGTCAGTGCTGACATCACCTAATATTATTGATTCCAGAGAGATACTTTCTGACACCCGTGATAGGATACTTTTCAAAGTTGATAAATTATTCCCAGGGGGTATGTATAAAGCTATAATGTAGAGACTTTTATTGTTATTTAATTTAAGGTAGATGATCAATAGTTCAGCTTTATCGGAGGGTGTAGATTGGTTGTGAGGGGTTAAGGAGATAGAATCAGAATATATTACTTCAACACTGCCTCCTTCTGTTTTAAGCTGATCAGCTCTGAACATATTAAAGCCAGGAGGAAGTACTTTAGTATCTTTTATTTGTGGTTTGAACCACATTTCAGTGACTACTAGTATGTCAGGAGATTGTGCAGTTATCCAATCATGCAACTCAGAGATTTTGTTGCACATGTGTTTACTGAGATAAATTTAAGCATATTTAGTCAACCTGGAATATGGGTTGATGATGGGAATTGAGTGATGTTGGGAACAGGGTTAGGGTGGATGTCACCACAGAGCTGGAGGAATTTCAAGATTGTATAGTAAAGGTTAAGATTTAATTTTGGCTAAATTGTCAGTAATTTTAATGTTAAACAGGTATAACTGTGTTTAAAACAGTTTAAGCTTAAAGAACAATATATTGTCTGTGTGAAAGAGATAAGCAGTGATGGGTAGGGAGTAGTGATTTGTGTTATTGGTATAAGAGGTAGTGTCTGTAGGAGAACTTAGCATATGTCAGATAGGGACTAGATATGACGAAAGTGAAGACAGGGAGAAGAGCATTAGTGATAGGACAGTAAGGAGAATCATTCTATATCTGGAAGTGGCAGACACTTGGAAATGAGATTATCAAACAGTGATGATCACAGTCAGTTTTTAACTAAAAGATGAGACAATTAAAAGTGTGTGTTCTGCATATATCTCTCAAATGTGCAGATTTTCACAGAATATCCAGATTTTTATCTCATATTTTGGTCTCTTCCTCATGAAATGTGTGGTTTTCTGAGAAATCATTAAGCATTTAAGTCACTAGATAATGACATATGTTTGATTTTTAGACTTCATAAAATGCATGCTAATGCAAAATATGTTGTTCTAGCAACTTTATCCTTCATAACCTTTATAACTTTTAACCTCCTACTCAACCCCAAGAAAACTAAGTTAATGCATTTCAAATAAAAAATTTGCCAAAATCAAAAGCAATCTTTTACCATAAAGTCAGCAAATAATACTGTCGTTGAAATTGTAACTCATAGTAAACTTCTAGGGACTGTCTCAAATATGTCCACAATATACTGCACACCATTAAATCTACACACCAGAAACTAGGCTCCCCTCTTTTTTAATTTCTCCACGTCTTTTGGGTTTCTAATACCATGATGGGAAAGGACCCTGTTCCTAAGTCAAAGTATGATTAAAGTTCATGAAATTAGTATTGTTTCAATCTTTGATGTTAGCCAGAAGTGCTCTTCGTAGTACCTACAGTGTGCCCAGTAATGACTCCTTCTGCAGTTTGTACGGAGTTACATGTATCGGTAACAATTAAGTACGAAAGTAAATTCTTTTTTATAAGACCCGTTGCTCATACTACTATTGGAACTGTCTGCATATCCTTCTTCCACATTGTCCTTTTTTCTGCCTGCATATCCTGGTATTTTATGACTTTGTGTCTCTCTGTGCATAAGACACAATAGTCACTGGGTGTGGCGATTTCAATGATCAATGCTATTTTTGTTTTCTTTTCATGGACTACTATATCTGTTTTTCTTGCATCTATTTCTTGAACTGTTGGTAATGGCTGATCCCATGTGATATAAACCTCATTATTTCCTATGATGCTTTGCGACTCGTGTTTCCAGTGTTTTTAACTACTTCAATATTATAATATTTGCACAATCCCCAATGCAACAATCTTGCCATACTATTATGCCTTTCAGTGTGCAGTACTTCTGCCATTAGCAGATGTGTGACTGCTTCCAATTCTGTTTTAAAACCTACATTTGTCTGTTTCTCCCACATGTTTAATGGACTTTGCAAACCAACATGTATGTAGTCCGCTATCTAGGGCTGCCAATATTAACCTTTTGTCTTTTCATTTAAATTCACCTCTCCTTAACCATTCCTGCAATTGATTCTGATCAACATGAGGTTGTTCCAAGAGATTTCTATACTTACAACTATATTTATGCATTTTCCACATTTCTTGCCTTCTCATCTCAACCTTCACCTTATATTCTTTCTTTTGTTTTTTGACACATTTCAGTTGCTGCCCGATTTTTATCTACTTCTGGTTTGATTTCCATTCCCGCTTGATGCCAATATGCTTCTGCTAAACTAAGAAGGGAAGTCATCTTAGACTTATTCTCCTCAGGATTCAAAACTTTCACTAAATTTGGGTCTCATGAGGTCAGCAGATATGTATGCAATACCATGACTGCAGATCTATACATGTTATCAATTTTGAGGATGCTCATACCTCCTTCAGAAAGGGAAATGTATATTTTTGGTATGCACTGATTTTAATAAATCATTTAATGAGCATGAAGCATCCATCTTGTTTTCCTGTCCAACATATCCAACACATTTTGGGGCCAGTCAATCGCTTCAAAACTGTAAGCTAGGACTGGAAGACCAAATTGATTTATAGCTTGAACTTTGTTCCTAGAGGTCAGCACTGTTTTCAGTATTAATTTAAATCTTCTAAAATATTACTAAGATTTATTCACATTTGTACATGTTTTATTGTTGATCTTTCATCAATTCCCAAATATTTATACAATCCCACTTTCTCAAGTTCTTTTATATCACATTCTTGCCCCACACTGATGTTTTCTTGGTGCTGAAGCTTTCCTGCTTTAAAGGAAGCTTTTGCACATTTATCAAGACCAAATGGCATTCTTATATCATCTGAAAATGGTTTGACCACTTGCACTTATGCTTTTAGTTCATAGTTCATAGGTTGGAACTAGGCTATTTGCCCTAGGGGCCTATACAAGCCTAGCCATAACAATTCCCTGGTTATTTCTTCCCACAGTATTTACTTTCCTGGACCCCTGTCTAGCAGGGTGACTGATGTGATCCCCAGGGTGAATTTCCTATCTCCCATCCAAATATCAAGGTTCCTTTTCAAGAGGGCCAAAGAGGCACTCTGCTTGACATGTATCGGCAGTCTATTCTAGAGTCTGGGGAGTCTCTGGGTTAGAAACCTATCCCTCTAGGGTGTTTTGTTCATTGTGATGACAAGGTTTAGATCCCTGGAGCGTGTGTCTCTGAGAGATTGGGATTTCATTAAGTGTAGCATATGCAACAGCTCTGGGTTTGACATGGCCTTGTATGTTAAGCAGAGATAGCCTCTGAGTAGATGATATGCGACAGAGTATAGGTGGAGTTTTTTTAGACGGTCAACATAGGGCATCTGCTTTAGGCCTGTGATTCTTTTAGTTAAGTATTTCTGTGGCCTTTCCAGTTGTTGCAGATGTCTTGAGAGGTACATACCAAATGGGGCGTTGTATTCTATAATGGGTCTAATGAGGGATGAGTACAATGGGACAATGACCTCCATTTTCCTGGATGAAAAGCCCTTAGTGATGAGGTGTGCCACATAGAAGGATCTCCTGCCTGTTGTGGTGATGTGGTTATCGAAGGTGAGACCACTGTCCACCTGTAGCCCTAAGTCTCTTATCACACTTTCAGTGTTTAGTGTACTGCCACCTATGTGGTAATTCACGGGTACATGTTTTTTCTCAAAGGGGATAACTATACATTTCTTGGCACTGAACTTGAGCCCATGGCTCTGGCACCAAGCATCTGTTTCTGTAAGGCCCTTTTGTAGAATATCCACATAATTTGGGGATTCAGTAATGGTTCACAGTCTGCAGTCATCTGCAAACTTTGTTAGCCAGACTCCCTTAGTATTGGCCTGTACTTCAGAGAAGTAGATGCCAAACAAGAGCGGTCCCAAGACTGAACCCTGAAGTATTCCACTTGTCACTTGTCTGGAGCTGGATTTGGAGTCAGCTACTTTTACAATGTGGGTTCTGTCAGTAAGCAACCCATCGAATGACATAGGGATTAATGCCCAGCTTAGCAAGTTTATCTATGATTCCACAGTGGGGTATGGTGTTGAAGGCCTTGCCAAGGTCTAGATAGGCTGTGTGGACCACTTTACCCTTGTTCACGGCTCTGGAGAGTGATTCAAAGAAGTCAATCAGGTTCAGGAGACAAGATCGGCCCTTCACGAACCCAAACTGTGTGGGGTCCAGTGTTTGAAGTTGTCAATGTCTTTGTTTATAAGTTCCATGATAATCCGTTCCATGGCCTTGCAGATCAGGCTCGTCAGGCCGATGGGGCAGTAGTTCCCGGGATCCAAGGTGGATCCCCCTTGTGGAGTGGGATAACTGTAGCTGTGCGCCACTCAATGGACACAAAGTCTGAGGTGAGGCTATGATTAAACATGACACTTAGGTGAGGTGCCAGTTCATTTTGTAGTTCATGTAGTACACAGCCTGGGATGTCATCTGGTCCCATGGATGCTGTATTCTTAGCTTTGGAGAGTGCGTTTTTTTACCTGTGTGGCCGTTATTATCAGAATTTGGCAATCTTTTGGTATTGAGATGGACCCTTTAGGGGGTGAGTGGGGGGTGAAGTTTGCACTGAATCGATCTGCCAGGATATTGGCAATATCCTTGGGATCAGTAAATTTAATGCCATTCTGTTGTAGCTCAGAGCAGCTCTGAGCATTGCCATTTAGATTCTTGTCATGACTATAGAATGTCTTGTGGTTGTCTTTGGAATCTTTGGCAATTTTATTTTCATAACTAGCTTTGGAGGAATTTATGAGGGATCTCAGCTTCTTACTGAGGCTGGTAAGGGAGTATTTTGCATCCTGGGATTTTCCTCTTTTCTGCAACAGTTTCTTCCTTTTGTTGTAAAGTTTGTTTATGTCAAGGGACTACCAGATTGGCTTCCTTTTTTGGAGGAGAGTGTCTTGGTTCTATTGGGGATGGCATGATTCATGCACAAGTGGATGTGCTCATACAGTGCCTTAGTGTAGGATTCAGCTTTTGACATTTCTGTTCTCGTCTGCATTGGTGTCATGAAGTTTGTCACTTCTGACTTGAGTAGCATGAAGTTGGCTTTGGAGAAGTTTTTTCGGAGGTTTCCTTACTGGGGGTGGGGTGGGATGTAGATGTCAAGGGTGATTAGCTTATGGTCAGACCTGACCAATGAGGGAGTGACCATAGGTGTGGATCATCGATTTCCTATTTTGGTAATGACCAGGTCTAGGATATTGGAGTCCCTGGTGGGACTAAGGATTAGTTGATCCAGGGCACTGGAATTTATGAATTCCAAGAACCGTTGGGCAAAGGTGTTGGTACATGAGTAGTTTTCCCAGTTAATGGCAGGGTTGTTTAAATCACCCAGTATTAGGGTGTTTGGTTGTATCTTAATATTTTCCAGTATGTTTAGAAAGGTGTAGTGAGAATATTGGGGCATGATGGGGGATCTGTAGCAAGCTACAGTTTGGATTGCAGTCTTACCTAGTGTTAGTTGCACCTGGAGAATTTCAGATGCATTGTGTTGGGCAACAAGCTTGGTGTTGTGAATATCCTTGGTGAATATGGACACTCCTCCACCTTTAGTATTTTGGTCCTGGTTTGGTGGCCAAAAAGTGTAGTAAGAGTTGTAGCCTGGTACTGCAGGGGTGCTCTCTGGAGCCTTGAACCAGGTCTCAGTTACTGCACATATATTGATGGTCTCCATTTTTAGGAGTGCCTCAAGAGAGTGCATTTTGAGGTTTATACTTCTTGCATTGAGTAGCATTGCCTTCCGATTTTGGGTGCTTGTACCTGTTACTGTGGTGGTTTTGTCCTTTGAACTTTTCCTAAAAAAGGCACTATAGGGATGGCAAGAGCTTTAGCTAGTAACCTGAATCCCAGGGGCGACAGGTGCAGACCATCTCTAGCAAAGCATCATGGTCTGTTGATCATGACGTCCCAGGCAGACAGATACTGGATCCCCTTTGAATGACACCAGAGGCTTAGCCAATTATTGAAGTCAATCATTTTGTCTTTATACTGTGGTATCATTCTGGGTGAAGGCAGGATGCTACTCAGGGCTAGGGTCATACCTGCCTGGGCTACATGATCCGAGAGCTCTTCCATGTCTCTTTTCATGTAGTCCAGGGAGGTATGTCTCAAGTCATTCACTCCAACATGGACAATGACAGAGTCATATTTGTACTTGTTGTGGAGTGACTTGAGTGCATGCGTTATGTGGCGGATCCTGGCACCCGACAGGCAGCTGACTGTAATTTTCTCCTTGTTCAGCCTGGTGAGTGGGACATTAATGTGCCTGACTATGGAGTCACCTATGACTAAAGTGTTGGGTACGTTGTCTTGCCTTAGGGGCTGTTGTTGGATGGCACACTGGTGTTGTGAGCTATGTGTCACTTTGGTTGTGATTGGTGATTGTTTGCATTTCAGCTTCGGAGGTCCTTGTTGCTTGGGCAGGTTACTGTTAAGGGCCTCCACATATGTGGGTTTAGTGTTGCTATGTGTGGGTGCTGGTGGTGTGGGTTTAGAAGGGCTATGTGTTACTTGAGGTGTAGTGTGGGTGTTAACCTTCTCCTCTTGACTGTCTAGCACAATCTTGGGTGGAGAGAGCTTTGCTTCCAGTTTGGCTATGTAAGTGCATCTCTCACAGGTTGTAGTGTTGGGTGGTAGGAGGAGAGGGTTGTCTGTGTACATGAGGCAACTGCTGCATTGCCCCAGTATGCCCAGATTCACCAGGTGGGCAGGAGAAATCACTGGAAGCTGACCCTTGGACATGCCTGGTTTAGTGCTTTTTTTTTTGTAAAGTAAAAGAGCTGTTTTCCCTTACCTTAACAGAGTACTTTGCAATTATAGGCTGTTTAGTGCCTACAATTAATTTCTCTTTATTAACAAGGAGAGTTGAGTGCTTGTATCAGTTTAAGACTTCCAAGTGCAAAGCAAGTGTTAGTCACAGGGATGCTTAAAGGTAAGATGAAAAAATGGTTTATCCTAAACACTGCAGTGTGCACTAGAGGAGTTAGATGTGAAAGTAGGTAACTTAAGTTTTACCTGTCTAAAATGTTAAGTTTTAGTGGAGAGTCACTATTTTTAAAAAAGCAAGATAGATTGGGGTGGTCACTTTTGTATTCTGGTACTATGTAATACAGTAGGATGGTCAATAAATTTAAATAGTTGAAGGGGAGTGATTTCACAAAATGGTAATTTTGTGCTTACTCATACAAGCCAGTAAAAACAGAGAGGAAATGAGATATATGGTCAAATTAACATAAGGGGAAGGCAACTAGAATGACAGCAGTGTTTAAGAACACTACAGTAACCGGGTGGGGAAAAAAATTTCTGCCTGACTCACAAGAGACAGAGCTGTGGTCTCTTTTCAAGTTTTAATATGCAGTTTAAAGCAGAATACAAGTAAAACACAAGGTAAATAAGACAAATCACAGTATTCAAAATAGAAAAAAGCAATAAAGTAATACAACAAATGAAAAGCAAACAAACCTTTCCCTCACAGCAAAGTGTAGCAGAGTCTTGGTGAGCTATACAGTTTTAAATCATCGACAAAGAGAAGATGGAAAGTCTTTGCAGACTGTTTTGTTCTGGGAGCCAAATTGTAGCAGTGACCTAATCTGTTAAGTAGACATGTCTTAAGGGCAAAACAAAAACAGTAGTGACGGAGAGTCACACTGGAATATCCCCCTTTGAATTTTTATCCCTGGAATAATAATTTGTACTTTATCATAGCTTAACTGCAAAGTGGTTTGTCACTGTTTCATGGTTGCTGTAATGTAATCGATCAGTGTAGGGTGTATCTTACACATATGTAAGCAATCTTTTATTCATGAATGTGGGATACTATTAAATGCTTTTTTGTACTCTATCCATGCCATACTTAGATTCTTCCCCTTTTTACAGTTCTCCATTATGACTTTATTTAACAACAAATGATCCTTTGTTCCACATGACTTTCTTTTATTACACTTTTGTTCTATTGCCATGATTGAGTTTTTTCTAAATGGCTATAAACTCTGTTGGCATTAATTCCAGTGTATAGTTTATACATCGTCGGAAGGCAAGTTATTGGTCTACAGTTTTTAGGATACCTTGCAGGTTAGCTCTTAAGTAGGAGTATTGTTTTTCCTGTTGTTAACCAGGCTGGTGTCTGTTCATGGTGTGTATATAAATAGTTCTTACTCACGACTAAATCTTCATGCAAATATGTTAATACAGCCAGAAGTTAGGTACTGCATCTGGGCCTAGGGTTTTCAATCTCTCTGGCCATTACTTCATCCCATTTCATATCCTGTACATTTTAACTTCTTATTCTTTCTTTTACTTCTTCTATTTAGCATCTTTGTTATGCTCAACAGGATCTTCACAGATGTTTCTCCAAAATGTATTTATTTCTTCTTTTTTTCTGGTAGTGTTTCAACTCCTTTTGCCTTGTTTCCCTGTTCTCTATAAAACTTTTTGGGTCATCAGTAAATTGCTTATTTTGTACTTTTCCTTTATATTTATCGGCGTATCTTTTAAGTTTTTCTGCCTGTGCTGATAATTTTAGTTTATTATTTGCAATAGTGCACAATAGATCCTGATTTGTTCTGATACTGCACATTGCTTTTATCATGTCTGTCTTTCTATTTTTGTTGAGCTGTTCCCTCGTCTATACTCTTCTAACAATGAGATTTCTTGTCTTCATTGCTTTATAGTTTTCTCTATTCAGTACTTCCATGATGGCATTCGATTTCTCCCCTTCCTTTCCCTTACTATCTTATATTTGTGTGGTAAGACTTTATCTGTTATTAATTTAGCTGCCCAGTAATGCAGTATATCCTATTTACTTCTGTTATATCACATGACTCTCTATGGGCAGTCTTAATTACTGTGTTCATTTGTTTTATCAAACTTCTAACTTTTTGGTTTTTATTGAGTTTCTGTAGTCTTTCTTTCATTGATCTTAATATGTCTGTCCATGTGTATTAAATCAAGCAACTCTTCTCTTACCTAATTTTCTTCTAAAGTGAGGGCACATGCTTTTTTCTCCATTTCCCAAGGGCATTCTGTAGAAACTTCCAGAGCATCTTCCTGTGCCACATTCTCTTGAGTTTCATCCTGTGTCTTCCATTCTCTTTCATTTGGGAGCTCACCAGCCTATCACTCCACAACATTGACTGCATCAGAGTTGCCACAGTTTCCTTTTCCTTCCTTTGCTGTGCAACTGAGTGCTTGTACTGGTCTCCTGTGAAAGGCTCCAAAGTATCTTCATAGGCAACTGATCAGATGTTTCCATCTCCACTGGTTTTCCTTAATTTGGGTATCCTGCTGTGATGTTATCTGAGTTAAATTTTCTACACTAAATCCTTCGCTTTGCAGGTACTCCATAACCTCAGTCTCTATTTCTTTAACTTCTCCATTACTAATCTTCTTTTCTACTTTTCGTCTGTTTTCTTTCTTTTTGTATTGTTAAATTTTCCATGTCCGGAAATATCTTTGGTGCAGTTTTTTTGTATTAATTAGTTTTGCTTTTTCTTTTGCATGGATATTGCACCATATTAAATCTCTTTTTTTTCCCCATGTCCATATTTCTTCTTCAGATGTCTCCTGCTCCTCCTGTTTCTCCTTACTTTGGGGACTTGTTGTTTCATCATGCTGTGATACAACCTGTGTTTGACTTTCTACACTAAATCCTTCACTTCACAAGTATTCCATAACTTCAACTTCTATTTTTTAATGTCTGCTTTATTAATCTTCTGTTCTATATTCCCTCCCTCTTTGTGATCTTATTTTTTATTGTGAAATTTTCCATATATGGATGCCTTTGCCTGTATTTCTCTTTGAATATCTTTGGGGCTGCATTTTTATGTTGATTAATTTGTCTTTCTAATTTGCATAAACACTGTACCATATCAGATCTCTCTTTTGTTCACATGTCCATATTTCTTGTTTATACCTTTCAAAAGTCTCTAGATTTTGTTCTTTATATTTTTCCACTGCCTCTGTCACTTCTTTTTCCAAACAGCCCAATGTATCTTGGTCTATATAATGTTTTTAAAATCTGTTGTATTAATGAACACACATTTTATTTGAATCTTCTGACAGTTTTTCTTGTGGAAGTATTTTTCTTTCTTCTAATTTCTCTCTTAATCTTTTTGCATATATTCTGTCTGGAAATTCTGGGCTTCTTGCATACTAGTAAAAGTATATAATTTCTTTCTTATTCTCAGTAGTCCACTCTATTGTTTTTATGCCCACCATTAAATCTACACACCAGAAACTAAGCTCCCTTTATAGGATCAATGGATTCATTACAGATACTGCAAGAAAAACTCTAGCCACCACTTACTTACTGCCGATTCTCTTATGCCGCTCCTATTCTAACAAACTTAAACAGTACTCAAAAAAAGAAACTTGCCTCCTGCTACAATAAAATAGCTAAATTTGCCACATCTCCCTCATAGGACCTACCACTGTCTTAGTTTAAAGCAATTTAACTGGTTTGAATTGCACAACTGTCTAACATATTCACAACTAGCTACAGCACACAAACTCATTCATCATCCAGAAAAATGCCCTGCACTACAAAACTTATTACTGCCCTACTGTCCAGCAATGGACCTCTGTTCTAGTAACAGATTTTTATTACTTACAAGTAAGTCAAATAATGTTGCAGGAGACTTGTTGTACTCCCAATGCATTGTTACACTCTGGAATAGTATCCCCAGACAAATAAAACTCTCCAACAAACTCAGTAGTTTTAAACCACTGCTTAAACAACATCTTAACCAATCCTGGTCCTCTACATGCTCATCACAAGGCTAAAATTTTGTTTTCACTGTACAATACTCTACAAATGCTCTCCATAAACATAATATTTTCAACCTCTTACTGAAATGACAAAACAAGTTTTATACATAACTGCTGCCTGTGCAATCCATTAAATTGTACATGGGCTTTCTCTTTAACTTCTACCACTGCAAAATCTTAGAATGTATAAATGCAACTACTGTTTGTCTATAAATATAAATAGAAATCTAACAACTATGTGTCTAACTGGAACTAAGTATAAAGCAATGTATGCAAATGGAACTTTTCTCCCTGGCCTCCACTGAAAATGGGTATTACCCAGATGGACTTTCCCAGTAAACAAAGATTGGAAATAAATAAATAAGTGCACAAAATAAATTTATAAGACTAATATTTAAAATCTGTCCCTGATTTGGGCTTTTGCCACCCCACCCCCCACCCCCATTATTTTGGCTTTATCCAAATTTCTTACTCTTAGAGGTTGAGATTGCATTTTAGAGGTACATATTAAAAAAAAAATAGGGTACTGTCTTAGAAGAGCTTTGAGAATACAGCAAGAATAATATTGAAGATGCAGTGGAATTCTGAGTGAAATAAGTATGTAAATAGGAAAGAAGAAGAAATCAATGCTGTGGTTCTCAAATTAGGTGGCCTTAAAAGTAAGAGATAAACAGATAACATTTAGCAAATATCAGGAAACACATATGAAGACAAGCAATAATACTAATTAATACAGAAGAAGGCAATAAATATAATCAGAAAAGCAACAGACTGACTCAAAGTTAAAAGTTATCAGAACTCGATTTACAGCGAAACATCATTTCTCAGTTAGATAAGACACAAAACATCATAAATGAAATATCTAAAAAATGGAAAATTTACAGGCCCAATTAATTACCACTCAAAAGCCCACAGAACATTGCAAAACAATTCATTTTGTCGAGGCTGCATTGTCTGCACCCTGATGTTGGACTCTTCCCCCATACCCCTTATCTCTATATACTACATCTAAGGTTACACTTACATAGTAAAAAGAGGACAATTTTTAAAATTCCCTTTTTCTGTCTTCACTGAGTCATGCAACACTGCAGCTCTTGTAGTAAAGTAAGGTCCGATGTATTTGATGTTAACAATATGAGAAAGCAATCTTAAAAAGCAAGCATTATATCATTATAGTCACCATGGGAGTAGACAATAAACAATAAAATTTACTTATAGATAAATATTAGAGCAATGAAAGACAAAGAGAAGGACAGCAAAGATTAAAATAAATGTATGGGCAGAGTAAGACAAGGAAAAGCACAGCTGTTAAATGTTCTTAAAGAGCGGATAGGGTAAAATGTCAGATGTCTTCAGAAAAGGCATAGCAATAAAAAAGGAAACTAACAACTGTTGATCTGTCTGTTCAACTTCAGTTGTAGGAAAGAGTATGGTGACACTGATAAATGAAATAATTCTGGAATACTTGGAAGCCACTGGACAGTGGATGGCAGAGAATGATGATCATGCCAAACAACTCTAAGAGGAGCTGCATTTCTGGTTAACAACGGCAAGAAAGAAGACTGTAGTTGCAAGTGTGACTTCACTGGAGTGTAATACAAAAAGAATTAACATTTCAGTTCACATTAACTTCAAACATTATTGTGTTTTCCATTCTTCAGGAAAACCACTTTAAGAAAAAAAGTATACTCTGCAGTAATTCTGGATTCATTTTATGAGTAAAAAGCAAACACTGACTTGTTCCCATGGATCTGGGAGACTGATAACTGCATTTTTTCAGCAAATTTTTTATATAAAATATAGATTTTGCCACACAGCTGATATTCATCATACCTCAAAATGCCTGAATTGGCATGATTTGCAATAGTGAAGCATTACACACGTATGCATACTCATCCATACTCCCTCAAACTCTACCTGGTAGATTTTTTATTATCCACCTATTAAAATTCATGAGGGCAAGAATACATAAGTAGGCATGGTAAACTTTACCACACATTTACACCCCTCATTTGGGTCCATCACTGTTACCTGTGCTTAAATCGAGTAATGTAAGTTACTACTACAACTAAATTATTATGATGTTTTGTCATTTTCATAAGCTGAACAAGTTACCTGTAATTATTGTGGTACTTGCACAGACACAATTCTTCATTAAATGTCATGATACTGTTGAAGTTTACTGTTTCACTGTTTCCTGCATAAAATAGACAATGGTTCAAGTGGCTTCACCTGAAAAAAAGTGCAAATAATTAAATCAATTAATTGTTATGTATGTATATATATATATATATATATATATATATATATATATATATATATAGGGAATATGCGGTTAGAAATGGCCTGTCAAATTTATCCATCTAGCTAAATGCCTTCATTGTTACAGTAATGTATATCTTAACCAATTCCATTTGCTATCTTGACCCTCTTAAAACTGGGTAAATGATTTAGTCTGTCACTGTCTCAAGCTGTTTGCATCAGCTATTTGCCTATCTTTCAATCAGGAAAATGATTTACTAATATTTCTCCCAATATTCTGAATGATTAAAGGAGTTCCTTCACCCTTGTTGAGTACTCCCATCTCCATTACAGGAACTTGAATGGCAGAATGAATATGATTAAACAATTAAGAATTTGTAACTTTGTACATACTAAGCATGCTATAGTCTGATTTTTCAGGGACTTCATCAAGTTGTACTGTAGCATTTGCTTTCACTGCACTTCATTTGTACTACCTTTTCATAATTATACTATAACTCCGGGATGTAACTAAAATGGGCCCACAATGGATCAATTCACTATCGTCAACAAACCAAATAAATAAGAAAGAAATAATTAAAAAAAATAAAAATCCTCTTCTCTTTTTCACTGGTCAGGCATTTAAGTTCTGATACATCTTCTGGCAAATGTTGCCTGCCATTCCTTGAAAACTCTTGTTTGCCCTGCTCTGTGGTATTTTGTTTGGCCTTACTGCAGTGTTTCTTCTCTGCTGAGCACAATATCTTGAGCAGAATTCTAATTGCTCTTTCAAAAGTGAGGGCCACTTCCTAAGTCCTGGATTTGTAAATCAGATGTGGGTATGTTGTTTCTCTCATCAAATTTAGCATGTTGATAATAACGCTTTGTTCTCTTCCAGTATTTTGTGACTTAACACAAATTACTCTTGAAAAAATGTCAGTCTTGTGGGTTGGCTTATCCAAAATGACTTGATACTAAATGCTATTGAAAGTTTGTTATTTGATGGTATAAAGTCCTTTATATAATATTTTTAAGGATAAATATTTTGAAGTGGTATCCATCTTAAGTATCTGGGCTTTAAAAAAAGACCATAGGCAACATTATTAGATTTCCAATTAATTCTATAAACTTGAACAAATCCAGCCTTCTTTATTACTTTAGCAATGATTTCACTGCTGATGCTAAGCTTTCAGATGTTATCAATCCTTAAGTAACAACTGATAGTTTTTAATTTTAGTAATACTGCCCCAAGAAGAATAATTTACTAAACCTGCACTTATTTCCCAATCATAGTTTTAGGAAATTAAGGAAGAGGCAACATATGCACCACCAATGAATGTTTAGCACACTTTTATGCAAGAAAAATTCTGCAGTAGAAAAATGTTGTGTGTCACCAACCCACCAAAAGTGACACCTCACCCTTTCTGCACAAGATCAGTCCTGCAGCTGAGTGAAGGAATAGTGATCTAACAGACAAAATTAATCCTTCTACCTATCATCATGAACTCAAGATATGGCTGCAGTGGTGCCGCTGTCAATGGTTGCAAAAGTATATGTTCAGCCTAGTTTTGCCTGAAATAAGGGAAGGAATTTAGAAGATAACAGATGCAGCCACACTATCACTTCCTACTCACCAGAGGATCCACAGTGAATAGACTCTGCTATGAGTCCTGCCCTGCATTGCTCTTCATCTCAGCTACACCTAAATTCCTACCAGTCTGTGATCTATACATTGTAACAGTCTGGGCATTAAGAAGATCAAAGTTAAAACGTTGTGCCACGTCCCCAATCAGCAGTAACCCCTGTTAAACAGTCACTCAGGTACTTTCTCTTCACAACTAGGCTGACTACACTGACACCTCTGCAATAGTAAGTTTGGTGGAAAATTCACACTGCCATCACCTTGGTTTAACCTGTCAAGAAAACAACCAGATCTCAGCTAACTGTTTCAGGGTTGACAAGTGCTAAGAAGTACTCAGGTTCAAATCTATGACCTGATAAAGAAAAGAAAAGGTAGTTTGGCCTGAAGAAGTTCTTTGTTACAAGGGTAGGTACCATACGTCATCTACCAGAAATGCAAGAATAACTTTGTATAATGTATAGTCAGGTGGGAAAAAAAATCACATACCTTTAATTTTAATAAAAATCAATACTTTACTTAGAAAACTAAAAAATGTACAGTGCATACAAAATATACAAGTGTTTGTGAAAATGAGTCACAAGAAAAAGGAAGCTGAATAATTTGATACTGTAGCTTTTAAGCAAAATATTTCTCTCTAGCTTAGACTGCAGTAAACTGTTCTGTTTGAATAGAACCTTATGGGTTATTCAGAATATTGAGCAATGTTGTTGTAACAAATAGATCTTCAACCAGGGTTATGCCTGACTTTCCATGAGAATGCAATCTGCACAGTCATGATTAGGGAGATATCTGGCTGTAACACTAACCTTCCTGTAAGCTTGTTTTTGCCAAATCAAAATTTAATTAACACTGCTTCTTCCTGTAAAACACATTGGTCCCTTGGAGTTATGCAGAAAGTGACAGAAGGTCCACAAGACTTCCTACATTATACCTTTAGATAAATGGATTCATCTTAGAAAATTACTATAAGGTAATTGTTTAAGGGGCTTGCACTACTATATATTATGAATTTCCATCTTTAATTTGACTAGATTGCAGACTAATTTTCTAGAATTGTTTTATTTGAAGTTTTACTTAGAATGAGCTATTACAATGTTATTTTTATTTAATTTTGTTAATGTGATGACTGGGTTGAAGTACTTAATGAATAAAATTTAAGGGTCATATATACCCCTGGTGGTGATTTTATGGTACCTCAGGAAGCTGGTCATCTCATTTAGTTGCTCCGTCTATGAAGTGGACTTTTGGCATTTCAAAAGTTTTTTTTCAGTGTAGTTCATTGAAAGTTAATCTAAAGCCTAATTAGAGAAGTGGTAAAGTAAATGAAGTAGAAGAGTTCACAAATGTCAACAAATGAAGTGTTTGTGGTAGTGGTAGTAGAAGAAGAAAGTTTGATTGACTGACTGGTCCTGGACTCAGCCTGGAAAGTGCTTGTTGAGCCAAAAAGAAGCCTTTAAAATTGGTGTTAACATGTGGCAATAGCCATGGAAATCATTCTGCATGATCTCAAACAGCTACAAATAAGTTTAAAATGTATACAAAGCAGATGAAAAGTGGTGAAGATCACAACTGTGAATTTCTGCATGCGAAATCAGATGCTATTTTGCCATCAAAACATAAATGTTGAGAAATTAGAGATAATGCAATTGAAGTATGTAGTCAGTTGGTGAATTCTAAGCAACAGTTTCTGAATTTGGAGGAAAAGGTGAAATGAAGAAATTTACAACTACTGAAAATTTCTAAAGGACAAGAAGGTTTGAACTGTTTGAATTTTGTGAAAGAAAAACCAGTGAACTGGACTGTTTTTCAAAGAAGTCAGTAGGTACTGATAGGGCATACTGTTTCCCTCTGCCTATGGCTAGCAGTGTAACTGGAAAGCCACTGGTCCAGATTATGTCCTGGTGTGAGGAAGAGCAGGTGCTTTAACATATCTGCAACCCTGGCTAAAAGTCGTCATCATTATCATCAATCATCATCAACCACGTTTTTCTACATAGGATCAAGATGCCGTGTCGTGTCATTACATCTCTCTATTCAGTGCCACTCTCCTACCTTCTTTCAATACTCATGCCTGACTGTAGCAGGTCTTCTCTCATACAGTCTATTCACCTATTTGCTGGATGGCTTCACTTCCTCTTGCCTTCTTCCTGTCTGTCTCAAATCTTTTTCACCAGCTTGTTTTCTGCTTTGCTGCACGTGCCCAAATGACTGTAATGTGTTTTATTTGACCTTTTCTGCAACTGGAGCTACTTCTTTGGTTTCTGCTCTTATGCCCTCATTTCTTCATCTGTCCCACAGTGTGCATCCTACCACTTATCCCAGGCACTTCATCTCCATCACCTCTAGTTTCTTCAAATGTTCTGTCTTTACTACTCAGGTTTCTGACTCTTACAGTAGTACTGGTTGTACCACTGTTTTGCACACCTTACTTTTCAGTTTCTTTGACATTCTTCTGTCATACACTACCCCTGACACTTTGTGCTAGTTGGTTGCAGCCCCTCTGATTCTAGCTTTGACCTCATTCAGACATCCCTTCTCTTCAACCACCTCTCCGAGATACATGAAGCTGTTAACCTGTTCCAATATTTTCCTTTCTATCTCAGTTCTCATCTTCTTCTGATTTCCACCATTTGCTGCCATCACTGCTGTATTATCTGTACTCAGTTTCATCCCACATGCTTTAAGTTTTGAATTCCATTCTCCTATCCTTTACTGAAATTCTAGCTCAGAGTCTGCCTGTAATGCAACATCATCTGCTTACAGCAACATTGGTAAACTGTTCCCCTCCAACGTGTCTGCTAATGTAGTCCATCACCAGTATGAACAGCAGTTGGCTCAGAGGTGAACCCTGATGCACACCAACTCTTACTGGGAACCCCTCTGTGAGACTGAACACTGTTCGTACATAAGTCATTGTGTCCTTGTGCATAGGCCCACTAATTCTACCATTGTTTCAGGGGCTTTGAACCACTGCAGAACTGCCAAAATTAGCTTTCTTGGGACCTTGTGACATGTTTTCTCCAAGTCTAGAAATGCCCAGTTAGACTATCTCCTCATCTCTAGCTTCTTCTCAAATATCTGTCTCACTGCAAACGTCAGGTCAGTTGCGCTTCATCCTGATCTGAATCCGAACTGTTCATCTCTCATCTTGTACACTGGCACTAGCATGTTTATTCTCCAGTCATCCCGGATATCCCTTTATGTCCATACTGCTATGAGTACCCTTAGGAGTCATTTCTCCCCTATCTCACCTGACATCTTGATCATATCTGCTGTGACTTTATCTGAGCCTGCTGCTTTACCTGACTTCATTTTTCTTAGTGCTGTTCTTTCTTCTTCAAAGGGTGGGCTCCTCTTCTTTCATTGTTTGCTGTGTCTGGGGCAGTACAGCTTTTGTGGGGTTTCTTTCATTTAGAAGCTGCTGGAAGTGTTCCTTTCATTAGTCCTTGATGTCCCGTGGACTGGTGACCAGGTTGTTGCTGGCATCCCTTATGAAGGGTGTCTGTCTGCTTTATCTTTCTACCTTTAACTTGCAACTTGATAGAGTTGCTTTGTGCTATCAACATAGTCACTTTCCAGAAGCTGGTGAAGTACCTCTGATGTTTTATTCCTTCCTATTGCAACTGCAACTCTTAGCCTCTTTGTTAGCCAACCAGTATTCTTTCCTAACCTGGTCTGTTCTTTCTATCACCCACTTTTTCCTACACTCATTCTTTTCCTTGATGACTTCCTGTCTTCTGTATTCCATTACCAGCTTTCTTTATGCACTTTATTTCCATATCTGGCTCGGATGCATATCAGTTCTGTAATCCCTACACATACTGTTTTGAGGTGTTGCCATTCTTCTTCATCTCAGTGTATTTGCTCTTCTTCCTGAGGTCCAAGAGCCCTGAGTAATTCCCTGAAGTCTTGTGCTTTCTCTCCAATGAACTTCCAGGTCTTCAGCCTAGTCTCTGTTGACCTTAGGGCCTTCTCTAACCACTGCTTGCCACCAGTGGTTTATGCTATGGACCATCTCTTTCACTAGGGATGACTTTGCAATCTCTGATTCTACTCCAGTCCCTTTCCTTACTAGAAGGAAATCTATCTGGGTTGCATGTTGGCCACTCCTGTATGTGATCTTGTGACTGTCTCCCTTGCTCAACCATGTTTTGGTCACCATCAAGCCATTTCCTAGACAGAATTCTAGAATGGCCTCTTCTTTTTTACTGCTGTTGACCCACCTATGTGGATCCAGGTAGTCATTATATCCAGTCCTGTCTGTCCTGATATGTGCATTCAAGTCACCAATTATTGACACCAATTGATGTTGTCCTGCCTGATCTAGTAGGTCATGCAGCTGCTATCTGATTGCACTCTTTTCCTCACTATCACAACCCTTCTGTGGAGTATAGACTGAGATTTTGAGTACTGCTCTATCATTACACAAGTCTGATTGCCATGAGTCTGTCATGAATTTTGATGACATCCTTCACTGTCTTCTGAAGTCTGTCACTCACCACAGTTCCCTCACCATTTCTAGTTTGTCCTCCTCCTGATTAGTAGACTCTGGATCCCAAGCCTAGTGTCCTTGCTGCCCTTCCATCTTGTCTTCTGGATACATAGGAAGCCCAGCATCCTCCTTACCATCATGTCATCCACTTCCAATCTCTGTCCTATCAAAGAACCTACAATGAGTGCAGCAATTATTAGTTCATGTTTGGCAGGTTGATTGGTTTTATATCCAGATTTTGCTCAAAAGAGCTTGGCAACTGAGACTTCCAAAATGGCTGCACACTGATCAACAGCTTAACTTCAGCTCTTCTAGTGTGAAAACAGAAACTGAGAGACAACAGTCAGTGATATTGTCAGCTTGAGTAAAATTCAGTTACTGGGTAGTAAGTACACTGCCTGAATGCCATCAAAGAAAAAACTGAGAGAGCCTGAAAGAAAATCAACTAGAAAAGATTAAGAGAAAACACTGACTGGGAAGAATCCTGCAGATGTTCAGCAAAAAGCAAATGAAGCTCCAATTTTGGTACAAGACATGCCTTCCAGTAATCTAGAGGAAAAGAATAAGCCAAACATGCTCAGAGATGATTAAAATAACTGAAACTTTGAATGAGTATATCAACTCAAACAAAAGGCTGGTAAAAGCTTTAAACAGCTATTCAGATGAATTGATAAAACTGCAAAAATCAGAGGTCAAAATGAATAAAAAATTGGCTGAGTATGAGACTGCTCAAGAAGAGACGCTTCAAAAATGGTAGAATTAGAGGACAGAGCATGTAGGGAAAATTGGAGATTTTCTGCTATAGCAGAGAAATTAGAAGGAACAGACTGTATTAATTTTATCAAGGCACAATTAAGCAACTATACTGGTATTCTACAGCAGGAACTGTTAACTGAAAGGGCACACTGTGTGGATGCATCAAATCTGGCCATGAGAAAGCAGCCAAGATTTTTATTAGTAAAGATGCAACCCTACCAGCAGAAACAGTTGATCCTGACAAAACTGTGACAAAAGGGCAAAGTATTAAAAGTTGGAGACAGAAGATTATTAGTGGAAAATGATTATTCATTGTACAATATAAATTACATATTTCATAGTAAAGTATTTTAGTTGTTCTTGTATGTGATAAAATTACTGAAGTAAACAGGTGCCTTTATACTTTCCTTTCTTCAATTTCTTTCTTCTTTTTTGGTATTACGAAATGTAGGCATTACAATGCAGAAAGAGAAGAAAAGCTAGACAAAAGCAATTTAAGTTACTAGGCTGTAATCGTGGGTTGTTGAGGTGGGAATATGGGGTATAACATAGATCATAATATATGTAGAGCTAATACATTTTCTTTTATTTCTGCATAGGTGAATGCTTGGAGTAAGACAAGTAGCTTAATCTAATAGCACATTTTAAATGGAAACAAGTAAATATGAGAACACCAAATATACTGAAAAGTGTTCCTTTAGCAGTAAGTGTTTCAGATTGTCTTTCAGGCTGCAGCAGAGGGCTACGGTTTTCTTTCTCTTATGTTTCCATGGAGACAATCTCATAATACAGCAATAAAAGACCAAACAATGGTTTAATCAAAGTTGAAAGTTAATGATTTCTGAAAGCATCTGAGGGAAGGGGAGGAATAAAGATAAAAAAAGAACTGACACCAATTAGTGTATGTGGAACCACAGGCAATAACATGCATCTTAGCATTAATAACCTGACTTTCAGGTCAATTAGGGTCTGTGTTTGCAGCTGTCTATCTGGCACAAATATTCCTATTAGGAGGATTAAACTTCATTATTTGAGATGTGCATAGTTATGTGTATTTGTATTAAGTTAACAGATTATGGGGATATTCTGGGGGAGTGTTTGTTTTTCCATTTGAGGGTTTATATCAAAATGAAAAGTTTTGTAAAATGTGATGTAGGTTCCAATGTTGATAAGGAAAAAAACTATATAAAGGATTAACCTGCCAAACATTAATTGGTGCACATATTGCAAAACCTGGAAACAGACATTTTAAAAAGCTGCCATATATATAATAGGTGGGAATAATGCCTTCTTACCAGAGTGGTGATGCTTTCCATATTATCTTGGATGGTGAATGGTTTCACAGGTATAGACAGAAAGGAAATAATACTTAAGTATATTAAGAAATGCAGACAGCAAATAGCAATGCTACAGGAGACACATTTGGAAAGAAAGGAGCATGTGCATTTGATAAAGAAAGGATTTCAGGGTGGATATTCTGCAGAATATCAGGGATAAAGGAAAAGAGGAGTACTCATGTTAATTGTTAGAGGAACACTAGTAGCAATAGAAAGGAGGAGGATTATACTGGCATGTATTTATATTCCACCTAAAACTGCTATTATGGAGCTTAGAAATGGCAGAATAATCAGCTGTCAATACAAAATAATACTTACAGATGGGGACTGGAAATTGATTTGCAACAATGAGGATGTGTCAGGGGGGCTAAAAGGGAAAATGTAACAAAAAAGGGTAGCTTTCTGAATGAATTTATGAAAATATTTGGTATGAAAGACGTGAATTCAAAAGTAGGAACTCAGAGACAATTTACATTTTATTCACCAAGGTACAATAACTGGGCTAGACTAGACAGAAATTATATTTCACAGGAACATGTGCATTTAATTGATAACTTTGACATACAGCCAGTAATTATATCAGATCATGCACCAATAATTACCATGATAAAAATGCAGGGTTATAAAGTAAAGATGAAACACTGGTGCTTCCACACCTACCTGTTAAAAAAAGAGGAATTTAAGGAATGAGTAGTGAAAATTTTCAAGGAAGATAGAGAGTACGTCAAATGATATAGCTAGTGAGTGTGATAAAATGAAAGTGGAGTTTAAAAATAGGGTAGAAATAATAGAAAAGAGGATCCAGTTAAGACATCATAAGAATTATTTAGAAGGGCTGACAAAGGTTAAAGTATTAAAAAATAAAGGGGATCTCACAGAACAAGAACAGGCACAACTGCCAAGCGCTAAAGAGAAAATAAGGGGGTACCTGGATAATATGCAAGAGATTAGAAAGTTTTCTGTTAAGCAACTTTTTTTTTTTTTTTTGAGAATAACTGTAGAAGCCAAAAACTTTTGGCACAACAACTTTGGAAATAGAAAGTAGAAAGGGTTGTGGCCAAACATAGGGAGCCTATAACAAGAAAAATAACCAGAGATCCTGTAGATGTATTAGAGATTTTTAGAAATTTTATGAACATTTGTATAAAGCAAAGAACTGAGGAAATCAAGAAAAAGCACAAATGGAAATGTTTATGGAAGACTTAAATATGCCAAAGTTAGAGGTAGATGAGGCTCGACAACTTACAGTTAATGTAGAAGGAGATGAGAGAAAAATAGTGATATATAACCAATCTGCAGGAAAGTCCCTAGCAATAGATGGAATTCTGGTGGAAGTTTGGAAGCTAGGAGGTAAGAAAGTGATAAAGGTCTGGAAGGTTTGGTTTAACAGTATTTTTACATATTTTTATGGTGGTGGCTGTAATACCTAAATAGGGTGAAGACCTCTATAATGGATAAAAGACTAGCAAAACGTGATGCCAAAATAGATAGATATGTACCAATGTGGTTTTGTGGAAGGGAGGCAAACATCTGACAACATTAACAGAACAATGATAGGCCAGAGGAAAGTACAATGTAAGAAAATACCACTGTTGCTGGTGGGTCCTGACACAGAGAAAGCATTCGACAGAGTAAGCTGGAATTTCTATGAGTACGGCAGTGGAAGCATTTGCATTTCCTGCTACAACAATGATACTAATTAGAATGATATATGAGGGATCAGAGGTAAAAATCAAAGTGGGAGGGTTCCTCTCTATTAAGTTGTATCTGAACAGAGAAACCAGGCAGGGGTGTCTTCTTTCCTGTTGTTATTTGCATTATGTTTAGAACCATTGGCAAAGAAAATAACGGACTCAGAAATTCAAGGGTATAATTGGTATGGTGTTCAAGAAAAGTTGGCTTTATTTGCAGATATTATTATTTTGTATCTGATGGAACCAGAAAGGGACATCTCAATGTTATGGAACATTCTGAGACAATTCCAGTTTTTTTCAGGATATAAAATTAATGAAGACAAAGCAAAGGCTATAACTATAAACTATGTATTCATGCATGAATTAATTCAGTAACATCCTCATTTATGGGGACATGATAAAATTAAGTATTTAAGAGCGTGGATTAAAAAGGATTTGGTTATGGCAATTAAGGATATGTGGGAAGAGGCTAAACAAAAGATAATACAAAAACTGAGAAACTGGAAGTTCTTGCCTATGGATATGGATAGCAAGATATGAGCAGTAAAAATGTTTTTAGTCCCTTTCATTTTATGCACAGGTCAGGCGTATTATTGTCAGCCAGAGGAAAAGTTGTGAATAGTAATTAATAAAGAGTTCTGAGCAGGTTTCTGCTCAGTATTACTGACATGAAATTAACCAATCAGAACAAAATCAGGGTCTGCTAAATGCTAGGAGCTTAAACCAAAAACTGCACTCCCTGGAAGCACTTCTATCACTAGAAGATGCAGATGTCTGTGCAGTCACCGAAACCTGGTTTAAGGCCACAGAGAATACCCCAGCCCTGAAAAGCTACAATGCCTTCTACACCTTTAGACCACAAAATAAACATGTGAAAACTAAAGGAGGTAGTGTTTCAATCTATATTAGAGCTAAATTCGCCTCACATCTAGTTAGACTGGACAACTCCATGGAGTTATTCCAGATCCAGGTTGTGGTGGGTAAGACCCCCATTCAAGACCTAGCCAGTTATAGATCCCCTCCATGGGTCATGACATCCATGAGGCCTGCTTAACCAAACTGAAGACAATCCAAATTTTACCAAACACACTGATTATGGGGGATTTTAATTATCCCACCATCAAATGGGAAACCTACTCTAGTCCAAATTCACTAGCACAAAAGTTCCTTGACTTTGTGAATTCAAATGCCCTGGAGCACATTGTCCATACCCCAACAAGAGGAACAAACATTCTAGATCTGGTCCTCACCAACATGTCAAACAGAGGCACTGCTGCAACTGTTGGACCCTCATTAGTTAAAACTGACCATAAATCAGTCACCTTCAAACTGACACTAACACCAGAACATCATCAGAATCATAAAAGGTGAAATCAAACTAAAAAACTTCACCACGGCAAACAATACCCTCCTAGGTGAAGGCATAAATGCATTCCAAGCCTCACCCCAAGCTAAAAGTGGCAACTACGCTGAAGGTTACATTAAAGCCCTGTACAATCACAAGTGTATAAACGCAACTATACCAGATAGAATCAAATCCAGAGCTCTAAGTAAAATCAAGCTGCTGTGGTGGCTTCCAGCATCACCAAACTCTATAATAAATGCAAAGATATGCTGTCCAGGAAAACAAAGACAAGGACCCAACAATGGCAAAGCACCCTCTTCCGCCTAAACAAGCAAATAAGACAACCTGTCAAATCCTCAAAGAGCTCCTTTGAGAGAAACCTAGCAAGTACTGCCAAGGATAACCATAAGGCCTTTTACAACTATGTACATAACCTAAAGGGTAGGACCCAAGCATGTGCAGAACTGGTGGCCAATGGTTTCACACACACTGACCCCACAGAGAGAGCGAACCTGCTAGCAGATAGGTTTGGTGAAAATTTTACTTCCTTATCCCCTCCTAACATACAACAAACCCTGCCCAAACACCCTCCCCCACCTTATATATCTGAAGAGCAGGTCTTCAAAGCCCTGTCCTAAGCAAAGAACACGATCTCTATGGGACCAGATGACATCCCAGGCTGTCATCTAAACAGGCTAAAACATGAACTAGCATCACCACTAAGTACCCTTTTCAATCAAAGACTAACCACATGCTTTGTTCCTGCAGAATGGAGAACAGCAACAGTTATTCCCCTCCACAAAGGTGGATTAGCAACAGACCCAGGGAATTATAGACCCACCAGCCTCATCTGTAAGTCCATGGAACGTATCATTACCAAACTCATAAATAAAGACATAGGTGACCTCCAAACCCTGGCTCCTACCCAATTCAGCTTCATGAAGGGCAGATCCTGCTTGTTAAATCTGGTGGATTTCTTTGAAAGTGTGACCAAGGCCATTGATGATCATACCTCAACTTGGCAAAGGCTTTTGACATAATTCCACATTCAGACATTACCGATAAACTTAACAAACTGAATGTAAACCCCTTTGTTGTAAGATGGGTTGCCAACTGGCTCACAAACTGGACACACACTATCAAACGGGGTGACTCCACATCATCCAGAAGACCTGTTACCAATGAGGTGCCACAGGGTTCAGTGCTGGGCCCCCTACTGTTTAGTATATACTTCCCAGAAGTTCAGGTCAAAACTAAAGGGTTGTGGCTGACCAAGTTTGCAGACGACTGCAAACTAATTGCAGTCATTGAATCCCCAAATGATGTCAGTATACTCCAGGATGGTCTCACACAGACACTGGTGAATTAGCCACAGTTTCAAACTGAATGCAAAGAAATGCATCTTCATTCTCTTTGGCATAAACAATGTCCCTTCACAGTATCAAATCAATAACAATACTCTAAGTACCCATGAAGTGGTAATGGACCTGGGATCACAGGTTGACCGCAACCTTAACTTTGACCACCATGTGTCTACCATTGTAAGGAAATCTTTCCAAGTAGCTCACTTAATTTGTAAAGGCATCACCTCAAGAACAAAAGAAGTTATAACCCCCCTATACTCGGCACTTATCCGGCCCATAACTGAGTATAAAACCCCATTTGGTATGTACCGTACTAAGCACCTACAGCAATTAGAGAGACCTCAGAGGTTTTTAACAAAAAAGATCAAGGGTCTCCAGCATGTGCCTTACATGGACCAACTAAAATTCCTGTCACTACACTCCATATTGTATAGACTTCTTAGGGGAGACTTATGCCTGGCCTGCAGAGCAACCAGAGACCCAAATCTAATGAACATACTGTATATCTGTAAATCAAATGGGTCTAGAGCTCCCCATTCCAGGGACTTAAATATGGCCTATGACTTAAATAGGACATGCTGGAGGGACAAATTTATCTCCCAGCGACTGTCATATCTTTGGATCAGTCTACCATTTAATGTAAACACAGCACCTCTATGACACTGTTCAAGAGGAACCTGGGTGAGTGGATTGGGCACCATAAATTCTTACCAGGGATAGTGCCTACAACCCTCCTAGACATGGGCAGTCATCACTAAATGCAATCATGGCTATTGACTAGTACCTCTACGGTATTACATTGGGTTGAAATGGCTAGGCTTAATATGACCTCTGGGTCAATAGCCTAGTAATCTTCTATGATCCTATGAAGAGTTTAAGGATATTTATATGGGAGGGGAAGAAGGCAAGAGTCAAATGGGATAAGCTGATACTCCCAATAGAGCAATGAGGATTAGGATCACCTGATTTGAAGGGATATTTTAGAGCTACACATTTAAGCCTCTTATATATAACACAAGCAGAACGTTACAATTGAAAGTGGAAAGGGATGATGATAAAGCAAAGGAGAATAACAGTAAATATACTAAGAACTAAGCCAACATAGGAATGGAGAAAAGAGATTCTGCTGATAGGAATGAATGCAATTAGGCATATAGAGAATAGGCAAGAGAGGGCTGGAATTTACTGGTGGAAGCTGACAAAGGAACCAAGGTATTGGGAACAAATAATTAGAGGGGGAAAGGTAACAGAATGGGAAGAGGCCAAGAAGACATTTGGAATGCAGGCTACAGATTGCCTTCCCTATCAAGGATTGATATCAAAGTATAGACTAAGAGAAAGAGATAGGGGAATCATAAATGAAAGACTTGCACTGGTTGAGTTTTTACGTGAATGTAAAACAGAAACTGTAGGGTATAAACAATGCTGCATGATAAGTATAGGAATAAATCAGAAGGGGCCGGAAAAAATTAGAAAGGGAGCTTAGATATGCAATTCAAATAGAAACAATGGGAGGACATATGCATGGCTCACAAATATGCAACAAAATCTAAAAGATTTAGGATTCTTGCTGGAAGTGTTTGCATAGATACTTTTATACCCCAAACAGACTCGAACAAATGTTGCCTCAGGTAGATGGCAATTGCTGGAGGTGTGATGGGGAAGAACAGATAACCTGCAAGCATATGTTCTCAGAATATAAGTTACTGGCAGACTTTAAAAATTCACTACAGGGTGTTCCATCAGAAATACTGGGTGAGCAAATGAGTATAACTAAGGAGATTATTTTGTTTGAGCTGGGATACATGATCTGAATTGCCTAGATATAGTAAGGCCTTGTTAAGTTTAATTCTGGTGGCTGCCATAAAAGCAATTACTAGAAAATGAAAATCAAAATCTAAACCAACTATACTTGAAGTAGTGAATATTGTAACTGAGATAAATGAGATCTTTAGAAAAGGGTAGGAGTAAATTACATAGAAAAAATGGAAATTGTAGGAAATACGTGCAGAAAAGTGTTTTGGAGGAAGAATGAGGGTTAAAAGAAGGCAGAAACTGGACAATTTATGTGATGTTGCTTTGACTATATGATATATAAAGTATGTGATGTATAATATTTGTAAGCATGAACTTTTTAACATGGTTTGATTACTTTTATAGAAATGTAAGTTTGCCCATGTCACAAGTGATAATTCAATAAAGGTGTTTAAAGAAAAGAACTTAAGCAAAATAGGTGTTGTCATATCCTGTGGTACTAATATAAACACTTGTGAAGAATTTCGCTCCCAGACATCAACCAATATTTCTCAAGTAAGCATAATATTAGGAAACATGAATATTGACTGGCAAACCATGGATAATGAACACCCTACCAATGCAAATGCAATATTATACAATGACCCCCTATTAATATTCAAAAACGTGCACGCTGATTGTTCAGTGTGCATGTTGTAAATCAGAGTTATAGTAATGGAAAAAGGTCTGATCACCTGGACTTTTTCCATTACTATAACTCTTTTTTTACAGCAACGGAGAACGCAAGATCTCCGTTGCCTCACACTGTCTCACTATGTTAAACTCGTTTAACATAGCGAGACAGCTTTAAAAAAAGCAATGGAGATTCTCCGTTGCTTTTTTTAAAGCGGTCTCGCTATGTTAAATGAGTTTAACATAGCGAGACAGTCTGTAAAAAGCAGCGGAGATCTTGCTTTCTCCGTTGCTTTTTTCAAAACTGTCTCGCTATGTTAAATGGGTTTAACATAGCGAGACAGCTCTAAAAAAAGCAACAGAGTCTCCGTTGCTTTTTTTAAAGCTGTCTCGCTATGGTAAACCCATTTAACATAGCGAAACAGTTTGTAAAAAGCAACGGAGATCTTGCTTTCTCCATTGCTTTTGCCCACAGCTCTGATGTACTGCACAGGCATATGCATGCGCAGTACATCAGAACTGCCACAGAATACCAGACATCTGTGGAAGGGCAGCAAGGAAGCATTATACAATGCCATTATTTAAGAAAAGTAATTATTTTTTTTCTTAAATAATGTCATTGTATAATGGCAATAATCCACTTCTGGGTGTGGGTAATGCTGGATTTACCCACGGTTGGCTTTGTTTGGCCACTCGGGCTTTGCCCTCATGACCAAACCACGCCAACCGTGGGTAAATCCAGCATTATCCACACCCAGGCGTGGGTTATTGCTATAAACATATATGGGTTTTCCCAACTCATTTCTACTTTTCCCAGATACAGCAAATCCACCAATAGGAATTCCACCTTAGACTGGATTCTTACAAATGAGCTATACAAATACAAACTATGCCAATACTGTTCCTGACACCCTTTGTGATCACCTGTAAATTCTTATAATAAGACATACCATTCATAACAAAAAACAATATCACTATAACCTTGCTTGGTATCTCTCCACTTTCAACAAATACACTTTCATTACAAACCTAAAATTAAAACTGGGGAGTGCTAAACACAATCGGCTTAGATTAATCAGTAGCATTATTTAATTCAACATTTCTAAAAATAATAATTGAGACCACACCCATAAGGAACAAAATAATTAATTCAAAACTGGCTTCCTGGCTAACAAGCAAACACCTCATGAAAAACAAGGATAAATCATGGAGAACCTGGGAAAATCCATTACTGATGCCAACAAACAGAAGTACAATTAACTTAGAAATGTTACTGAAACCAAATCCAATATGACAAAAAAATACTATTTAAAACTGCAAACACCAAGTCAGAATATCCCTAGGATGCACTGGTCCACCATCACACAAACAAAAGGGTGCTGTGAGCTGTGGGATCTTTCCAAGATAATCTGTGGGAGCTGTGAGTAGCAAGGTTGCTTCAGCCAGAACATGGCTGTTAGTATCGACTTTAACATAGCACTACTGACAGAAGGGAGATATGTAAGTCAGGAATGTGTCATTGTAGTGGAGGTAGTTCAGTCGAATGCAAATTGGCTGAAAAAGTTTGTCCAAAAGCACTTTCATCAATAGCAGAGGGTTCCCTTTTCTTCACTGTTGTGTGTTCTCTGAGTAGATTAATTTAAGATTTGGGGTGTGAAGGGTGTCCCCCTACATTGGTGGGAGGTGCAGAAGGGCAAGAAAGTATTTTTTAAATTTTTGCTAAAAGTGCTTTCAGCTAAATACATTTGGTGGATTTGTGCTCAGCATAACTACTGTCAATCTACTGGCATAAATCCATGTTTCAGTCTTCCTCCCACTGGACTGCAAATACATTTACTGCCCAGGACTCCCTGCATGGGTATTTGGAGCAGAACTTTTGAGATGGTTGCACTGATGTGAGGCAAGTGCATGTGTATATTATTCCCCATCTCTGCCTTTGTTTCTGGAATAGACAGATGTCCAGTTTCCATGGGTGAAGACTGAAAACAGACCTGTCCATCTGATCTGCCTATTACCTCTGAACAAAAAGGATAGTACAGTTGCATAAATCCTACTCATCTGTAACAGCAGATGGTTAAAATTCTGAAACAGCTTCTGACATGCAAGATGGATGAGTGCATAAAATAATCCTGTCCTTGAGGAAAATTAGATAAGATCATGTGGCCCAGGCAGGTATGACCCTAGCCCTGAGTAGCATCCTGCCTTCGCCCAGAATGATACCACAATATAAGGACAAAATGATTTACTTCAACAATTGGCTAAGCTTCTGGTGTCATTCAAAGGGAATCCAGTATCTGTCTGCCTGGGACGACATGATCGACAGACCATGATGTTTTGCCAGAGATGGTCTGCACCTGTTGCCCCTGGGATTCAGGTTACTGGCAAAGGCTCTTGCCACCCCTATAGTGCCTTTTTTAGGCAAAGTTCAAAGAACAAAACCACCACTGTAGCAGGTACAAGTATGCAAAATCTGAAGGTAATGCTACTCAATGCTAGAAGTCTAAACCTCAAAATGCACTCTCTTGAGGCACTCCTAAAAATGGAGAACATCGATATCTGTGCAGTAACTGAGACCTGGTTCAAGGCTCCAGAGAGCACCCCTGCAATACCAGGCTACAACTCTTACCACACTTTTCGGCCACCAAACCAGGACTGAAACACTAAAGGTGGAGTAGTGTCCATATTCACCAACCATATTCACACCACCAGGCTAGTTGCCCAACACAATGTGTCTGAAATTCTACAGGTACAACTAACACTAGGTAAGACTGCAATCCAAATTGTAGCTTGCTACAGATCCCCCACCATGCCCCAAGATTCTCACTAAACCTTTCTAAACATACTGGAAAATATTAATATACAACCAAACACCCTAACACTGGGTGATTTCAACTACCCTGCCATTAACTGGGAAAACTACTTGTGTACCAACACCTTTGCCCAACGGTTCTTGGAATTCATAAATTCCAAAGCCCTGGATCAACTAATCCATAGTCCCACCAGGGGCTCCAATATCCTAGACCTAGTAATTACTAACATGAGAAATTGATGCTCCACACCTATGGTCACCCCCTTGTTGGTCAGGTCAGACCATAAACTAATCACGCTTACCATCCACATCCCACCCCCACCCCCCAGTAAGGAAATCTCCATAAAAAACTTCTCCAAAGCCAACTTCATGCTACTCAAGTCAGAAGTTACAAACTTCATGACACCCATGCAGACGGAAACTGAAAGTTCGACTGCTGAGTCCTACACTAAGGCACTGTACAAGCACATCCACTCATGCATAAATCATGCCATCCCAAACAGAACAAAGATGCTCTCCCCCCAAAAAAGGAAGCCAATCTGGTGGTCCCCTGCCATAAACAAACTTTACAACAAAAGGAAGAAACTGTTGCAGAAAAGAGGAAAATCCCAGGATGCAAAAACTCCCTTACCAACCTCAGTAAGAAGCTGAGATCCCTCATAAAATCCTCCAAAGCTAGTTGCAAAAATAAAATTGCCAAAGATTCCAAAGACAACCACAAGGCATTCTATAACTATGTCAAGAATCTAAATGGCAATGCTCAGATCTGCTCTGAGCTACAACAGAATGGCATGAAATATACTGATCCCAAGGATATTGCCAATATCCTGACAGATCAATTCAGTGCAAACTTCACCCCCCTCTCACCCCCTAAATGGCCCCTCTCAATACCAGAAGATTGCCAAATTCCGGTAATAACGGCCACACAGGTAAAGAACGCACTCTCCAAAGCTAAGAATACAGCATCCATGGGACCATATGACATCCTGGGCTGTGTAATACATGAAGTACAAAATGAGCTGGCACCTCACCTAAGTGTCATGTTTAATCATACCCTCACCTCAGGCTTCATGCCCACTGAGTAGCGCACAGCTACAGTTATCCCACTCCACAATGGGGGAGCCACCTTGGATCCTGAGAACTACTGCCCCATCAGTCTGACGAGCCTGATCTGCAAGACCATGGAACGTATTATCATGGAACCTATAAACAAAGACATTGGCAACCTTAAAACACTGGACCCCACCCAGTTTGAGTTCATGAAGGGCCGATCTTGTCTCCTGAACCTGAATAACTTCTTCGAATCAGTCTCCAGAGCTGTGGATGAGGGTAAGGCAGTCCACACAGCCTATCTGGACCTCTCCAAGGCCTTTGACACCATTCCCCACTCTGGAATCATAGATAAACTTACTAAGCTGGGCATTAGTCCCTACGTCACTCGATGGGTTGCCAACTGGCTTACTGACAGAACCCACACTGTAAAAGTAGCTGACTCCAACTCCAGCTCCAGACAAGTGACAAGTGGAGTACCTCATGGTTCAGTCCTGGGACCTCTTTTGTTTGGCATCTACTTCTCTGAAGTACAGGCCAACACTAAGGGACTTTGGCTAACAAAGTTTGCAGATGACTGTAAACTGGGAGCCATTATTGAATCCCCAAATGATGTCGATACTCTGCAAAAGGGCCTTACAGAAACAGATGCTTGATGCCAGAGCCATGGGCTCAAGCTCAATGCCAAGAAATATATAATTATCCCCTTTGGGAAAAAAACATGTACCCATGAATTACCACATAGTTGGCAGTACACTAAACACTGAAAGTGTGATAAGAGACTTAGGGACACAGGTGGACAGTGGTCTCACCTTCAATAACCACATCACCACAACAGTCAGGAAATCCTTCTATGTGGCACACCTCATCATTAAGGGCTTTTCATCCAAAACAAATTCCTTCCTCTCCTCTTCCTACTTGGGATCTCAGTTTTGTTCTTCAGAAATTTCTTGTTTGAACCAACCTTTCAGGCTCATTGTCCCACTGTACTCATCCCTCATTAGACCCATTATAGAATACAACGCCCCATTTGGTATGTACCTCTCAAGGCATCTGCAACATCCGGAAAGGCCACAGAAATACCTCACTAAAAGAATCAGATGCCCTATGCTGACCGCCTTAAAAAACTCCAACTATAGTCTGTCACATATTGTCTACTCCGAGACGATCTCTGCTTAACATACAAGGCCATGTCAGATCCAGAGCTGTTAGACATGCTACACTTAAAGAAATCCCAATCGCTCAGAGCCACACACTCCAGGTATCTAAACCTTGTCATTACAATAAACAAAACATGCTGATGGGATAGGTTCCTGACCCAGAGACTCCCCAGACTCTGGAATAGACTGCCCATACATGTCAAGCAGAGAACCTCTTTGGCCCTCTTCAAAAGGAACCTTGATGACTGGATGGGAGAAAGGAAATTCACCCCAGGGATCACGTCAGTCATCCTGCTAGACTGGGGTCCAGGGAAGTAAACAGTGTGGGAAGAAATAGCCAGTGAATTGTTATGGCTAAGCTTGTATAGGCCCTAGGGCCGATAGCCTAGTACCAACCTATGAATCTATGAACCTATGAAAATTGGCCCATGATGAGAGCTTGCAGCTCAGAGATTTGGCTTGCAGATATCAGAACAAAAACCAAAACAGTTTTTCAAGTGATGAACTTTATATGAGCCTGAAAGGTTGGTTCAAACAAGAAATTTCTGAAGAACAAAACTGAGATCCCAAGTAGGAAGAGGAGAGGAAGGAATTTGTTTTGTGGGGTCTCAAATGCTACACTCCTTTCATAAACCGTATGACCACAAAAAAACATGAAAGAGAAGGATCCATGGGTAGACCATCTGAGATGGCCACAAGATTCACCTTGACAGATGCATAACATAAGTAGCTCACTCAAATATTTTAAAACCAGAGGGGTAGATACCATACCAGGCCCTCTGTTATCAATTAGACATCACTTAGAAAACCTCTTCTACTTGTATATACTATTTTCTAGTTGCAGGTTTTCTTGCCGCCTTCAATATCTGCTGTACATTCTCATGAGAAAGAAAGTGGATAAAAAGTCTCAGGATAGAATCATCCAGGCTGTCAGTAGCAATTGCTCTAAGTTGGGGTGCACTATTTATCCCTGAAATTGTGTGGACAGATCCACAGTGTGAGGAAGTTTGTGGTAATAGCCCTTGGCCAATTCCATTAAAAGGGAGAACCAACTTTACCTGGGTCAAAAGGATGTCACAACAATGATCTTTGGTAATTATTAAGGAATTTTTAGAAGTACCTTGGGTATCAGTGAAAAGGATGAAAACACATTCAGGAACATACCCATCCAAGAGAACAAGAATATGTCTATCATCCAAGTATAGCTGTAAGAATGTCTCAAACAGAATTTTTCCAACTGTCTGTTTTGAAAGAAAATGAACAGATCTATTTTAGATGTTCTCCATATCTAGACCAAATCCTGGAAGACCCCTGTCCCAAGTTTCACTTGTGAGAGTCCATCCAGGATCTGCTTAGTCTGTCTGCCACTATGTTTTAATCTGATGGAATATGTCAGGCCTGAAACATCAGAGAATGCTGTAAGGCTTGCTCCAGGCCATCACTGGCAACTGTCAAAGAGGCTACGACCTTATACCCACTTGTTTGTTTAGGTACAACATGATTGTGGTATTGTCTATAACCACAAAAAGGGGACCTGGAGACCATAAATGGTGAAGAACTTTTAAGGCCTGGATCACTGCTAAGATTTCTTTGATGTTTATGTGATTTGTAGCATATGAAGAACCACAATCACCTTACACTTAAACTGCCCTGGACACAGCTCCCCATGTAAAATCTGACAAGTCTGTCTGGACTGATTGAACTGTGGTCTAGATGGAGAAGGGTAGGCCTGAACTAAGAGACATCTGATCCTTCCAGTACTGTAACTCTTGTTTTACAAATTTCAGCACTGGCATCTGGAAGTGTAAGGGATGCAGTTGTTGGGACCAACAAGTGTTTTTTAAGTACCATTAAATCTTTTTCATATGGAGTTTGGCCGGTGATATCATTGATGCCATGTGGCATAGAATTTTGGGAAACTCTTGAAGTCAGCTTTTTCAAGGCAGAAATCCTTGAAGAAGTTCCACAAGTCAAGACTTTTCCTTCTGGTAGAAAGGCCATTCTTTTTTTGTGTCTATCATTTACTCCAGGAAGGCAATTCTTTAGAGGGTGTGAGATAAGACCTTGGGAGTTTCAACTAGAAGTCCAGGTTAGCTAGAATGGTTGAGATCTTGTATGATGATTCTAAATATCTGGAAACAAACTCTACATCAATCAGCAATTAATCTAAATAATGGAAAAGGTGGATGCCTTTCCGGTTCGATCCTCTGCTGGGGTGCCTTCTGTGCAGAGTCTGCATGTCCTCCCTGTGTTCACGTGGGTTTCCTCCAGGTGCTCCAGTTTCCTCCCACATCCCAAAGATATACTGTAGGTGGATTGGATACTCTAAATTGTCCCTAGGTGTGAGTGTGTGCATGTGTGTGCCTTCAGTGGAAGGTTGGACGCCGGGCTGGCAACTCGACACCGGAAAAATCCACTGTCAATCATGAGAGGACAGGTTATCCATTGTGGCAACCCCTAACCGGGAAAAAGCCGAAAGAAGAAGAAGAATGGAAAAGGTGGATGCCTTGAGTCCTGCATTAAGCAACCACATGAGACAGGCACTTTGTAAATACTCTAGTTGCAATAGATAGCCCAAAGGGTAATGCAGAAAACTGATAATGAAAGCCAGATACATTAAATCTCAGACATTTCCTGAAGTAAGGAGCAATTGAAATATGATATTAAACATCTTTCACATGAAAATTCAGCATGAAACAGTGATTCAGAAGAGAGGGGTAGGACCAACTGCAAGGTGAGCATTCTGAATTGGATACTTTTGGAAAAGTATTTACATAAGACAACTAACACTGGTCTCCATGACAGCTCCTTTATGGATGCCAAAAACATCTGGAGTAAAATCCTTCTCCTTTTCCTTTTTGTTGTGCAGGAACTGATTCACAGCCCCTGCTTACAACATGTGAAGGAGTACCAGGGAGAACAGATGTATCTGGGCAGGTGAGTGTGGGGAGCATTCCCCTGAAGGGAACAGGATTTTCTGTCCACTGCCCAGAGTATCCCCCTAAATTACTGTCACCACCAGTTCATCTGATACTATTTGTGGCCAGGGTGCTGGATTGAGCAAATGCCTGGAGGAAGGGGAAAGGGGAGGATGAACAGGAGGAAGGGATGATATGCCAGAGTCTCAGCATAGTCCTGCTTTAGCAGGGGATCAATCCTATTTGAGAAAGGAACTCCTTTTGGTTCAGTTTGGTTTGGAAGCATTATTGTCCTGCCATTTCATCTTGCTACCCTGACTCTTATTAGGTTAGGTATTTTGTTTGTTCTGCCCTTTGAAGTTGGATTGCTTGTTACAGGAAAACCTGGGAACATGAAACATTCTAGATACTCCATGCATCAGGTTACCTCTATCATTCCATTGTTTAAAAATCTGGGTAGCTGCAGAACCAAACATAAATTCAGAACTTAAAGGAGCATTCAACATCTCATTAAATCTTCAGAAAAAAAAATCAAGTTATGCAACCAAGCATGCATACTCAGTAGAACAGAAATGGCCACTTTTCTAAAAATTGTGTCCTCAGCATCTAAGACACTTCTCAAAGTATGTTTTGAAACCTGAATCACACTAGAAACAATCTCATTTGATATAACACTTCTATTCAGCATGCACCGAAGCAGAAAAGTCATCTAAACTGTAAGTGCATTGCAAAATAAACCTCCACATAAAATCTACATAATTTAGAATTCTAAAGACT